>NC_140026.1:18288111-18872937 GCF_964263955.1 Coregonus lavaretus | reverse complement strand
GAACACATCGCAGGACTAGACGTCACTTTACATTAGAATGGGAAGTGGACAAAAACTCTTTGTTTGCACAATTTACCTTAAGTACAGTAAATGCAAGCTATATATATATATAGATGATACATCACATCTTGGGAACATGTCCCAGGGCATGAAAATGGTTGCCATTTTGTTGGCTTTGTTGTCAGGGGCGGACGGGCCATCTGGCATTTCGGGCAAATGCCAGACGGGTTGGTCCATTTTTAGCCCAGTGGAAATAAATGGGCCGGTGTGGGGGCCTCAAGGAAAAAGTGGGGCAGTGTGTTAGAAGGCGAGGGACACAAACTGATACAGTAAAAGCAGCTAAAGGCTTCTCCAAAGCTTCTGAAAAAAATTAAACATAATTATAAATAGCAATATCAAAACTTTTATACTTCATTAAATACACAACATTATCAAATAGAATCGATTCATATTAGTGAATGAAAAAGTTAAAAGCGCACACCTTTAAAGTTGCGAAGCCATACTCTCTCCCGGTCTACACAAACAACAAAATGGTGTTAATGCTGCATCTTGCAGACAGTGTTGATCACATCTCAAAACAACGTTGACCCGTCACTGAAACACAAATCGTTGTTTTACATTGCTGTCGGATACTTTAGCAAGCAGTGAAACATTCACAGACCAATAAACAAAAGTTTACTTACCTAAAGTTTTACTAACTTCTTAATCTTCTTTAAATTTGTATCGGCATGTGGAGTGTAATGCCGGTCACGGCCTCCCTATGGACAGGTTGGCTGACAACGTCACAAAAATAAATGCGCATGCATCGACTCATGTCAAATCCATGCTAATATGGCTAAAATTCTCTAGCTAGCTAACCAACAACTGTAACAATGTATTTCAGCGTCAACAAGTGCTCATTGTGAAAATGTATTTATGTTTTCAATAAACGTTTGGAGAATAAATGTCGTTTACATGTTGTCAACAATCGAAGCCAACCCCATCTGTTTTGTCACGTAGTTGTGCACACGTTGGTTTTCTTGCTGCACAGTCACTATAAATTAAGATATTATATTATTTTGCTATATCTAATTAACTTATACACGATACTTTCCATGATGTGGACAGTATGTGTTACTACATTACACAACCTGAAGTTTGGCCACATTGGATTGGGTGAAATACAAATCCTTTTTACCTCAGATTGGTGATGTTAGTTTAAAAGTTTATAGTCACCAAGATCAAACGCTTAAAACAGATCAATATCTTTGGTTTTATACTGTTGATTTTGTCATATGTGCTGTGGGAATGCAGGACACAGCTATCACTTTATTTCTCAAATGGCACAGATCTTTCAGGGCAGTCTTTCTAAAAGTCGCTGGCCACACACCAATACACAGATTTGACAGTCAAACTATCACTTAAATAGCAGCCAACAATTGTCACTGTTGATATCCTATGGCGGGTCATGATTCTTTGAAGTTAACTAACAGTAAAAGTGGTTTGTCAACTTTTTAACGTGATGGCAGCCTCCCGAAATCAACATCCGCCAAATATAAATATGAGCCTTCTACAAATTCTCATCTAACCAACCATGTATAGGTTATTCCAAGTTTCCGTGTGGTCTTTGAATAATGTACGTTTAAACAGAGCATACTACCCAAACATTTTGTCCCCATTCTATTGATTTCAACGTGTAATGATATGAGTGATCAACAAGAAAGTGTTGCATTACACTTACCACGTTGGCGACCCACTTCAATCAAAATGCAACAGTCCAAAATGTAGCTGGCTGTCTTCTACAAGTTGTCCTCTACCAGTGATATACAAATTATTCCCAGAATCCATGTGGATTTTGAGCTGTGTTAGTTTTAACAGGACCTACAACCTGATTTCCCCTTAATTAATATGAGTGATTTATTGCAACTTGTCAAAACAACATGGTTTTTGGTGCATGTGCAGTTTATAAGGTGCTCTTTTAAAAGTAATATGACTATTGTTGCACATGTATGTGTAGATAGTACCTTTTATGTTTTCAATATATCAAACTGTTTCTGCATTGAACTTTCAACATTAATTTCCAATGGTATTGTACTTATTAATAATCAGGTAACTGCTGAATGAGTCCAAAAATGTGCTGCGATTTATTTATTTTGATGATGTACCAAAAATCACCAAGGCAGTTTGCCCTGCCTACTATTTATCTTATCTAGCCCTGTGTTTCCACCTACTGTTCTTGAGTGTGAATTCCTTACACGTTGTGACACAAAAGGGAAGGGAAAAGGACTGACTAACCTTACACCCATTAAAACCTCACCACTATTCCACTACTTGGCCCTATCTGATCCTACACCAGGCCGGCAGCCTGGGAGGATGGGACACTATCGTTCAACAAACCTTATAACTCCTCTGCAGTAAAATCTCGTACACCCAAGTGCTGTACTTCTCTGCAGCTGCCACCACAAAATCTATTTTCTGTGATTTATGTTCTGTTTCTGCGGTACAGTATATAAACATGGCTATGAACGCTAAGAAGCCAACCTTACTGAAACACGTTATTCCTATCACTCTCTATTGGCCTCGGCCTACTCACAGGAGCCTCTTAGGATCCCTCGCCCTGGACCCATCTTCCTCTACTACTCTCTTCACTGCCTCAGCATATGATATCTTCTGTACTACTCTGATCCTGGCAACCTCGACCTGCCTTTCTCTCACCAGACACTTCTGATATCCAGCAACATGGGCACCCCTACAGTTAACACACACAGCTTTTTCCACCGATACTACAGATTAATTTGTCTCATGCCCTCCTGCATACTTCTCACATCTAGAAATCTCCCTCCTACACACTGCTACAACAAGCACCATAAGCTTGGCACCTAAAACATTGTTATGGGTTCGGGACAAAAGCTCTTACGGGATGACTGACACATCCTAACTTGGCTTTGTCGGGTAAAGACTCTGCATCGAAACTCAACAGGAGAGACAGTGTCTTCTCTGTTTCACCACACTGTCCACCGGGCCTACGTCACACCAAACGGCGGGATTCGCAGACACCAGGAATCTTCCATTTCAGTTGGCCCTCCTCAACACTTAACGCCACTCCAGTTATCACTCCTTTCAATGGTGCCCTGCTCCGGAAAGTCATAGGTCTTGTCCCTAGGTGCATATTGCAGAGTGCCCGCTCCCTCTGGATGGAAGACACATAAAAAAATAATCACAAGTCTTCGACCAACTTTGACAAACACAGCCAAACGGTGTTATCAGGGAACGTGTACCATTCCCTGTCCTCCAGGGCGGAACCAATGCTCGCTCCATGAGAGTTACGCTTCAGTATTTATTTACATTGCTCACCTCATCTCATACCAGCCACTAGGTGCCAATGGCAATGGCTACATATGCAATCTGAGAAAATATATAAAAACTATGAGAATGGCAAACTTTATTACTAAACCTACTATTCTATGACCGAACTGCCTGGACTGGAAGACTGAACATGCTGTTTGGGCACACAGCAGTAACAGCTTTTGAGAATAATACTGTCCTCTAGGCTCTGGTGTTGCTAATAGTATCAAACCAAGGCCAACAACACATTAATAACTCATTAACACCATATATCTATTTAATCCAGGGATATTGAGAGGGTGCATTTACAATTAACACAGAAATGTAATTATTCCAAAGCATCATGGAGGCTGTTTATTTTGGAATAGAACTTCTCTTAAGGTTTGGATCGTTAGAAATGCAGACCAAAACCAATGTGTCTAAACTGCATTAAAATGCATGGACAGTGTGACTCTAATTACTGGTTAAAAATACTCCACGCCTTAATCCACATGGTAATAACGTAATTAAAGTGGTGTTTCATGGGCTTCATAATCTTCTGTGACAAGGCTTAAAATTCAATTAACCCCATTTTAACACTTTGTTTCAACTTACTCCGGAAGGCTAATTTGATTAAAACTTATTTTACTCACTATAATTACGTCTTGAGAATTCTTCTGTAATCTAGAACTATCAGTTGTTTATCTTGACAGACCATTGATTCGCTATGGACATCATCCTATCTGTAGTTAAATATAAATTACATTTGTAAAAACTATTAAATAACGTGCACATGATTTGAAAGATTTGGTAATTATCTTGTGAGGAAAATTATAGAAAAAATTTAAATGTGCGTTTTCACGTGGTAAAAGCACTCGGAAGCCGGCTTTAGCATAATTAGCATTCTCATACACTTAACATGGCGGGTTAGCTAGTTAGCTTTGTGGCACAACAGATAGCACATATCATAATGTTATATACATAATGTGATGCGTGATTTGAAGGAGTCAGGCGCAGGAGAGTAAATCACAGTATACAGAGTTTATTCTGTAATCCAGTGTAACCAGTCCATTGCGCAAAACAGGCGCACTGGAACAAACATGCACACGGGGAAAATACCACGGCAATACAAAATACTGAGCTCAACCGAGCTACTAATCCTCACAATGAACAATCACCCACAAGGACAAGGGGGCAGAGGGAACACTTAAACACGTACTAATGAGGGGAATATGAACCAGGTGTGTGTAATTGACAAGACAAGACAAATGGAATGATGAGATATGGAGTGTCAGTGGCTAGAAGGCCGGTGACGACGAACGCCAAAGCCTGCCCGAACAAAGAGGGGAGGCAGCTTCGGAGGAAGTCGTGACAGTACGCCCCCCCCCCTTGATGCGCAGCTCCAACAGCGCGCCGACCCCGGCCTCGGGTACAGCCAGGAGGACGCGGAGCAGGGCGAGCCGGATGGCGACGGTGAAAATCCCGCAACAGGGAGGGATCGAGGATATCACTCGCGCCGACCTCCGGACCGTACCCCTCCCACTCCACGAGGTACTGAAGGCCCGACGCCTCAAATCCAGGATGGAACGGACGGAGTACGCCGGGGCCCCCTCGATATCCAGAGGAGGCGGAGGGACCTCCCGCACCTCAGACTCCTGGAGCGGACCAGCCACCACCGGCCTGAGGAGAGACACATGAAACGAGGGGTTAATACGGTAATCATGGGGGAGTAATAACCTATAGGTAATCTCGATGATTCTCCTCAGGACTTTGAATGGCCCCACAAACCGCAGGCTCAGCTTCTGGCAGGGCAGGCAGAGGGGCAGATTCCGGGTCGAGAGCCAGACCCGATCACCCGGTACGAAGACTGGGGCCTCACTGCGGTGGCGGTCAGCATTGGCATTCTGACGACGCACGGCGCGTTGGAGGTGGATGTGGGCAGCGTCCCACGTCTCCTCCGCGCGCCGAAACCAGTCATCCACCACAGGAGCCTCAGTCTGGCACTGGTGCCACGGTGCCAGAACCGGATGGTAACCTAAAACACATTGGAATGGCGTTAGGTTAGTAGAGGAGTGACGGAGAGAGTTCTGGGCATATTCGGCCCATGGCAAGAACACCGACCACTCCCCCGGCCAGTCCTGGCAGTAGGACCGCAGGAACCTACCCACATCCTGATTTACCTGTTCCACCTGCCCATTAGACTCGGGTGGAAACCAGAGGTCAGGCTGACCGAGACCCCCAGACGTTCCATGAACGCCTTCCAGAATTTGGATGTGAACTGGGGACCCTGGTCAGACACTATATCCTCTGGTATCCCGTAGTGCCGGAAGACTTGTGTAAACAGGGCCTCCGCAGTTTGCAGGGCCGTGGGGAGACCGGGCAGAGGAAGGAGGCGGCAGGCCTTGGAAAAGCTGTCCACAATGACCAGGATGGTGGTGTTACCTTGGGAGAGGGGAAGATCGGTAAGGAAATCAACACTCAGGTGAGACCATGGTCGTTGTGGAACTGGTAAAGGTTTTAACTTACCCGCTGGGAGGTGCCTAGGTGCCTTACTCTGGGCGCACACCGAGCAGAAGGAGACATACATTCACTCCCGCGTTGTCGGGAGATTGTTGTCGGGAGAGGTCGTGTTTTTCTCTAGCTGGAGGTAAGCAGGAGGTAAGCTTCTCATATGGTGTTGAGTAAAGCTCAACCATGTATTAGATCGTAGGTAGGTAGTTAGCTGTAGTTAGGTATTGTATTTATCATAGGTTAGTATTGTTGTTATTGTAGGTTTCCGTAGGTAATTGTAGGTTAGTATCGAAGCACGAGGCTAGCTAGCTAGCGGGTAGCTACTGGTAACGATTAGCAACGCTAGAGAGCTGGTTCCAATGTTAATGTAGTGCTAGCCAACGTTTAATTTTTGCTTAACCATGTATTAGATCGTAGGTAGGTAGTTAGCCGTAGTTAGGTATTGTATTTATTATAGGTTAGTATTGTTGTTATTGTAGGTTTCCGTAGGTAATTGTAGGTTAGTATCGAAGCACGAGGCTAGCTAGCTAGCGGGTAGCTACTGGTAACGATTAGCAACGCTGGAGAGCTGGTTCCAATGTTAATGTAGTGCTAGCCAACGTTTAATTTTTTGCTGCGTTATGCGTTATGAAAGGAACTAGACACGGACTTGAATTATCTGTTTAGTGTGCTAACACACTCTTGGCAGTTTGTTGTAACCAAGTATTGATGCTAAATTGTGTGTTAATGGATGCTAGCTTGCAAGTTAGCTACGGCGTCATAGCTAGGCATCGTGGGTTGTTGTGTGTAGTTACTGTGTCTTGGCAGTGCCGGCTGTAGCACGAAGCGAGCTACCTAGCCGTTTTTTCGAACAGAGTCAGAGCCAACACAATAGCCATTGTGTGCCGGGTGTAGCACGAAGCTAGCTAGCTAGCCGTTCTTCAAACAAAGTCAACACAGTGGCCATTGCTAGCTACCCAACACGACCAGCTAACTGTACGGTAGTAGCTAAATACAATATACTTGTCCTAGCTAGCCAACGTCTAATCATTGCTGCGTCATGAAAGGAACTTGACACAGTCACGAATGATCTGTTTAGTGTGTTATCACACTATTGGTGGTTTGTTGTGACCAAGTGTTGGTGCTAAACGGTGTGTTATTGTTATTGGATGCTAGCTTGCTAGTTAGCTATGGTGTCATAGTTGGCTAGCTGAATAAAGTGGGTTGAGTCTATTCCTTTAAACATTGAACCGCTGTGGTTCACAACAATTCTGATTTCTAAAGGCGGAAGTTGGGAGAGTTTTTGTTCGGGTGGTTCAGTGAAACAATTTTAGTTTCTGAGGTAGACGTTTTTGGTGAGGGAGGCCCTGCTCTCTCCGCTCCCAGATGCTTAGCTCATTTCATTCCGATCTCCTCTGCATTTTTGTAGCCATTTGCTACAGCCTGTCAACTATGCCTCTGCCTATCCCTGTTCTCTCCTCTCTGCACAGGCTACACAAACGCACCACACCGCGTGGCTGCTGCCTCTCTAACCTGGTGGTCCCTGCACGCACCACCCACGTGGAGTTCCAGGTCGCAGGCAGCCTCTGGAACTGCCGTTCTGCTGCCAACAAAGCTGACTTCATCCCAGCCTATGCCAACCTCCAGTCCCTCGACTTCCTGGCGCTGACGGAAACATGGATCACCACTGAAAACACTGCTACTCCTACTGCTCTCTCCTCGTCTGACCATGTGTTCTCGCATACCCCGAGAGCATCTGGTCAGAGGGGTGGTGGTACAGGAATCCTCATCTCTCCCAAGTGGACATTCTCAATTTTCCCCCTAACCCATCTGTCTATCTCCTCATTTGAATTCCATGCTGTCACAGTCACTAGCCCATTTAAGCTTAATATCCTTGTCATCTATCGCCCTCCAGGTTCCCTTGGAGAGTTCATCAATGAGCTTGACGCCTTGATAAGTTCCTTCCCTGAGGATGGCTCACCCCTCACAGTTTTGGGGGATTTCAACCTCCCTATGTCCACATTTGACTCATTTCTCTCTGCCTCCTTCTTTCCACTCCTCTCCTCTTTTGACCTCACCCTCTCACCGTCCCCCCCTACTCACAAGGCAGGCAATACGCTTGACCTCATCTTCACTAGATGCTGCTCCTCTACTAATCTCACTGCAACTCCCCTCCATGTCTCCGACCACTACTTTGTTTCCTTTTCTCTCTCGCTCTCCTCCCACACTACTCACTCTGCCCCTACACAGATGGTAATGCGCCGCCGCAACCTTCGCTCTCTCTCTCCCACTACTCTCTCCTCTTCCATCCTATCATCTCTTCCCTCTGCTCAATCCTTCTCCCTCCAATCTCCTGATTCTGCCTCCTCAACCCTCCTCTCCTCCCTTTCTGCATCCTTTGACTCTCTGTGTCCCCTATCCTCCCGGCCGGCTCGGTCCTCCCCTCCAGCTCCGTGGCTTGATGACTCATTGCGAGCTCACAGAACAGAGCTCCGGGCAGCGGAGCGGAAATGGAAGAAAACTAAACTCCCTGCCGACCTGGCATCTTTTCACTCCCTCCTCTCTACATTTTCTTCATCTGTTTCTGCTGCTAAGGCCACCTTCTACCACTCTAAATTCCAAGCATCTGCCTCTAACCCTAGGAAGCTCTTTGCCACATTTTCCTCCCCCCCCCCCCCCTCCTCTCTCTCTGTAGATGACTTCGTCAACCACTTTGAAAAGAAGGTTGACGACATCCGATCCTCGTTTGTTAAGTCTAATGACACTGCTGGTCCTGCTCACACTGCCCTACCCTATGCTTTGACTTCTTTCTCCCCTCTCTCTCCAGATAAAATCCTGCGACTTGTGACTGCAGGCCGCCCAACAACCTGCCCGCTTGACCCCATCCCCTCCTCCCTTCTCCAGACCATCTCCGGTGACCTTCTCCCCTACCTCACCTCGCTGATCAACTCATCCTTGACCGCTGGCCATGTCCCTTCCGTCTTCAAGAGAGCGAGAGTTGCTCCCCTTCTCAAAAAACCAACACTCGACCCCACTGATGTCAACAACTACAGACCAGTATCCCTTCTTTCTTTTCTTTCCAAAACTATTGAGCGTGCCGTCTTTAGCCAACTCTCTTGCTATCTCTCTCAGAATGACCTTCTTGATCCAAACCAATCAGGTTTCAGGACTGGTCATTCAACTGAGACTGCTCTTCTCTGTGTCACGGAGACTCTCCGCACTGCTAAAGCTAACTCTCTCTCCTCTGCTCTTGTCCTTCTAGACCTGTCTGCTGCCTTTGATACTGTGAACCATCAGATCCTCCTCTCCACCCTCTCCGAGCTGGGCATCTCCGGCGCGGCTCACTCCTGGATTGCGTCCTACCTGACCGGTCGCTCCTACCAAGTGGCGTGGCGAGAAGCTGTCTCCGCACCACGTGCTCTCACCACTGGTGTCCCCCAGGGCTCAGTTCTAGGCCCTCTCCTTTTCTCCCTATACACCAAGTCACTTGGCTCTGTCATATCCTCACATGGCCTTTCCTATCATTGCTACGCTGACGATACACAACTAATCTTCTCCTTTCCCCCTTCTGATAACCAGGTGGCGAATCGCATCTCTGCATGTCTGGCAGACATATCAGTATGGATGACGGATCACCACCTCAAGCTGAACCCTGGCAAGACGGAGCTGCTCTTCCTCCCGGGGAAGGACTGCCCGTTCCATGATCTCGCCATCACGGTTGACAACTCCGCTGTGTCCTCCTCCCAGAGTGCGAAGAGCCTAGGCGTGACCCTGGACAACACCCTGTCGTTCTCCGCCAACATCAAGGCGGTGACCCGCTCCTGCAGGTTCATGCTCTACAACATTCGGAGAGTACGACCCTGCCTTACACAGGAAGCGGCACAGGTCCTAATCCAGGCACTTGTCATCTCCCGTCTGGACTACTGCAACTCGCTGTTGGCTGGCCTCCCTGCCTGTGCCATTAAACCCCTACAACTCATCCAGAATGCCGCAGCCCGTCTGGTGTTCAACCTTCCCAAGTTCTCTCACGTCACCCCCCTCCTCCGCACACTCCACTGGCTTCCAGTTGAAGCTCGCATCCGCTACAAGACCATGGTGCTTGCCTATGGAGCAGTGAGGGGAACGGCACCTCTGTACCTTCAGGCTCTGATCAGTCCCTACACCCAAACGAGGGCATTGCGTTCATCCACCTCTGGCCTGCTGGCTCCCCTTCCTCTGCGGAAGCATAGCTCCCGCTCAGCCCAGTCAAAACTGTTCGCTGCTCTGGCACCCCAATGGTGGAACAAGCTCCCTCACGACGCCAGGACAGCGGAGTCACTCACCACCTTCCGGAGACATTTGAAACCCCACCTCTTTAAGGAATACCTGGGATAGGATAAAGTGTTCCTTCTAACCCCCCCCCCCCCAAATTGTAAAGTGGTTATCCCACTGGCTATAGGGTGAACGCACCAATTTGCGAGTCGCTCTGGCTAAGAGCGTCTGCTAAATGACGTTAATGTGCCCTTGAGCAAGGCACTTAACCCTAATTGCTCCTGTAAGTCGCTCTGGATAAGAGCGTCTGCTAAATGACTAAAATGTAATGTAAAATGAGACATACACCCTCAGTGCTTAGCCAAGGTAGGCCACCAGTACTTTCCGGTCAGGCAGCGCACTGTACGACCGATACCTGGGTGACGTGGGTGCCCAGTAGATCAGACGGTCATGGATAAGAGCAGGCACGTACTGCAGCCCAGCTGGTCACGGAGGTGGAGATGGCTCTGTGCGTAACGCCTGCACTATATCCGCGTCCATTGCCAATACTACTGGCGCCACAATGCAGGAGGCTGGGAGTATGGGGGTGTTGTCTCTGGGCCTCTCCTCTGTGTCATACAGCCGTGACAATGCGTCTGCCTTCACGTTCTTCGTACCCGGGATGTATGATTGTGTGAAATCAAACCGGGTGAAGAATAGGGCCCACCTGGCCTGGCGAGGATTCAGCCTCCTCGCTGCCCGCATGGACTCCAGGTTACGGTGGTCCGTCCAGACGAGGAAAGGGTGTTTCCCCTTCAAGCCAATGCCTCCACACGGTCAGGTATCGGACAACAACCAACAGCTCCCGATCACCAACGTTGTAGTTCTGCTCCGCCGGGCTGAGCTTCTTAGAGAAGAAGGCACAGGGGCGGAGCTTGGTTGGCGTGCCTGAGCGTTGAGATAGGACAGTGCCTATTCCTACCTCGGACGCATCCACCTCCACTACGAATGGTAGTAATGGATCGGGGTGGGCCAGTACCGGTGGTAATGCGGTATCCGAGGAAGGAGACGGACTGCTGGAAAAACAGATACTTTTCTGCCTTGGCATAAAGGTCATTTTCCATCAGTCAGGCCAGCACTTTGCGAACCAGGGACACATGCTCGGCGTGCGTAGTGGAATACACCAGAATGTCATCGATGTAGACCGCGACCAAGCATGTCCCGAAACACCTCGTTCACAAAGGCCTGGAAGACGGATGGAGCATTCATCAAACCGTAGGGCATCACCAGGTATTCATAATGCCCCGTGGTTGTGCTGAATGCTGTCTTCCCTCTCGGACACGCACCAGGTTGTACACACTCCGCAGATCTAATTTGGTGAAGAAGCGCGCCCCATGCATTGACTCGATCACTGAAGGAATGAGGGGGAGAGGATAACTAAATCGTGTCGTCTCCTTGTTCAGTGATCGATAATCAATGCAAGGGCGCAGACCGCCGTCTTTCTTCTTCACAAAAAAGAAACTTGAGGATGCGGGTGAAGTGGAGGGACGTATAAACCCCTGGCGCAGGGACTCGGTGATGTATGTTTCCATAGCCTCCGTTTCAGCCTGTGACAGGGGATACACATGACTACTGGGAGGTACAGCGTCTACCCGGAGGTTTATTGCGCAATCCCCCGCCCGATGAGGTGGTGACTTGGTCGCCTGCGTTTTGGAAAACGCGTGCGCCAAATCGAGGTATTCGGGGGGAATGCGCACGGTGGAGGTACTGTCTGGACCTTCCTCCGTGGTTGCACCAACGGAAACACCGAGACACCTACCCTGATACTCTCGCGACCACCCCGTGAGAACCCTCTGCGGACATGAGAATGTGGGATTGTGGAGTGCTAACCAAGGGATCCCTAGTACCACAGGGAAAGCAGGAGACTCAATAATAAAAATGTGACTTGCTCGCAATGAGTCTCGTGGGTAACCATGGTGATTGGTGCGGTAACTTCCCTAACAAACCCGGACCCTAATGGTCGACTGTCAAGTGCTCTGATGGGGAGTGGAATGGATAGAGGAACCAATGAAATGCCTAGACTGTGTGAGAATGCCCTGTCCATAAAGTTCCCAGCTGCGCCTGAATCGACTAGCGTCTTACACTGGGGAACTACAATGTGATCAGGAAAGTGGATGGATAGGGCACAGTGCGCAGCAGAGGGCTCTGAACAAGTGTGAGTATTCGATACCTGGGGTGAAGCGAGAGTGCCCTGCCTGCCATCTCCAGACCCAAAAGAACGCTGATGACATCGTGCGGTGTAATGTCCCTTCGTGCCACGAGAGTGACACTGGCGCTGTTATCCTCCGCTCTCTTGGATCGCGGCTCCACCCAGCTCCATCAGCTCGTGATCCAAGTCGGCCGGTGTTGGAATGGGCAGACCCCCTCCAGGACGTCATCTGTCCCCCAGCAGGTTGTCCAAACGGATGGCCAAATCCACCAGTTGCGTGAAACACAACATGGTGTCCCGGCAGGCTAGCTCCCTTCGGACGTCATCCCGCAGATGGCACCAGAAGTGGTCGATAAGGGCCCGCTCGTTCCACCCGGACCCAGCTGCTAGAGTCCGAAACTCCAAGGCGAAGTCCTGCGCAGTCCTCGTCCCCTGCCTCAGGTGGACCAGCCGCTTGGCCGCCTCTCGACCTTCGGGTGGGTGATCAAAAACAGCCCGAAAGAGGCGAGCGAACTCCCCGTAGTAGTCCAATGCGGCTCCTCTTTCGTTCCAGACCGCGATGGCCCACTCCAGGGTGTTCCCCGAGAGGCAGGAGACGAGGACGGACACCTTCTCCCGCTCCGATGGGGCCGGGCTGATGCTAGAGAAGTAGAGCTCCAGTTGGAGGAGGAATCCCTGGCAGAGAGCAGCTGTCCCGTTGAACTCCCGTGGTCGGGATATATGGATCCCTCTGGGTGCTGGGGTGTGGGTGGCTGGATCCGGTTGCCCAGCTGGTCTCGACAGATCGGGTCCTCTCCTCTCCAGGCGTTGGACGACCTGGAGAACCCGATCCATCGCTTCTCCCAAGCTGGCTAGCATTTTGAATGCTCCTGGACCCGTGCCACGACTCCAGGCATGTGCTCCTCTCCCGCTGACTCCAATGAAGGGTGGGTGATTCTGTGATGCGTGATTTGAAGGAGTCAGGTGCAGGAGGGTAAATCACAGCATACAGAGTTTATTCCGTAATCCAGCGTAACCAGTCCAGTGTGCAAAACAGGTGAACTGGAACAAACATTCACACGGGGAAAATACCCCGGCAATACAAAATACTGAGCTCAACCGAGCTACTAATCCTCACAATGAACAATCACCCACAAGGACAAGGGGACAGAGTGAACACTTAAACACATACTAATGAGGGGAATATGAACCAGGTGTGTGTAATTGACAAGACAAGACAAATGGAATGATGAGATATGGAGCGGCAGTAGCTAGAAGGCCAGTGATGACGAACGCCGAAGCCTGCCCGAACAAGGAGGAGAGGCAGCTTCGGAGGAAGTCGTGACACATAAATACATTTTGGCACCGTTTCTGTCTTTTGTCATTAATATTCTGTGTCTAACAACATTTCTCTTTCAAGCATTGATCTTTGATTAAAAAGGGAAAGGAAAGGAACGGGGGATACCTAGCCAGTTGTACAACTGAATGCATTCAACTGAAATGTGTCAATACAGCCTGTATGGATAACGACCAATAGATAGTATAATATGCTAACTAGCTAACCCGCAATATTAAGTCTATGACAATGCTAATTATGCTAACGAATGTTTAAATTTTTTCAATAATTTTCCTCAACAGAGAATTAACACATCTTTAAAATGTTGTGCACTTTATTTAAAAGTTTTGACAAATTGTATTCATATTTAAGAATGGTTTTGCTTGTTTGCCAATGGGCCGGAAATGGACACATTAATCCCACCCAATGAGATGGCTGGAAGGCGTTCATATGATCAAAATAACAAATTAAACATGTCTGCCATGAGCCACTCATTCTTAGTTACTACACTACTTCAATCATGTCTGTCACAAACATTAGTGACAGCTTCAACCCATTTTATGTGTCATTTCTTGTTCTCTCTCTGAGCTTGTTCTGGCTGTGACATACAGAGCCGGCAAACTTTCCATGTTATCAGTAATAAGGTCGTTGGACCAGCCCAGATCTAGCCCTTTGAAACAGAGCCAAGATTTCCACTGGTGTCATTCAGATTAACATAAGATTTGAGCGCCTTAGCTAAGCAAATCAGACAGTGTGAAGGACGGAGACAGACTTCCATTTCAGTACGCTTCTCACTTTTTACAGATACTGGACAGGACATATCAGGATACTAGAAGGAAGCTCATGTGGTTGTCTTTCAGTGATTAAATAGCCTATGAGAAGCCATGTTGTGCCACTAGCAAGACAACATGCACAGTATTTGAGCCCCCTACAGCAGCCTAGCTCAAAACAAAACAAAAAAAACATAATTGACGGTCATATTTTTTCACAATGCACATTTTCATGAAAAGAAGGCTACAGCCAGACCTGAGTTTCAAATACTTGAAAAAAAGTTGGCACTCCAGGCAGACTCAAGCAAACACTCAGAGTATTTGAAAAAATAAATCAAGTATTTGAACCCAGGTCTGTCTACAGTAAACATTGACAGGTAAAACCAGAAGAAGGATGCAGTTATGTGAGTGTGTAAATGGGAACAACCACTAGACCAGAGAATCTGTGTTGATTCCCATATTTGGAAGGACAAACGCACACCTGGACTTCATCAGCGTTGATTGGAGAGTGCATCCTGTGCATGACAGCTGAGTAGCTGTCACGCCCTGACCTTGAGAGCCCTGTTATGTCTCTAGTTAGGTTGGTCAGGGTGTGAATGCATGTTGTTCTAGTTTATCTATTTCTATGTTGGCCGGGTGTGGTTCCCAATCAGAGGCAGCTGTCGATCGTTGTCTCTGATTGGGGATCATACTTAGGCAGCCATTTTGCCTACCTATGTTGTGGGATCTTGTTTCTGTTTAGGCTTGTTGCTGTTAGCCTTTAGAACTTCACGCTCTGTTGTGTTTGTTATTTTGTCAAGTGTTTATTTAATATATTAAACATGTACGCATTCCACGCTGCACCTTGGTCCACTCCTTTATACAACGAACGTGACAGTAGCATGGCCTAGCTGTTAGCAATAGAAAAGTAGCTAGGTTTACTCTTGCTCTCGACAACCCAAGGCATTAACGAGGCATTCTGCCTAATCCCAAGGGTTCTCAGCTATAAGCACCGCTTGCCAGTGGGATCATGTGAACTACAATCCTGACACTCTGTTTTAAAGTTTAGAAACTTCAATAACCATCGCTTGCGATACGGTTTTTGAAACATATGAAACTTACCTTTCATATCAGCGAGAAATAATCCTTCAAATAAAAAATACGCACTTACTGTAGCAGGTCTGATCCATACAGCTGTGTGCCTCCAGCCGACCAACCACACTTCTGCTACACTTCCTCCCCAGTTACACTTACACACAGGTGTTCGAGCACGCTAAATACTTAATTAGCACAGGTGGTCGGCTTTCTTCCGTAAACAAGAGTTGTAACATAGAGATATGGCCGTGTGGGAGCACTAACCTTAACCATATAAAAATGTAGTAATTTATATTTTTCCTTATTTTTTCTGATATGAAAGATATGTATGTTTCTTATGTTTCCAAAAACCTGACTGCAAGCAATGCGTGTTAACCTTCAGACCGAGGATCGGGGCTCTTGACAAAACTGCCCCGGCCAGAAGATATCTTCATGAATAGACACTAAAGGCAGTTAGCATCTATGAATGGTCTAGGTTTACTCAAACAATACAAGATTATCTTGGTTTTTTTGGCTTTATAAAAGCTACCATCTAGTATAATGTATATTTATTTTGTATTCTTATCATATTCACTCAGAACATCTATTGAAATATGGTCGACTTCAATGGAGCTACACCATGCATCACAAGGGATCCATTTTAAAGCCTTTCGTGAGTACTAATGCTGATTGTCTAACTGATGCACAATTACACAGATTTTTCATGTATCTTCTCTAACATACCCTGCATTGTAGTATGTATAGAATAATTTTAGGAGAGGTATAATTTTCTAAGTCAATGCTGTGTAGTTAAAAAATATGGTGAGTCAGTTGTTTGGAATTGTAACGGTAAGTGATTATCTACCTACCAACTACTTTTGTCTATTCTGATTGGTCAGATGTCAGCTAGTTGGAAGAGAACAGGGGTGTATTCATTACGGCAATTCTGTTGCAAAACGTTTAGTCTGTTACAAAACGTTTCGCAAAAGAAACATTTACTCCAAACGTTTTGCAAAGAAAACAAGAGTTTCTATTGGGTCCTCCTTCATTATTAAATAGTCAAAAGTGTAATAAGTCTCCATTCATTGTTTGTCTGAATAGAGATACTGCATATGTTAATACTACATACAGTACCAGTCAAAAGTTTGGACACACCTCATTCAAGGGTTTCTATTTATTTTTTATTATTTTCTACATTGTAGAATAATATTGAAGACATCAAAACTATGAAATAATACATATGGAATCATGTAGTAATCAAAATATATTTTATATCTGAGTTTCTTCAAAGTAGCCACCCGTTGCTTTGATGACAGCTTTGCACACTCTTGGCATTCTCTCAACCAGCTTCATGAGGTAGTCACCTGGAATGTATTTCAATTAACAGGTGTGCCTTGTTAAAAGTTAGTAAGGAATTTATTTCCTTCTTAATGCGTTTGAGCCAATCAGTTGTGTTGTGACAAGGTAGGGTTGGTATACAGAAGATAGCCCTATTTGGTAAAAGACCAGCAAAGAGAAACAACAGTCCGTCATTACTTTAAGACATGAAGGTCAGTCAATCCGGAACAGTTCAAGAACTTTGAAAGTTTCTTCAAGTGCAGTCGCAACAACCATCAAGCGCTATGATGAAACTGGCTCTCATTAGGACCGCCACAGGAAAGGAAGACCCAGAGTAACGTCTGCTGCAGAGGACAAGTTCATTAGAGTTACCAGCCTCAGACATTGCAGCCCAAATAAATGCTTCAGAGTTCAAGTATCAGACACATCTCAACATCAACTGTTCAGAGGGGACTGTGTGAATCAGGCCTTCATGGTTGAATTGCTGCAAAGAAACCACTACTAAAGGACACCAATAAGAAGAAGAGACTTGCTTGGGCCAAGAAACACGAGCAATGGACAATAGACCGGTGGAAATCTGTCCTTTGGTCTGATGAGTTGAGATTTTTGGTTCCAACCGCCTAGTCTTTGTGAGACGCAGAGTAGGTGAACGGATGATCTTTGCATATGTGGTTCCCACTGTGAAGCATGGAGGAGGAGGGGTGGGGGTGCTTTGCTGGTGACACTATCAGTGATTTATTTCGAATTCAAGGCACACTTAGCCAGCATGGCTACCACAGCATTCTGCAGTGATACGCCATCCCATCTGGTTTGCGCTTAGTGGGACTATCATTTGTTTTTCAACAGGACAATTACCCAACACACCTCCAGGCTGTGTAAGGGCTATTTAACCAAGAAGGAGGGTGATGGAGTGCTGCATCAGATGACCTGGCCTCCACAATCACCTGACCTCAACCCAATTGAGATGGTTTGGGATGAGTTGGACCGCAGAGTGAAGGAAAGGCAGCCAACAAGTGCTCAGCATATGTGGGAACTCCTTCAAGACTGTTGGAAAAGCATTCCAGGTGACGCTGGTTGAGAGAATGCCAAGAGTGTGCAAAGCTGTCATCAAGGCAAAGGGTTGCTACTTTGAAGAATCTCAAATATAAAATATATTTTGATTTGTTTAACACTTTTTTGGTTACTACATGATTCCATATGTGTTATTTCATAGTTTTGATGTCTTCACTATTATTCTACAATGTAGAAAATAGTAAAAAATTAAAAACTCTTGAATGAGTAGGTGTGTCCAAACTTTTGACTGGTACTGTATGTCATTAAACAAAATAACACACATAGCTTAAACAAACAAACGTGACATTTTAAAACATTCTCTGTTTTCTCTCTCGATATCTCCCAGGCCTGCCGTCATAGTGGACAAAGAGCTGGTATTGACGGCAGCTGACAGGAGGCTGGAACAAAGTGAAGAACAGGGGTGGAGGATCTATTTTTACTGGGGCCCAGGAGTGTGTCGAACACAGAAGGTGAGTCGGGAGGGGACCGTTTGGGAGCGGAGATCAGGGAACGTTAATCATCTAGACAGGAGAAACATTAACTGTGCATGAGGCTCGGTCTCTGGGTACTGAACTTACTGTAGTTTCCTCAAACAAAGGCGGAGAGGGTGTGTGTGTGTGTGTGTGTGTGTGTGAGAGTGCATTTCTGTGTGTGTGCACGCTTGTGTATAGAGTCTGCAGAGGTGACACACACAGCTCTTGAAGACTGAGTGCACTCTGCTCTGAAGAAAGCCACTCAAACCCAGTGGAATATGCCATATTCTAGGACTGTACATTCAGGTTTGGTGAAAACACACACTGTTAAAACCGATGATGCTGTATGGCTGAACATACACTTCTCATGGCAGGCTTGTCACACTGTACCATCATTCGACTTCAGCTCCAATGCATTGTGACAAATAATTGAATATTTACTGGGTGTAGCCTATACATTGTTGTCTAGTTACAATTTTACAATGGCACACACAAACACACAAACAGAAATGCACTCTCACGCACACACTCACTCACTCACTCACTCATTTGTCTGTCCCTGGATGCAATATTATGCCTAGTATTGTCACTGAAGAGTCGCTGATATAGCACATTTGGCACATTTACCAATGATTGAATTGGAGGTGTGCAGAAAGCGACGCGCTCACCTCAAGAGAGCCTTTTGTTATTATGTTCGGCACCGGCTGATTCACGTTGACCTGTTTGGGTTCAACTCACATGTTGCTGTTACTAGAGTCAGTTATTTAGTGCATTGCATCATGGGAGAGCTAGTGGGTATGCATGGTTTTGCTCCAGCTCTGCTGTAACCGACCTGATTCAGCTAAACAAGGTCCTGAGGAGCAGCTGATTAGTAGAATCAGGTGTGTTGTAGAACGGTTTGGAACAAAGTCCTGCGGCTGGGTAGCTCCTGCTATACATATTATGCAGTACAATATTTAGTTTGTAGCGACATAGCTGTGTGTAGTCTTGCTTACAGGGGCTTAGAATCTCCAAACAACCTAGCTTTCATTGGTACTGTATACTTGTTTCAGTTGTGACAACACCTTGCCTGCTTCACTTGTTAACGTGCTGTTGCATATAGCATTGCAAATGATAGTTATTGTAAATGATCGACACCGAGTTGAATATAGTGCTCAATCCACCTGACAGATAACTGTCAAGACAACCAAGGATGGTGTAATTATTTCATCCTTATGGTTTAACTGCAACACTATCCTTAGCGTCAACCATTAGTTTGGTCTTCTTGGCATAATCCATTTATTTGGTCTGGAATACAGTTGGGCTGTATAGGATTGGATTTGTTGACTTGATTTACCCATCGCAGTTTCCTTTTGTGACCCATACCGTTGACTCTCACCTCTGCAGTGAAATAGATATTCCTCTCTAAATATGGAAGAGCCTCTGACGCCACAGATGAATGATGATGCCATTTGGTTTTGTGAAGGCTGTCATTTTGAAGGGGCTCAATTAGTCGATCATGACACAGGCACACACACCCTCAGCCGATGGGCCTTTCTACAGATGTTCCTGTGATGTGAGGATGAAATTAAGGGGAGGGACGTCCAATGACTCAATGCAGCAGAGCAGCCCCCCCCCCCTCCCCTCTCTAGAGCAGGTAATCTTAATGTTTTGTACACTCATATATACATACACTGAGTGTACAACACATTGAGAGAGAGCGAGAGACCGCAATGAGTCATTGGATGTCCCTCCCCTTCATCTCTCCCTCCTCATCCTCACATTTCCATGACATAAACTGACCAAGTGAATCCAGGTGAAAGCTATGATCCCTTATTGATGTCACCTGTTAAATCCACTTGAATCAGTGTAGATGAAGGGGAGGATACAGGTTAAAGAAGGATTTGAAAGCCTTGAGACAATTGAGACATGAATTGTGTATGTGTGCCGTTCAGAGGGTGAATGGGTAAGACAAAATATTGAAGTGCTTTTGAACGGGGTACGGTAGTAGGTGCCAGGCACAGCGGTCTGAGTGTGTGAAGGACTTCAACGCTGTTGGGTTTTTCACGCTCAACCGTTAACCGTCTGTATCAAGAATGGTCCACCATCCAAAGGACCTCTAGCCAACGGTAGGCCAGTGGTCAAAAACGGGTTATTGATGAAAGAGGACAAAGGAGGCTGACACGAATTGTGCAGAGCAACAGACGGGCTACAGTTAGTCAATTGACAGTCCAGTACAACATTGGTGCCCAAAGACCCATAAAATAATGCACAACTCGTCGTACCTTGACACTAATGTTGGTATGGCAGCCAACGACCTTACAGAGTTCCAATTCTTTCAGCAAAAAAACAAGAAACTGCGGTTGCAATGGGCTAAGGAACTAAAACATTGGACACTGGAGAATTAGAAAACATTGCCTGGTCTGATGAATCCCGGTTCCTGCTGTTTCCCGATGATGGGAGGACTAGGGTATGGAGAAAACCACATGAGTACATGTATCCATCATGCCGCCTGTCAACATTGCAGGCTGGTGGTGATGGTGTGGGGTGAGTTTTCACGGCACACATTGAGCCCATTGATAAAAGTGGAGCAAGGTTTGAATGCCACAGGATATCTGAACATCATTGCCAATCAGATGCATCCCTTCATGGCAGCAGTGTATCCATCTGCAAATTGATTTTTTCAGCAGGATAATGCCCCATGCCACAAGGCTAGGATTGTCCAGGAATGGTTCCACGAACATGAGAGAATTCAGCTTACTGCAGTGGCCTGCCCAGTCACCAGATCTCAATCCAATTGAGTATCTGTGGGATGAGATGGAACAAGCTATTCGGAGTAGAGATCCATTACCAGCCAACTTGACACAACTGTGGGAAGCATTGGAGTCAACATGGGCCATCATCCCTGTGGAACACTTTCGACACCTTTTAGAGTCCATGCCCCTACGAATTGAGGCTGTTCTGAGGGCAAAAGGGGGTGCAACTCAATATTAGGAAGGTGTTCCTGATGTTTTGTTTACTCAGTATATATATATATGTATGTATATGTGTGTGTGTGTGTATATATATATATATATATATATATATATATATATATATATATATATATATATATATATATATATATATATATATATATATATATATATATATATATATATATACACACACTACCGTTCAAAAGTTTGGGGTCACTTAGAAATGTCCTTGTTTTCGAAAGAAAAGCAATTTTTTTGTCCATTAAAAGAACATCAAATTGATCAGAAATACAGTGTAGACATTGTTAATGTTGTAAATGGCTATTGTAGTTGGAAATGGCACATTTTTTATGGAATATCTACATAGGCGTACCGAGGCCCATTATCAGCAACAATCAGTCCTGTGTTCCAATGGCACGTTGTGTTTGCTAATCCAAGTTTATCATTTTAAAAAGGCTAATTGATCATTAGAAAACCCTTTTGCAATTATGTTAGCGCAGCTGAAAACTGTTGTGCTGATTAAAGATGCAATAAAACTGGCCTTCTTGAGACTAGTTGAGTATCTGGAGCATCAGCAATTGTGGGTTCGATTACAGGCTCAAAATGGCCAGAAACAAATTACTTTCTTCTGAAACTCGTCAGCTATTCCATGCCAGAAATTGCCAAGAAACTGAAGAGCTCGTACAACGCTGTGTACTACTCCCTTCACAGAACAGGGCAAACTGTCTCTAACCAGAATAGAAAGAGGAGTGGGAGGCCCCGGTACACAACTGAGCAAGAGGACAAATACATTTGAGTGTCTAGTTTGAGAAACAGACGCCTCACAGGTCCTCAACTGGCAGCTTCATTAAATAGTACCCGTAAAACACCAGTCTCAACGTCAACAGTGAAGAGGCGACTCCGGGATGCTGACCTTCTAGGCAGAGTTGCAAAGAAAAAGCCATATCTCAGACTGGCCAATAAAAATAAAAGATTAAGATGGGCAGTCTGAGATATGGCTTTTTCTTGCCAGTTGGTGGCAGCATCATGCGGTGGGGATGTTTTTCAGCGGCAAGGACTGGGAGACTAGTCAGGCTTGAGGGAAAGATGAACGAAGCAAAGTACAGAGAGATCCTTAATGAAAACCTGCTCCAGAGCTCTCAGGACCTCAGACTGGGGCGAAGGTTCACCTCCTAACAGGACAACGACCCTAAGCAAACAGCCAAGACAACGCAGGAGTGGCTTCGTGACAAGCCTCTGAAAGTCCTTGAGTGGCCCAGCCAAAGCCCGGACTTGAACCCGATCGAACATCTCTGGAGAGAACTGAAAATAGCTGTGCAGCAACACTCCCCATCCAACCTGACAGAGCTTGAGAGGATCTGCAGAGAAGAATGGGAGAAACTCCCCAAATACAGGTGTGCCAAGCTTGTAGCGTCAACTCGAGGCAGTAATCGCTACCAAAGGTGCTTCAACAACCAAAATACTTATGAAAATTTGATATTTGCGTTTGTTTTTTATTTTATATTTTGCTTTGTCATTATGTGGTATTGTGTGTAGATAGATGAGGGGAAAAAAACAATTTAATCCATTTTAGAATAAGTTTGTAACGTAACAAAATGTGGAAAAAGTCAAGGGGTCTGAATACTTTCCGAATACAGTATACATACACACACATCTCTTTCCCTCTCTCTGTCTTTCCATCTCTCTTTCCCTCTCTCTCTCTCCCCTTCTCCCCCACCCCCCCATCCCCCCCCCCCCCCCCCCCCACCCCCACACACATACACACAAGCATAGACACTCAAACAAACCACTCTTACCTATCATGTTAGTGACCTAGTTAGCTGTAAGTTGAACCAACAGTTAAATTTGGATTCAGAGAAGGTATAATTTACGGGAGCTTCAATACACTATGCTTATGTGAGAGATAAGAGGTGCGATCTTCTGAGCCTGCCCTGTTTTGAAACCCAGATAATACACTCTGGAAAATCAGATTCCGAGAGCACCGTGGCCCCTGTAATTGTCTCTCTGACTGCTACTTCTGATGCTACTCAGAGCCGCGGTGGAATTCACATATTGAACTTTGCATGGTGGGGAGAATGAATTATTCTTAGAGTTATATCATCATAGCAATACTTTCTCTCCCCCTTGCTTGCATTCTCTCGCTCTTTCTCTCTCTCTCCTGTTCTCTCTCTCTCTATTCTCTTCTGTTCTCATTCTCTCTCTCTCTCTCTCTCCCTCTTTCTTTCTCTTTGTGTCTCTTTCTCTCAATCTGTCAATGTCTTGCTCTCCTCTCTCTCTCTCTCTCTTGAACAAAATGTTAGGTGGGCCACACTATTTTCTTTGCTCACTGTAATCAGTATTAAATCCTATTGTGCCGGTTATACAGTCAAAACATACAAGAAGTAGGGGAGGAAATGGTTACTGAATATGTACCCCAACAAACATAGATATTTGACACTGCCATCTATATAAAACAGCACCTATATACAGGCAAAGGCCTGACTTATTCAGATATGTTTCCCAGTAAAGACCTATTTGCAAATCAATCATGCGGCATAAATACCATCGCAGGCTTATTTTCCTCCCTCTAACGACAGGCAAAAAAAGAGCCGAAATGTAGCCGTGGCAGTTGATGGAGAATATGAATGAAGGTGCTATGATGCTTTTATGCGTTCTAATAAGCCTCCAAGGCTCCGGAACAGTATGGCTCTCAGTTTTACAACGGCTTGATTGTCTGCTTAGAGATGCACGGCGAGGAGGCTTGGAGAGGGGGGGATTGGGATATCTGTATATTGGGTGGTACGTTCCACCCGTTCGCTCTTCTTCTACCCAGCACTCCTCTCAGATGATTTGCTTGCTAAATAGGAGGGGGAAGAGATCTTCCCAGTGAATGGATTGGGATCTGACTGAGAATGAGTAGGGTGGTGGGTGACTATGGTTTGCTCTAAACTGCTACACACACACTTACACACCCCTCACTCTAATCCATTATGCACATACGCGCACCTACACACACACACACACCTACACACACAACCTCCCACCCACACTACTTCCTTCCTCCGCCTTTTCTCCATATCTTAATAATATCCCATCAGATGGGGCCTCGCCCGGTGGCTGAGATGTGCCTAGCAAGTGAGCCAACGAGGGAGACTGACGGAAAATAAGCCTCTCTGATATAAACACGTGATTAGCTCTGATAGAAATATATTGCATATAATAGACATGCTTTTCTGACATGTATAGAGTAAGGAGTCAAGTTAGCTCAAATTAATTGCATTTCTATCTACAATGTTCAGTAGATTGGATCCTCCTGAATGCCACACGGGGTTGAAGAAGCTAATACAAATATATGGGCAAGCTGAGTGTGTGAGGCTATGCACTGCACAGAGATCCTATTAAATAAGTTCAGAATTGTAATATTATGATGCACTGTATATAGGGCTACTGTAGAACCCTCCCTTACAGAGTTTAAGCAACCTAATTTAACCTTGGTTTGTACAGCACATTACTTCAAAGCCGTTGCATGCATTGCTTTTAGGGAACAATAATATTTTTATTTGTTATCTCTTTTGGCCCTTGATAAGCATATTAATGGTATTTTGTCACACAACTAGCTTCTGGTTATTTCAACGTGATCAAACAATGAATTGTAGTGCGGCTGTTAATGTTTTTATAACTGGGTGAAACATTGTATTATTAATGCCTATATGAATCATATATATTGTTTCTTCTAGCTTTCAATGAGCCTAAATGTTTTATGTCTAGATTGAAATAAATGGATACTTTGCTGCAAATTACTGCTTAATGTGATGCTCCAGAACATTTGTATAATTTCAGCCAGTAGTTTTCAAAGTGGTGCTCACGAGCTAAAATGGGGCCCCGTTTTGTGTGTAGTACGTCATCCAATTGTGTACTACGTCCTCCAATGAATATGATGTTTTTTTTGCAATTCGTATGTTATGTTACGAATCCTATTCGTACAATACTACAAACAGCATCTTTAATTAGTACATTTTAGTGGCCTCTAGTCTTAAATGAAAATATTATTTCTCAGCCTTGTATGAACTATGGCTCATACGTTTTATGTAAAAGCTTATGTAGTGCCTTCCTAAAAGTCAAACATAGAAAGTCAAACACAGAATTCATACCAATAATGTTAAGTACATGACACACCTGTAGTATGCGTCATATCTGCGCATCTCCGAAGAGTTATCAGCCAAATCGGCACCCGTGATTTCTCAAAAAGATTACCATCTAAGTACTTGGTGTTATTTTTCATTGGGAGCGCCATTGGAGCTTAGCATTCATCTGGTAATGAATTCGGGATGCATTATTTATGCATTTTAATGTTGGATAGTGGTTATTCCACATAATTTCATTAAAAGGCAGCCATAGATCAACTATGCCACACACAAAAAAAAGACATTTCTTAAAGCGTCCATTTGCACCATTTAGCGAGGAAGGGCTGTTGGCAAAGGAGACAAATGTTGTTGTTGTGGGAAATGTTGGCTGAAGTATAAGAGGCTTCTGAGGATGTCGAGAAATATTGAGGCCGTGTGAGGCTCTGATTTAGCTCGCAGCTGTGACAAGTGGACGCCAATTGGGGTAGCAGGCCCCTCTATCAAAACAAACAGCATTTTGGGAGATAACACTGAACACTGCTGCTGCACGCCTGATTGAAAGAACAAGTAGTGTGTTTGTGAAAGACCACATATTGCCCTGAGGGGACTTTTTTTCATTTTTTCCCCCTTGAACCATCACAAGGCTATATTTGTAAAAGTATTTTTTTATATAAAGGCACTATAGGAAATAGGTATTGAGTTAAGGCTGTTGTTGGACATTTTATTTTTCTTGTGGAGAAAACCCTTGACATTGCGTGTAGGCCTACATTCTCTTGGAGAAATCCCTTGAGATTCAATGGCATCCTCCAGGCCCATACATCTGAAATCAAAGCCCTTTGTTATTCCCCATTCTGCTTTTCTAGTCTCTCTCTCCCTCACACACAATCTCACGCGCACACGCATGCATGCACGAACGAACACACATGCAACACAAAGACACCACTCCACACACACGTGTCTGTTAATGCTTCCAAGAATACACAAGCCAATATAGAATCGATGCTGTCTAAAAATATTTAGACCATGGGGATCGATGGGAGAGACATCATCTTCATGCTATTGTGGAATGTATACACAAATAGACCTTAGATAGCATCGACCTTTGATAGCATCCGTCTTTGGTCTCTGTTGACTTGCAGTCAACGTCTTACTGCCTTCCGTCCTCTACCCTGTCATTGTATAATGCTGCTCCGACCAGGAATGATCCCACCGGTCGAAAATATGTTGAACTATCATTCTATCAATGGAAGTTTTGGTTGAAAACACAAAAAGTGATAATGTAGACTCATTTTAACCACATTTCAACCACAAATCAGATACTTCAAATGTATTTTCTTCTATCTGCAAATCAGACTTTTGGAATTGAGAAATTGTCAAGCCCATCATATTAGACTTTCACTCAAGGCATTTAATCCCTATCTTGCTAATGCTGCACAGGGGATTGTCAACTGTTTTCTGTTGCTAGACTAGCATACACTCTGATCTGATTCACTGTGGCAGTGTATTATGATGAACTATCTAGCTCTAAAGAAAATATACTATTATTTTTGGAAGAATGGAGTATACAGTGAGGGAAAAAAGTATTTGATCCCCTGCTGATTTTGTACGTTTGAGAAATTATCAGTCTATAATTTTAATGGTAGGTTTATTTGAACAGTGAGAGACAGAATAACAACAACAAAAATCCAGAAAAACGCATGTCAAAAATGTTATAAATTGATTTGCATTTTAATAAGGGAAATAAGTATTTGACCCCCTCTCAATCAGAAAGATTTCTGGCTCCCAGGTGTCTTTTATACAGGTAACGAGCTGAGATTAGGAGCACACTCTTAAAGGGAGTGCTCCTAATCTCAGCTTGTTACCTGTGTAAAAGACACCTGTCCACAGAAGCAAGCAATCAATCAATCAGATTCCAAACTCTCCACCATGGCCAAGACCAAAGAGCTCTCCAAGGATGTCAGGGACAAGATTGTAGACCTACACAAGGCTAGAATGGGCTACAAGACCATCAACAAGCAGCTTGGTGAGAAGGTGACAACAGTTGGTGCGATTATTCGCAAATGGAAGAAACACAAAAGAACTGTCAATCTCCCTCGGCCTGGGGCTCCATGCAAGATCTCACCTCGTGGAGTTGCAATGATCTTGAGAACGGTGAGGAATCAGCCCAGAACTACACGGGAGGATCTTGCCAATGATCTCAAGGCAGCTGGGACCATAGTCACCAAGAAAACAATTGGTAACACACTACGCCGTGAAGGACTGAAATCCTGCAGCGCCCGCAAGGTCCCCCTGCTCAAGAAAGCACATATACAGGGCCGTCTGAAGTTTGCCAATGAACATCTGAATGATTCAGAGGAGAACTGGGTGAAAGCGTTGTGGTCATATGAGACCAAAAACGAGCTCTTTGGCATCAACTCAACTCGCCGTGTTTGGAGGAGGAGGAATGCTGCCTATGACCCCAAGAACACCATCCCCACCGTCAAACATGGAGGTGGAAACATTATGCTTTAGGGGTGTTTTTCTGTTAAGGGGACAGGACAACTTCACCGCATCAAAGGGACGATGGACGGGGCCATGTACCGTCAAATCTTGGGTGAGAACCTCCTTCCCTCAGCCAGGGCATTGAAAATGGGTCGTGGATGGATATTCCAGCATGACAATGACCCAAAACACACGGCCAAGGCAACAAAGGAGTGGCTCAAGAAGAAGCACATTAAGGTCCTGGAGTGGCCTAGCCAGTCTCCAGACCTTAATCCCACAGAAAATCTGTGGAGGGAGCTGAAGGTTTGAGTTGCCAAACGTCAGGCTCGAAACCTTAATGACTTGGAGAAGATCTGCAAAGAGGAGTGGGACAAAATCTCTTCTGAGATGTGTGCAAACCTGGTGGCCAACTACAAGAAACATCTGACCTCTGTGATTGCCAACAAGGGTTTTGCCACCAAGTACTAAGTCATGTTTTGCAGAGGGGTCAAATTAAAATGGAAAACAATTTAGAAAAATTTCTACATGCGTTTTTCTGGATTTTGTTGTTGTTATTCTGTCTCTCGCAGTTCAAATAAACCTACCATTAAAATTAGACTGATCATGTCTTTGTCAGTGGGCAAACGTACAAAATCAGCAGGGGATCAAATACTTTTTTCCCTCACTGTAGATGGGTAACGGACACACACGCACAAAGCTACTCTTTGAAAAATATGGACTCACACAATCATTCCCCCATGGGCTCATCATGTCATCAATAGTGTGTAAAAGAACTGTGTAAAAAAGGAGAGGACGAAAGGGAAGGAGAAAAACTCTGTGTTCGCACAGGAAGCCTTGGCCTCTTCTCATCCTTCTAGAAACAATTAACTGGTCAATTTTACCCGGCTGCGTGGCGGCCGTAACCAGTAAGCCGTGCAGTGCGTCCGGCCTCCAGTCCACCACACAGATCTCCCCTCGACACCTCCAGAGAGCCATTTCGTGTCCACGCGCCACTGAAGCCATGGCACCAGGCATTATTTACACCCTTCAAATGAGGTGAATCACCAACAGACCAATGGGCCGTGCTCAGTAGAAACGGACCCACCTGCAAACTAGCTAGAGGATTAAAGGACAATTTAGCTTTTACAACCAGATCTCAATTGTTTAAGTTAAATGGCATGTTCTAGAAGGGTCCAGACACTTTTTTGAGAAACTTACCCTAACCAGCGAGTCACTTCCTCATCCTCGTTGTGCAGTATGGGGCTCTGAACATGAACAAATGCTCCAAAGACACACATACGTCGTTTTAGAAACTGAAAAGCTATCAGTATAGTGATGCAGGTCTTTAGATGTTGTACACATGAAATTGTGTCATTCTGAACTTTATCCACAACATTATAGTACATTTTGCTACAACTCGAGCGATACCTCTCTGTCCATTCTAGCAGCAGGCTACACAGAGAATGGAACAGCTGGTTAGGGGAAACAGCTCGAGTCACACAAAATGGAATATAACATTGCGGATAAAGGTCGGAATGACACAATTTCATATGGTTGCAAAAACGTATCCTTTAATGTCATGGCCAACTTTTGTGGCTCATCGAGCAACAGCTGTTTTCTTTGTCTGATTCTTTTTAGAGGACTTTGCGTTCTGCTATGTTGAAATGGCATTGTCTTTTTGTCATGACTGAGAAACGGACCCACCTGCAAACTAGCTGGAGGACTGTGTCTGGTGCTAATGTAATGGTAGATGTTTCTTTGCTGTTTTCTTTGTGTGTTACTTTTTAGAGGACTTTGTGTTGTGTTCTTCTACGTTGAAATTACTGTCCGAATACCCATTCTTGTGAAAGAGTATGCCTTTTGAGTATGCAAAAATAAAAAGTTTAATATTATGCAACATTTCGAAAATCAAGTGCCCGGATGTCATACTAATTTCTTCTTTCACAACAACTGATCAATTAGAAATGGGAATGTGCTACCGAAAAAACCAAATAGCGGGAAAACACGCAATCGCAAAATAAATGGTTTCTAGTGTGTGAATTTCCGAAAATCAAATAAAGTTTAAATGGCAGGAGGTTATACTCATTTTGGCTCTTCATCTAGTAGAATTCGATGCACACTTTTCCACAATGTATTGGAAGAGGTGGGCTGCGAGTAATAGTTATCTTTAACTAGCCGAACAACAACACTAGTGTCATGTCTACTCCCGCTCCGGCGCTCGACGTCGCTGGTCTACTAACCACCATTCCTGGCAACCCATCTTTATGCACACCTGCGTCCCATCATCAGTCACACCTGGACTTCATTACTACCTTGATTACATACCATTTATCTAGCACTCTGTTCTGTCAGTCAGCAGGTAGAATTGTTTATGTTTCCTTGTTAGACACTTCTCTTGTTTTGTATTTGTTCCATGTTCGTTATCATTAAACCTACACTGCACTTGCTCCCTGACTCCCTGCATCTACCTTACAACTAGGCTACTTAATTGGGAAGATGCCGAATTAGCTTTTAAACTAAATAGTAAACCATCTTTTGATTTCTGAATATGTCGGCACCGGGGACTCGGGATGTGGCTACATTATTGATTTCATGTTAATCAGGCCTTTTGACTTGAACATATGGATTGTTTTAGTTTTGTAGGCTAGGCTACCTATTTAATTTATGGATCAAGCCTGGGCAGTTATTCTGATCTCGTTCCCAATGATCAGTACTTTAGTTTATTATGTTGCTGTCCAGCGGTTTTGAATTTGCGATTAATCCGACTGTCCACATTTTTCTTTGCAATAGCCTTTTGATTTGAACATTTGAAAGGTTTTGGTGTGTGTACTAGGCTATTTGATTTAATTTATATATGTTACAGCACTGGTTTCACTAATAAATATGTTGAAATAGAACCAAATGATCTGTTTCTGTCTCTAGTCCTTTTTAAATAGAATAGATGAGCTATATCAACTACGGTATAGGTTGAATGTTATAGTCTGCCTATAACCAGCCTGAGTAGGCCTAAACTCCATTCCTATTCTATTCAATGTTCAGAGAAACTAATCGAATTGTGAATGAGCTATTATCAAGCTGGTTAATGCGATGCAGGTCTGTTACATTTTTAAAAATCCACCCGCACTCGGCCCCGCCCCACCTACTCAGCCAGTTAGGAGCCGCTACTGCGCTGTGGCCGTGGCATACTGCATACTTTTTACTAAACGGTACGTGCTAAATAGTATGCAAAGATGAGTACATACTGTAGTATGCAGTTTAAGTATGTAGTACGCTAGTATGGGTATTCATTCAGACACAGCCACTGACTTTTTGTCTTTGGTGAAGTTTAAAGACATATGGAGGCATTTTACCCCATATGTAACTCTGTGTTGTTGTTTTTAATCGCACTACTTTGCTTTATCTTGGCCAGGTCGCAGTTGTAAATGAGAACTTGTTCTCAACTGGCTTACCTGGTTAAATAAAAAAATAAAAAAAATAAAATTCTGCCGCAATGTGGACAGGCGCGCACACACACACACACACAGATCTAAAATAACTCTTCATCCAATCATCCTACTTGCTCCTAAACGAACACGGACCAAGACCTGGTTGTATAACAATGCGTTTGTCCGAATGTGCCATTTCAGTGGCTTCCTAACAGTGAGGCAGTGTCTGTTGGCAGGGGATATGAGGGGATTACACCCAGGCATTAAACATCTTAACGACATCCCCACGACTTAGCCAGCTACGATTTCCACTATGACTCGGCGGTCCAGAGCCATCGCCTTAGCCGGAGACATCGATTGGTGGGCTTCATCCGACACAAGGCGGTTCGGGGCGGCGTGCGTTTTATCCCCTGACCCTGCTCCACCTCGACTAGGGAGTGTTGCTAGGCGACCATGAAATTTAGTGTCCTCGGCCATTATAGACTGTCATGATTGGGAGACTGGTGAGATTTATACTTGGTGTATAAAAACCACCAAGTCAAACATGAGTCAAGTCTAAATGCCACACCCTATAAGATATGTATACCATCAAAGTGGACCCACCAACTAAATGTAAACAATGAGACAAATGCCTTAGTTGAAGTAACTAATCCTACAGACTGTGGCTTTAAGAATACTATACAGCATGATTTGTGAAGGCAGTAAACCAGAAAGTTGTAACCGAGAATCCTCGTTCAATGTGATTTATATTTTGAAACGTATTCACTTTCATCTTTTTTTTGTATTGTCATTTGCAGATTCTGATCTGCGGTTATTTATTCATTTCTTTATCGGAGGGTTACTCTCGAGGTTGTGCATCACGTGTTTGTAGTAGTAGACGAAGAAAAGTATTAAAGAAATCAAATAATAAATGTGTTTTGGCACACTCCATTGCTCCATTTGCTCTCCCCCATAAAATTCACTCAAATTCACTCATGTAGGACACGATTTCTAATTGCTATATTTTATGTGTTAATGATTTAATTATTCTTTTAATTAATTTGTTACGACTAAATGATTGACTTAATTCAAGGACTCCCGGCTTGTCTGGGGGGGGGGGGGGGGGTTGGTAGGACAGGGGGTGGATCGGGCCACGATTACAGCTGCTTGAAGATGAGCCGCACACAGACGCCATTCCACGTCAGTACCCAAACTTTGAGAGTGACAGGGAGTGGGAGGGACGGCTAGAGTGAGCAAAAGAAAGAGAGAGAGAGGATGAGAGAGCAGGCCGACATTCTGCTTAGTCAGATGGAGTGAGTCTTTCATAGTCGCTGCGCCGAATGGCTCCAATGCATTACAGAGAGTGGCAGGGAAAACAACAGCTCTCCCCCTCTGTGAGAAATGACTCGGCCCGCTCTAATCAGAAGTAAACAGACCCTTATGGTCTCCCCACTGAAACGAGGGGTGGCGCACTTTCTCAAGCACATCAACAAACGATTTGCCGGCACCAAAGGGATTTCCATTTTTATTGAAAGGGCTTTAATGTATTATGTAGTTCATGTATTTTATTTAGATTCGATGGCTGAGAAAAAATAATTGAGCTTTGAAAGGTCAGACGTAATATCAGCATTCAAGAGAGAGGACGCCGGCGCTATTAGTCTTCTAACAAATCACACCTTCAGACACTTTTGGAAAAACACTGTCAACTTTGGATCAGCCCACAAACTTTGGGCTCTCATTTTAATATAGGAGTACATTTAACTCCTCTCAACGTATTGCAGCGAATTCAGTTGATAGCCCTCAAACCCAGGTCAGACGACCAATAGCCCAACACCTTAGCCATTACTTCAAGAGATCTGAAACTCTTGACGAGGTTGTGTTAAGTTAGGTCAAGCATACGTTCATCTCTAGGAGACAGAACGCTTCTCCTTCCTGAGTGGTATGACGGCTGCGTGGTCCCATGGTGTTTATACTTGCATACTATTGTTTGTACAGATGAACGTGGTACCTTCAGGCGTTTGGAAATTGCTCCCAAGGATGAACCAGACTTGTGGAGGTCTAAAAATAAATGTCTGCAGTCTTGGCTGATTTCTTTTGATTTTCCCATGATGTCAAGTTTGAAGGTAGGCCTTGAAATACATCCACAGGTACACCTCCAATTGACTCAAATGATGTCAATTAGCCTATCAGAAGCTTATAAAGCCATGACATCATTTTCTGGAATTTTCCAAGCTGTTTAAAAGCACAGTCAACTTAGTGTATGTAAACTTCTGACCCACTGGAATTGTGATACAGTGAATTATAAGTGAAATTATCTGTCTGTAAACAATTGTTGGAAAATTACTTGTGTCATGCACAAAGTAGATGTCCTAACCGACTTGCCAAAACTATAGTTTGTTAACAAGACATTTGTGGAGTGGTTGAAAAACAAGTTTTAATGACTCCAACCTAAGTGTGTGTATACTTCCGACTTCAACTGTAGATAACTCCACACCCTCCCCCTCAAACCTATGATGTCATGCTTGAGACCAGTGTGGGTATTGCTATTTCTCAGTTTCATCACAACCTTGCGAGGCACTTCTCCAAGCTAACTGGCATGATGGAGTCTGAGAGGCGCAGGATGTAATCTGGGATTAATTAGGGAATTTCAGTGTGCGGGGGTTGCAGCGTCTGCAGGCATCTGGTGAAGCCCAGGATCATCTGGATGAAAGCGGATTTGGATGGTAGCTGGTTGGAGGATGCCGGTGGAAGATTTCAGTGTGGTGTGTGTTAGTTCTTAACACTTCCAACACAGAGGGGAATGTTGTCTTTGTAGAAATATCACGACTAAGTGCACTATGATTCAGAGTTTGAGAGTGTGTTTGAGTGTATGTCTGTGCGTGTGTTTGAGAGGACAGAGTGTTTTGCGGTCACACATTGTGGAGGTGTGTGCATGCGTGCGTGTGTGTGTGTGTGTGTGCGCGTGTAAACAGTCTCTTAGCACAGTGTGTGTGAGTGTGTGTGCGTGTACGTGTGTGTAGACTTGCAGAATAGAAAAAGTAGAGTCTGACAGAGCAGCACTGCTCCACCTGGGATTGAATCCTTGGTGTTTACTGTTGAAATATTTGCCTGTCTCTGGATCTGAAGAGATAAGGCAGGAGACAGCCCCTGTCATCAAGAGAACTATCTATCCCTTAGGAAGCACTTTTTATTAAACAACATTGATTTTCTACAACTTTTGATCATCCCTATCCAAAAGAAACATAAAAACATCAGCCATTCAAAACATACATGGTATTACAACCTCCAATACCTCACATCTTGCAGGTTTAGACTATAGGATTTGTCACCCATTTGAACACCTTTACAGTAGTTATCAGAAGTCCCTGCATTCTAGGAATAGACTATTGGAATGTGCTGTGGATAGTCCGCAGTCAAAGCAACGAACATACTGCCAACGCAACACAACAATATTCTATTCACCGCTCCGCTTCTGTTGGTCAAGGACTTGGCTCTTGTAGCATCGCATAAGCAGCAACAGAAGCAGCCTTACAAAGGCTTCGTGACATAACCTAACATAACATGCTATTGATGTAGCAGCGATGCTATTGATGTAGCACTCTGCCCCAATCTTCTACAAGAGGCTGCAAGTGGCTCACCTTTGACCTCCTCTGTGTGGTCCTCACCTCCAAGGTGTATGTGTCTGTGTGCTGCTCTCTTCCTCTCTTTCTTCCCTGCACTCCATCTGAGTACGGCGTTCCCATGGCAATGGGGCGGCACACGGTTGTGGTCAGCAGCGCCTGTTGGTGGCTCAGTGCGTCTCACCCGTCTCCATGTGATGGATCCCTCCTGGGCCCGACGATGGGCTAAATTATTTTTAATGGATCTTCATGAAACCATCTGTATCAGCGCACCTGCACGCTGGAAGGCTATCGACAAAGTGATTACGACCACAGGACCCCGAGATTGCTCTAAAAATGTCTAATCATTTTGTTTGCTATATATGAAACTTTCTTTTTGGTATCTATATTTGGAGGGCAGGGTCGGTTTGGAAGCTAGATACAAAAAAAATCATGGCTCCTGAGGTCCATATATTGTTGGTTTCATTATTAGTTGCAGGGTTAAGTGTAGCGTGCCAGCACTCTGTTTTGCATGCAAGCGTGCTTTGTCTTAAATGCCATACAAATAGGTCAATTGACCTGACCGGAGGTGCGATGTCCGTGATGAATTAAGGTTAATTGTGAAAGTTAATTTACACAGATTGCAGCAGTAATGAACCTGATTGGCCATCCAGGTTTCAGTAATGACTCCTCATCCTTCTTTCAAAACATCTAGCAACAGTTGTTGCTGCTGTGCATTCTGGACCTTCTTTTGAATTATGGGCAATTGTATTTGCATATACATGTAACTGCCAAAATAAAGGAAACACTTGAGTAAATAAGGGACACAAAGTATATTGAAAGCAGGTGCTTCCACACAGGTGTGGATCCTGAGTTAATTAAGCAATTAACATTCCAGGCATGCTGCCTGCCTTCCAGGACATTTACAGCACTCGGTGTTAAAGGAAGGCCAAGAAGATCATCAAGGACCACAGCCACCCGAGTCACGGTCTGTTCATTCTGCTACCATCTAGCAGACAGAGACGGTGCAGGTGCATCAAAGCCGGAACCGAAGACTAAAAAACAGCTTCTGTCTCCTGGCCATCAGACTGTTGAACAGCCGTCACGCAATCTCCTGTAGTAGGAGACAAAGATAGACTCACTCACACAAAACACACACCTCACACACGCACACTCTTGTACTCACATATACACTCACACACGCCTATACGCCCATACTCACAAACACACGCATATACACACACACACTCACACAGCCAACGCTGCTGTACCATGTATATAAACACTGGACCATTTATTTTATACTGTTTTTCACACTGTGTATTCATATACTGTATTATTCACACTGCTCATTCTAATACTGTATGAACCGTAACTCAGTTAAACCTTTGAAACTGTTGCATGTTAGATTTTTCTTCTCAGAGGGTTGTCCCGGGATACATCAATTCATATAACATCACATAGATCTTCATACAAACAACATTTATGTGAAGTGACACAAGATTGGGTTGAGGAAACCCGGTACCTTTTGAATGTGTCAGGTAAAATTGTGCATGTCGGTCGAGGTCTGCTATTCAAATCAAAGTTTATTGGTTGCGTACACAGCAGATGTTATAAGGGTGCAGTGAAATGCTTGTGTTACTAGCTCCTAACAGTGCAGCAAAAATGTCAAAGAAGTACAAAAATAATAATCAAAAACTAGAAACAAGAAATCAAGAATGGCAAAATGAATCCAGTTACTAACAACCCAAATAACACTATCAGTAATCCAAATGCAATCTATGCATATACATTACCAGTCAAAGGTTTGGACACAGCTACTCATTCAAGGGTTTTTCTTTATTTGTAAACATTTTTACATTATAGAATAATAGTGAAGACATCAAAACTATGAAAAAACACATGTGGAATCATGTAGTAACCAAAAAAGTGTTAAATAAATCAAAATCTATTTTCTATTTGAGATTCTTCAAATAGCCACCCTTTGCCTTGATGACAGCTTTGCACACTCTTGGCATTCTCTCAACCAGCTTCATGAGGTAGTCACCTGGAATGCATTTCAATTAACAGGTGTGCCTTGTTAAAAGTTAATTTGTGGAATTTCTTTCCTTCTTAATGCGTTTGAGCCAATCAGTTGTGTTGTGACAAGGTAGGGGGGTATACAGAAGATAGCCCTATTTGGTAAAAGACCAAGTCCATATTATGGCAAGAACAGCTCAAATAAGCAAAGAGAAACGACAGTACATCATTACTTTAAGACATGAAGGTCAGTCAATACGGAACATTTCAAGAACTTTGAAGGTTTCTTCAAGTGCAGTCGTAAAAACCATCAAGCGCTATAATGAAACTGGCTCTCATGAGGACCACCACAGGAATGGAAGACCCAGAGTTACCTCTGCTGCAGAGGATGCATGGAGGAGGAGGTGTTATGGTGTGGGGGTGCTTTCCTGGTGACACTGTCTGTGATTTATTTAGAATTCAAGGCACACTTAACCAGCATGGCTACCACAGCATTCTGCAGCGATACGCCATCCCATCTGTTTTGGGCTTAGTGGGACTATCATTTGTTTTTCAACAGGACAATGACCCAATACACCTCCAGGCTGTGTAAGCGCTATTTTATGGGAACTCCTTCAAGACTGTTGGAAAACCATTCCAGGTGAAGCTGGTTGAGAGAATGCCAAGAGTGTGCAAAGCTGTCATCAAGGCAAAGGGTGGCTATTTGAAGAATCTCAAATATAAATATAAAATATTCTATAATGTAAAAAATCGTAAAAATAAAGAAAAACCCTTGAATGAGTAGGTGTCCAAACTTTTGACTGGTAATGTATACACCAAATATATATATATATACTATGAATGATATGTACAGCAGTAGATATACCCTACATGACCAAAAGTATGTGGACACCTGCTTGTCGAACATCTCATTCCAAAATCATGGGCATTAATATGGAGTTGGTCCCCCCTTTGCTGTTATAACAGCCTCCACTCTTCTGGGAAGGTTTTCCACTAGATGTTGGAACATTGCTGCAGGGACTTGCTTCCATTCAGCCACAATAGCATTAGTGAGGTCGGGCACTGATGTTAGGCGATTAGGCCTGGCTCACAGTCTGCGTTCCAATTCATCCCAAAGGTGTTTGATGGGGTTGAGGTCAGGGCTCTGTGCAGGCCAGTCAAGTTCTTCTACACCAATCTCAACAAACCATTTCTGTATGGACCTTGCTTTGTGCACGGGGCATTGTCATGCTGACACAGGAAAGGGCTTTCCCCAAACTGTTGCCACATAGTAGGAAGCACAGAATCATCTAGAATGTCATTGTATGCTGTAGCGTTAAGATTTCCCTTCACTGGACGAAACAGCCACAGACCATTATTTCTCCTCCACCAAACTTTACAGTTGGCACTATGCATTCGGACAGGTAGCGTTCTCCTGGCATCCCCATACCCAGATTTGTCCGTCGGACTGCCAGATGGTGAAGCGTGATTCATCACTCCTGAGAACGCGTTTCCACTGCTCCAGAGTCCAATGGTGGCAAGCTTTACACCACTCCAGCCGACGCTTGGCATTGCGCATGGTGATCTTAGGCTTGTGTGCGGCTGCTCTGCCATGGAAACCCATTTCATGAAGCTCCTGACGAACAATTATTGTGCTGACGTTGCTTCCAGAGGCAGTTTGGAACTTGGTAGTGAGTATTGCAACCGAGGACAGACTATTTTTATGCGAAACGCACCTCAGCACCTGCGATCCTGTTCTGTGAGCTTGTGTGGCCTACCACTTTGCGGCTGAGCCATTGTAGCTCCTAGACATTTCCACTTCACAATAACAGCACTTACGGTTGACATGGGCAGTTCAGCAATGGGTGTGGCTGAAATAGCAGAATCCACTCATTTGAAGGGGTGTCCACATACTTTTGTATATAAGTAAATAATTTTAATAAATTCATTAGGCCCTAATTTCTGGATTACAGATATGCATCTGTTGGTCACAGATACCTTTTAAAAAAGGTAGGGGCATGGATCAGAAAACCAGTCAGTATCTGGCGTGACCACCATTTGCCTCATGCAGCGCGACACATCTCCTTCGTATAGAGTTGATCAGGCTTTTGATTGTGGCCTGTGGAATGTTGTCCCACTCCTCTTCAATGGCTGTGTGAAGTTGCTGGATATTGGCAGGAACTGGAACACGCTGTCATACACGTCGATCCAGAGCATCCGAAACATGCTCAATGGGTGACATATAGGCAATGGAAGAACTGGGAAATGTTCAGCTTCCAGGAACTGTGTACAGATCCTTGTGACATGGGGCCATGCATTATCCTGCTGAAACATGAGGTGATGTTTGCGGATGAATGGGATGACAATGGGCCTCAGGATCTTGTCACAGTATCTCTGTGCATTCAAATTGCCATCGATAAAATGCAATTGTGTTTGTTGTCTGTAGCTTATGCCTGCGCATATCATAACCCCACCGCCACCATGGGGAACTCTGTTCACAACGTTGACACCCACACGCCGGTACAGTTGAAACCGGGATTCATCCGTGAAGAGCACACTTCTCCAGCATGCCAGTGGTCATCGAAGGTAAGCATTTGCCCACTGAAGTCTGTTAAGACACCAAACTGCGGTCAGGTCAAGACCCTGGTGAGGACGACGAGCACGCAGATGAGCTTCCCTGAGACAGTTACTGACAGTTTGTGCAGAGATTCTTCGGTTGTGCAAACCCACAGTTTCATCAGCTGTCCGGGTGGCTGGTCTCAGACGATCCCGCAGGTGAAGAAGCCGGATGTGGAGGTCCTGGGCTGGCGTGGTTACACGTGGTCTGCGGTTGTGAGGCCGGTTGGATGTACTGCCAAATTCTCAAAAACAATGTTGGAGGTGGCTTGTGAACATTCAATTCTCTGGCAATAGCTCTGGTGGACATTCCTGCAGTCAGCATGCCAATTGCACGCTCCCTCAAAACTTGAGACATCTGTGGCATTGTGTTGTGTAACAAAACTGCACATTTTAGAGTGGCCTTTTATTGTCACCAGCACAAGGTGCACATGTGTAATGATCATGCTGTTGAATCAGTAAACAGCTTCTTGATATGCCACACATGTCTGGTGGATGGATTATGTTGGCAAAGGAGAAATGCTCACCAACAGGTATATAAACACATTTGTGGCCAACATTTTAGAGAAATAAGCTTTTTGTGCATATGGAACATTTCTGTGATATTTTATTTCTCCTCATGAAACATGGGACCAACATTTGACATGTTATATTTTTGTTCAGTGTATAAAAGACAGCCATTGTCCTTGCATGCCTTGGCAGATAGTTTAACGAAATTGAATAAGATCAAATTTAATGCAACCTCCATTGGGTTGGCCACATTATTGAAGTTCTTTGTTACCGTAGCGACGGCAGTGTGATATCTTCATTTTGGAAGGGGCATGGGCCCATTCATCATGGTAGATAAAGAACTGGAGTGAGGCCATGGTGTAGACGACAGCAACAGAGGAGCACACACAAACTTTTTAGCTGTCACGCTCGTCATAATGAGTGGACCAAGGCGCAGCGTGATATGCATACATCTCTTTAATAGTGTACTTAGCAGCACGATACAAATAACAAAAACAACAAAACGAAACGTGAAGTCCTCGGTCATACACAAACCTACACGGAACAAGATCCCACGAATCACAAGTGCACAAAAGGCTGCCTAAGTATGGTTCCCAATCAGAGACAACAAGCAACAGCTGATTCTCGTTGCCTCTGATTGAGAACCACCCCAGCAAACATAGAAACACATAACCTAGAACAGAACATAGGAAACGAAACATAGACACTACACAAAGAAACTAACACCCTGGCTCAACATACAAGAGTCCCCAGAGCCAGGGCGTGACAGTACCCCCCCAAAGGCGCGGACTGCGACCGCGCCAACATAAACCCAACAGGGGAGGGGCCGGGTGGGCATTCCACCTCGGAGGCGGATCCGGCTCCGGGCGTGACCACCACCCTCTAACAACCCCCCCGTAGCGCCCCTGGTCTGGTCCCGCTGGCTGGAGCTGGACTGGACATCGGTGGAGCGGATTGCTTAGGCTCCGGTGTGGAGCAGCTGACCGGTACCTGACCAGGCACCGGTGAAACAGGCACGGGCTGTGCCGGACTGACGACGCGCACCACAGGCTTGGTGCGGGGAGCAGGAATGGGCCGGACCGGGCTGACGACGCGCACCACTGACTTGGTGCAGGGAGCAGGAACGGGCATGACCGGGCTGACGATGCACACCACTGGCTTGGTGCGAGGGGCAGGAACAGGCCGGACCGGGCTGGTGACGCGCACCACAGGCTTGGTGCGGGGAGCAGGAACAGGCCGGACCAAGCTGTAGAGACGGACTGGAGGTCTGGAGCGAAGAGCTGACACAACCCGTCCTGGCTGAATGCCTATTTTTACACACTCTGTGTGAGGCATTAGCACAGGACGTACAGGGCTGTGTACTCGTACTGGCACTACGGCACGTGACACTGGCGCAGGATATCCGGGACCGAGGAGGGGTACTGGAGGCCACGAGCGTTGAGCCGGCACACTCCGTCCTGGCTGCATGCCCACCTTAGCACGACACGTGCGTGGTGCTCGCACAGGACATACCGCATACCTCGGAACCTGCCTAGTCTCACGCTGCCTAGCCTGAGTACGGGGAGTTGGCTCTACTCTACCTCTAGGCTCCGCCAACCTCCCTTCCAGCCCCCCAAACCCGGTGGCCTCCTCTCCTAATCCCCAAACTCGCCCGTAGCTGCCTCCAGCAGCCCCATCGTCCATGCCGTGTGCCCCCCCCAAAAAATGTCTTGGGGTTGCCTCTTGCGTGTCCGACGTCGACCCGGTTGGCGCCGCTGCTCCTCTCTATGGCGCGCCTCCACCGTCTCCTCCCACGGACGGCGATCCATTCCGGCCTGGATTTCCTCCCAAGTCCAGGACCCCTGCCCGTCCAAGATCTCCTTCCAAGTCCAGGCTGTCTGCTCCTGGACACGCTGCTTGGTCCTTTGATGGTGGGATCTTCTGTCACGCTCGTCATAATGAGTGGACCAAGGCGCAGCGTGATATGCGTACATCTCTTTAATAGTGTACTTAGCAGCACGATACATATAACAAAAACAACAAAACGAAACATGAAGTCCTCGGTCATACACAAACCTACACGGAACAAGATCCCACGAATCACAAGTGCACAAAAGGCTGCCTAAGTATGGTCCCAATCAGAGACAACAAGCAACAGCTGATTCTCGTTGCCTCTGATTGAGAACCACCCCGGCCAACATAGAAACACATAACCTAGAACAGAACATAGGAAACGAAACATAGACACTACACAAAGAAACTAACACCCTGGCTCAACATACAAGAGTCCCCAGAGCCAGGGCGTGACATTAGCTCAAGTTTGGATTACATTTACAGTACATAGAGTTTGGACCAACGACTTAATGAATGTATTTATATCTTACTTACTTTCTATTTACCGTTTTAGGTGGGAAATGCTATATATTGAACACTTATAACTGGAGGTTTTTGATGTTCACCAAATAATTTATACAGAATATAGAATAATGCCATAGGAAGATATTCATATTTTTTTCAAGCCGATTTAAATCAAAACTGTAACTTGGCCACTCAGAATCATTCAATGTCGTCTTGGTAAGCAACTCCAGTGTATATTTGGCCTTGTGTTTTAGGTTATTGTCCTGCTGTAAGGTGAATTTGTCTCCCAGTGGCCGTTGGAAAGACAACCAGGTTTTCCTCTAGGATTTTGCCTGTGCTTAGCGCTATTCTGGGGGGGGGGGGGGTTTATCCCAAAAAAAACTCACTAGACCTTGCCGATGACAAGCATACCCATAACATGATGCAGCCATCACCATGCTTGAAAATATGAAGAGTGGTACTCCGTGATGTGTTGTGTTGGATTTGTCCCAAACATAACACTTTCTATTCTTTGCCACATGTTTTGCAGTTTTACTTTAGTGCATATTGCAAACAGGATTCATGTTTTGGAATATTTTTATTCTGTACAGGCTTCCTTCTTTTCACTCTGTCATTTAGGTTAGTATTGTGGAGTAACTAGAATGTTTATCCATCCTCAGTTTTCTCCTATCACAGGCATTAAACTCTGTAACTGTTTTAAAGTCACCATTGGCCTCATGGTGAAATCACTGAGCGGTTTCCTTCCTCTCCGGCAACTGACTTAGGAAGGATGCCTGTATATTTGTAATGACTGGGTGTGTTCATACACCATCCAAAGTGTATTTAATAACTTCACCATGCTCAAAGGGATATTCAATGTCTGCTTTTTTTTTTTTACCCATCTACCAATACGTGCCCTTCTTTGCGAGGCATTGGAAACCCTCCCTGGTCTTTGTGGTTGAATATGTGTTTGAAATTCACTGCTCGACTGAGGGATCTTACAGATAATTGCATGTGTAGGGTAGAGAGATGGGGTAGTCATTAAAAAATCATGTTAAACACTATTATTGCACAGTGATTCCAAGTTATTATGTGACTTGTTAAGTATGTTGTTAGTCCTGCACATATTAGGATTGCCATAACAAAGGAGTTGAATACTTATTGACTCAAAACATTTCAGCTTTTCATTTTTAAAGTAATTTGTAAAAAATTTTACAAACATTACGGGGTAATGTGTGTAAATAAGTGACACAAAATATTTAAAATCAGGCTGTTACACAACAATATGGAAAAAAATCAAGGGGTGTGAATACTTTCTAAAGGCACTGTAGCGGTTTTTGATGTCCACGGCTACATAATTGTATTCAATTTCAGATGGGAAATAATATGTATTGAACCGTTAAACATTTATGACTACTATGTTTGTCATTTAGAATTTGATGCTGAATACCATATCAGACTTTAGGCAAGTGCAGTTATGACTGTGTTAAAACCGTGTCTCTAATTGTTACAGCCGTGTACTGCAGTGTGTACTGGTCCCCCATGAGTCCTCTAGCATGACTCAACGAAGGAGGCTGTGTGTGTGCGTGTGTGTGTGTGTGTGTGTTTATGATAGATCTGTGGACTCTCAGCCGATGGGCCTTTTTATTGGCCGGCTTCACAGCCAGATGTTCCTGTGATGTGAGAATGAGGAGGGACGTCCAAATGGTCGGACACATTGCAGCAGAGAAGCTTTCTCTCTTTCGTAATAATTTTTTTCTTTACATATCTATCTCTTTGCCTCTTTTTTCCTCTCTCATTTTCTCTCTCCTTGTCTTTCTGTCCCTCGCTCTCTCTTTCTCACTCCCCCCTCTTTCTCCCTCTCTCTCTCAATCCCTCTCTCCCTTTCTCACTCCCCCTATCTCTCTCTCTCTCCCTGGTATGGAGGCATATACTTAGGGCCCCCAGAAGGAGAGTGTATCGCTGATATAAAACGGCAGTAATGAATGGCGCCGCCTGTTTGTGCGCCCGCCGCCAAACGCCACAGCTGCACAGAGCGCTGGATGGCACAAACAAAGCCTCTGTCCTCCTCGCAGATAAGGCGCTGCTCCAGAAGCAGTGTAGACCGCATGTGTGACCTCATAGCAAAGGTCACCCATACAGAAAAATAATATATTTACATACATTTTAACAACCGGTACAGTATGTAGATGTATTTATGTTCATGCAAATTACAGATATTTTCATATATGTGTAAGCCTTATATGTACATATACAGTGTGTATATATATGGACAAAAATATATGGACATTGGCTGTTTTCATATTTCTACGTATGTGCTTATATATTTAAATATATGGTGTGGAAATGCATTTTGACAGCATGCTGTGGTAGCTAGTAAAATATATTCCAAAATATATTTCATAAATACGTTGCCATGTATTTTAATGAAAGGACATTTTTGCTTTTTCAATGCATCAAACTACAATGTTCAGCACTAAGTCACAATACCATTATGTGGTATACTTTTAAAAGTTTGAATGAATTACTTGACTGACAACTTTTTAAAAGAGTGCTTTCAATAATCGTTATTTTTTGCTAAAATAACTTGGTCCATTGTTGAATTGTGGCATGGGAGTAACTGGAAGGTCGCACCTGAAACACAAAATATAATGTACAACTTACCTCTGTGCACTTAACATCTGCATATCAAATTTATACTTACAATGCAGATTCCTTCACCTCCAGTGTCCATTGCAGACTCACACGTTGACAGTTACCCTGTGGATAATGCAGAGACCCAACGTGGAATAGACAATGAATTGATGTCTGTTCCCAGTGGGGAGTCAGTGAATGTCACGATCGTTGAGAGACGGGTCAGACCAAGGTGCAGCGTGGAATGCGAACATGTTTATTTACTCAATAAACATACAACAAAACAATAAACAACGTAACGTGAAGTCCTCCGGCTATACACATACAAGCCAACACGGAACAAGATCCCACAACTAAGGTAGGCAAACAGGATACTTAAGTATGATCCCCAATCAGAGACAACGAGCGACAGCTGTCTCTGATTGGGAATCACACCCGGCCAAACATAGAAATACAATACCTAGAACATAAACATAGAATTTCTAGCATAGATTCTCACGCCCTGACCAAACCAACTAAAGACGACCGGCCTCTCAAGGCCAGGGCGTGACAGTACCCCACCCCCCCCAAAGGTGCGTACTCCGGCCGCACCAACCTGACTCATTTGGGGAGGGTCCGGGTAGGCATTCAGCCTCGGAGGCAGATCCGGCTCCGGGCGTGACGACCTCTCCCTCTCTGCCTCCCCGTTGTGCCCCTGGTCTGGTCTGGACCTCGGCGCGATGCTTCCCCTCTCTTACTCCCACGATGCACCAAGCCCTGTCTGGACCCTGGTGTGGGAGACCCCGAACCTGGAGAGGGGCTGACGTCTGGGCCTGGATCGGCAATCCCCCCACGATGCACCAAGCCCCTGTCTGGACCCTGGTGTGGGAGACCCCGAACCTGGAGAGGGGCTGACGTCTGGACCTGGATCGGCAATCCTCCCGCGATGCACCAAGCCCTGTCTGGACCCTGGTGTGGGAGGGGCTGACTTCTGGGTCTGAAGTGGAGCCGCTGACCGGAGCTGGACTAGGCACCGGTGGAGCGGACTGCTCTGGCTACGGAGTGGACCCGCTGACCGGAGCTGGACTAGGCACCGGTGGAGCGGACTGCTCTGGCTCCGGAGTGGAGCCACTGACCGGAGCTGGACTAGGCACCGGTGGAGCGGACTGCTCTGGCTCCGGAATGGATCCGCTGACCGGAGCTGCACTGGACCCCGGTGGAGCGGACTGCTCTGGCTCCGGAGTGGAGCCGCTGACCGAAGCTGCACTGGACCCCGGTGGAGCGGACTGCTCTGGCTCCGGAGTGGAGCCGCTGACCGGAGCTGGATCAGGCACCGGTGGAGCGGATTGCTCTGGCTCTGGAGTGGAGCAACCGACCGGAGCGGGATCAGGCACCGGTGGAGCAGGCCGGGCCGGACTGGGGACACGCACCACTGGTCTGGTGCGAGGAGCAGGAACGGGCTGGGCCGGACTGGAGACACGCACCACTGGTCTGGTGCGAGGAGCAGGCACGGGCCTTACCGGACTGGGAACACGCACCACTGGCTTGGTGCGAGGTGCAGGCACGGGCCAGGCCGGACTTGAGACACGCACCACTGGCTTGGTGCGAGGTGCAGGCACGGGCCGGGCCGGACTGGAGACACGCACCACTGGCCTGGTGCGGGGAGCAGGTTCGGGGCGTACTGGGCTGGCGACACGCACCACTGGTTTGGTGCGAGGAGCAGGGACGGGCCGTACTGGACTGGGAACACGCACCACTATCTTGGTGCGGGGAGCAGGTACGGGGCGTACCAGGCTGGCGACACACACCACTGGTTTGGTGCGAGGAGCAGGGACGGGCCATACTGGACTGGGAACACGCACCACTGGCTTGGTGCGTGGAGCAGGAACGGGCCAGGCCGGACTGGGAACATGCACCACTGGTTTGGTGCGGGGAGCAGGCACGGGCCGTACCGGACTGGGAACATGCACCACTGGCTTGGTGCGAGGAGCAGGCACGAGGCGTACCGGACTGGGAACCGGCGCTGGAGGTCTACGACTGTACCAGTCCTTTACTCTCCGCGCCCAGTCCTCCTCCAGTGAGGACTCCTCCTTGAGCCCCCACGAGTGCAGTGGTCGGGGCTCTTCTCTATCGATCCCGACCACCCTTTTAGCCCCCAACATTTTTTTTATTGGGGCTGTCTCTCGGCCTTCCTCCTCGGCCGACGCCGCCTGTGTTCCTCTCCTGCCTGGGCCTCATCCTTCACCCAGGGTCCTTTACCTGCCAAAATCTCCTCCCATGTCCAAAAACTCTTCCCCACCTGTGTCCAGTGTGTCTGCTGCTCCTGGGCATGCTGCTTGGTCGGTCTTTGGTGGGATCTTCTGTCATGATCGTTGAGAGACGGATCAGACCAAGGTGCAGCGTGGTATGCGAACATGTTTATTTACTCAATAAACATACAACAAAACAATAAACAACATAATGTGAAGTCCTCCGGCTATACACATACAAGCCAACACGGAACAAGATCCCACAACTAAGGTAGGCAAACAGGCTACTTAAGTATGAACCCCAATCAGAGACAACGAGCGACAGCTGTCTCTGATTGGGAATCACACCCGGCCAAACATAGAAATACAATACCTAGAACATAAACATAGAATTTCTAGCATAGATTCTCACGCCCTGACCAAACCAACTAAAGACAACCGGCCTCTCAAGGCCAGGGCGTGACAGTGAAACAATTCCACACAAGATGAAGAATAAATTAATGTTCATGAACTCATTTTAATTTCATTGGGAACTAGCTAGCTAAATGATACAAAAGACTACTTACATTGGCTGGAGTCTGTCCATAGGCAGTTGAGGCTCCAGACCAGAAGGATCCACTGCAGGAGGGTAAAATACGATTTGTTTGTTGTTGCTAGAAATAATCTAGCTAGCTAGCCAGTTCTATCAGAGAACATTTAGCCAAGAACATTTAAGAATAGCTTTGGCAAATCAATTATATCTATTAAATACATGACATTAACTCTACTGAATACTCAACTTACATTTTAAAAACAATTCTTACCTTGGTCAGTCACACTGCACGTTGGTGGCAAGCTAAGGAAGGAGATAGCTAGGTAGCTACCTGTGTTAGCAAACTCGATGAAAGCTCTTATCTTCTTCCTCTGTTACACACCAGGTTAAAAACATATTTTAATTCAATGTTATATCAAATAAAATGCCATTATCCAAGAGAAAGCCTTTTGCCAGTGACAGCTGCTCTTCCCTTTCTTCTGAAGAAAATTCAAAATTGTAACAGCTGCTCTGTCAGTTGGAGGCGGGGCTGGGGGAGGGTCCCGGGAACATTTCAAATTGTGATTGACAGCTCGGGAAAAATATATTTACAAATATATTTACAGATATGTTCTACATTCAAGTGTCTTTTCGAAATAAACACCTAATTTATTTTTACTATGTCAAAGAGAAGGTTGTGAGAGTGTATTTTATACATTTTAGAAATACAGTGCATTCGGAAAGTATTCAGACCCCTTGACTTTTTTCACATTTTGTTACATTACAGCCTTATTCAAAAATTGATAAAATAGTTTTTTTTCCTCTACACACAACACCCCATAATGACAAAGCAAAAACAGGTTTTTCGAAATTTTTGCAAATGTATAAAAAATAAATAACTTAAATATGACATATACAGTCGTGGTCAAAAGTTTTGAGAATGATACAAACATTAATTTTCACAAAGTCTGCTGCCTCAGTTTTTATGATGGCAATTTGCATATACTCCAGAATGTTATGAAGAGTGATCAGATGAATTGCAATTAATTGCAATGAAAATGAACTTAATCCCCAAAAAACATTTCCACTGCATTTCAGCCCTGCCACAAAAGGACCAGCTGCCATCATGTCAGTGATTCTCTTGTTAACACAGGTGAGAGTGTTGACGAGGACACGGCTGGAGATCACTCTGTCATGCTGATTGAGTTAGAATAACAGACTGGAAGCTTTAAAAGGAGGGTGGTGCTTGAAATCACTGTTCTTCCTCTGTTAACCATGGTTACCTGCAAGGAAACACGTGCCGTCATCATTGCTTTGCACAAAAAGGGCTTCACAGGCAAGGATATTGCTGCTAGTAAGATTGCACCTAAATCAACAATTTTTCGGATCATCAAGAACTTCAAGGAGAGAGGTTCAATTGTTGTGAAGAAGGCTTCAGGGCGTCCAAGAAAGTCCAGCAAGCGCCTGGACCGTCTCCTAAAGTTAATTCAGCTGCGGGATCAGGGCACCACCAGTGCAGAGCTTGCTCAGGAATGGCAGCAGGCAGGTGTGAGTGCATCTGCACGCACAGTGAGGCGAAGACTTTTGGAGATTGGCCTGGTGTCAAGAAAGGCAGCGAGGAAGCCACTTCTCTCCAGGAAAAACATCAGGGACAGACTGATATTCTGCAAAAGGTACAGGGATTGGACTGCTGAGGACTGGGGTAAAGTCATTTTCTCTGATGAATCCCCTTTACGATTGTTTGGGGCATCCGGAAAAAAGCTTGTCCGGAGAAGACAAGGTGAGCGCTACCATCAGTCCTGTGTCATGCCAACAGTAAAGCATCCTGAAACCATTCATGTGTGGGATTGCTTCTCAGCCAAGGGAGTGGGTTCACTCACAATTTTGCCTAAGCACACAGCCATGAATAAAGAATGGTACCAACACATCCTCCGAGAGCAACTTCTTCCAACCATCCAAGAACAGTTTGGTGATGAACAATGCGTTTTCCAGCATGATGGAGCACCTTGCCATAAGGCAAAAGTGATAACTAAGTGGCTCGGGGAACAAAACATCGACATTTTGGGTCCATGGCCAGGAAACTCCCCAGACCTTAATCCCATTGAGAACTTGTGGTCGATCCTCAAGAGGTGGGTGGACAAACAAAAACCCACAAATTCTGACAAACTCCAAGCATTGATTATGCAAGAATGGGCTGCCATCAGTCAGGAAGTGGCCTAGAAGTTAATTGACAGCATGCCAGGGCGGATTGCAGAGGTCTTGAAAAAGAAGGGTCAACACTGCAAATATTGACTCTTTGCATAAACTTAATGTAATTGTGAAGAAGGCTTCAGGGCGCCCAAGAAAGTCCAGCAAGCACCTGGACCATCTCCTAAAGTTGATTCAGCTGCGAGTGGAGCAGTGGTCTACAGACCCCCTGGTTCGATTCCAGGCTGTATCACAACCGGCCGTGATTGGGAGTGCCATAGGGCGGCGCACAATTGGCCCAGCGTCGTCCGGGTTTGGCCGGTGTAGGCCGTCATTGTAAATAAGAATTTGTTCTTAACCGACTTGCCTAGTTAAATAAAGGTAAAATAAAAAATAAAAATAAAACATTGTCAATAAAAGCCTTTGACACTTATGGAATGCTTGTAATTATACTTCAGTATACCATAGTAACATCTGACAAAAATATCTAAAAACACTGAAGCAGCAATTTTGTGAAGACCAATACATGTGTAATTCTCAAAACTTTTGACCACGACTGTACATAAGTATTCAAACCCTTTACTCAGTACTTTGTTGAAGGACCTTTGGCAGCTATTACAGCCTTGAGTCTTAGTTATGACGCTACAAGCTTGGCACACCTGTATTTGGGGAGTTTCTCCCATTCTTCTCTGCAGATCCTCTCAAGCTCTGTCAGGTTGGATGGGGAGCGTCGCTGCTCAGCTATTTTCAGGGATCTCCAGAGATGTTCAAGTCCGGGCTCTGGCTGGGCCACTCAAGGACATTCAGAGACTTGTCCCGAAGCCACTCCTGCGTTGTCTTGGCTGCGTCCTTAGGGTTGTTGTCCTGTTGGAAGGTGTACCTTCGCCCCAGTCTGATGTCCTGAGCGCTCTGGAGCAGGTTTTCATCAAGGATCTCTCTGTACTTCGCTCCGTTCATATTTTCCTCGATCCTGACTAGTCTCCCAGTTCCTGCTGCTGAAAAACATCCCCACAGCATGATGCTGCCACCACCATGCATTACCGTAGGGATGGTGCCAGGTTTCCTCCCGACGTGACGCTTGGCATTCAGGCCAAAGAGTTCAATCTTGGATTCATCAGACCAGAAAATCTTGTTTCTCAAGGTCTGAGAGTCCTTTAGCTGCCTTTTGGCAAACTCCAAGCGGGCTGTCATGTTCCTTTTACTGATGAGTGGCTTCCGTCTGGCCACTCTACCATAAAGGCCTGATTGGTGGAGTGCTGCAAAAATGGTTGTCCTTCTGGAAGGTTCTCCCATCTCCACAGAGGAACTCGGGAGCTCTGTCAGAGTGACCATCACCTCCCTGACCAAGAACCTTCTCCCCCGATTGCTCAGTTTGGCTGGGCGGCCAGCTCTAGGAAGAGTCTTGGTGGTTCCAAACTTCTTCCATTTAAGAATGATGGAGGCCACTGTGTTCTTGGGGACCTTCAATGCTGCAGATATTTTTTGGTACCCTTCCCCAGATCTGTGCCTCGACACAATCCTGTCTCGGAGCTCTACGGACAATTCCTTCGACCTCAACTGTGGGACCTTACAGTGGATTCAGAAAGTATTCATACCCCTTGACTTCTTCCACATTTTGTTACGTTACAGCCTTATTCTAAAATGGATTCAATAGTTTTTCCCCCCCTCAGCATTATACACACAATACCCCATAATGACAAAGCCAAAACTGGTTTTTAGATTTCTTTGCAAATGTAAAAAAAAAAAAAAAAAACATAAATACCTTATTTACATAAGTATTCAGATCCTTTGCTATGAGACTCAAAATTGAGCTCAGGTGTGTCCTGTTTCCATTGATCATCCTTGAGATGTTTCTACAACTTGATTGGAATCCACCTGTGGTCAATTCAATTGATTGGACGTGATTTGGATAGGCACACACCTGTCTATATAAGGTCCCACAGTTGACAGTGCATGTCAGAGCAAAAACCAAGCCATGAGGTTGAAGGAATTTTATTTAATCAATTTTAGAATAAGGCTGTGACGTAACAAAATGTGGAAAAAGGGAAGGGGTCTGAATACTTTCCGAATGTCCAATCAATTGAATTTACCACAGGTGGACTCCAATGAAGTTGTAGAAAGATCTCAAGGGTTATCAATGGAAACAGGATGCACCTGAGCTCAATTTCGAGTCTCATTGCAAAAGGTCTGAATACTTATGTAAATAAGGTATTTCTGTTTTTTGTTTTTATAAATTAGCAAAAATGTCTGTTGTCATTATGGGGTATTGTGTGTAGATTGATGAGGGAAAAAATATATTTAATCCATTTTAGAATAAGACTGTAGCGTAACAAAATGTGGAAAAAGGAAAGGGGTCTGAATACTTTCCGATTGCACTGTATATGTACATATATTTTATTTATTTCTATATTATATAAATACATTTCGCCAATATATTTTATAGAAATATATTCCAATATATAATTTTTCCATATGGGCATCTCAAAGCTACTTTGAAACAAGACATAACACACAGGAAATTATTATTAATGTGCCTTTAGTCAAATGGGTTTGACTTGACTTGGAGTCACTGGTGTTATGGCCCTAAGTCAGTGTTTCCCAAACTCGGTCCTCAGAACCCCAAAGAGTGCACTTTTTGGTTTTTTGCCCTAACACTACATAGCTAATTGTTGATTAGTTGAATATTTGAATCAGCTTTGTAGTGCTAGGGCAAAAACCAAAACGTGCACCCTTTGGGGTCCCGAGTACCAAGTTTGGGAAACCCTGCTCTAAGTTATACACCCTACTCCGCCGACATAACCTCAAAGAAGGTTAGCATCACGTTGCATTTTTCCTCACTTGTTTTCCGCCTTTCTCTGGAGCCATTTATCGCTAATTGCTCTTAATGAACGTGTGTATCCTTATGTCCTCTGGAGCACCGTAGTGTGGCCTCTCGCTGACAAAAAAAACAAAAACACATTCCCTCAACCATAGATTACCATGTTTTTGATTGATGGCTGCGCATCTTTAGATATTTTGCTTGTTTTTTTCCTCTGCTCTTTTGTTTATTCCATTATCTTAAGCATAGTTTGGGTGTAATGGAAGTTTGGAAGGCACAGGTGATGTGAGGCTAATTAGTCATTAGCGAAGAGATTTTGGTCCCAAATGACAAGTGCATGCTTTACAAGGTCATCATTTGATTAAAATGGGCCACCAGTGATGGGAGAAGCTACTCAGACATGATTAACTTGTCTCTCTGTCTCTCCCCGATACCACAGCGGTACTTCTATAATTTTATCATACATGGAGACGCACACAGATCTGTCAGCGTGCGTCGGGTTCGTTGTGTGACAGGCGCAGGAGATTGAGGCACGTCATGTGGATTTAAGGGCACGGACCCGAGATTGAGATTGTTCTCGGGCCATTTTCATTTGTGTATGCGTGTTTGCATGCATGCATGTTTGTGTGCGTTTGCCTTAAAGAGACAGGTTGCAGCATGGACTCGATTGGCTGAATCGTCATGTTTGTTCGGGTCAAGGGTCAGGGTAGGCTTCAGGTGCAAACACAAAACATGGCAACTGCAATCCCTTATCTTTCCTGCCTTTTCAATGATCCTAAAGTGCATTAATAGCACTCAAAGAAGCTCAATTAACAAACTTTTCTGACATACTGGCATTTCAGAGGATACTGGCAGCCGTCATCTTGATTTTCTTAAAATAATAGAGTAGATATATATGACATATCTCGATCAATAAACTGCTGGACATGTTAAGATTGAGGGCTTAGCCCCTTCACTTTAGTGACCCCTTTTCATTACTGTTTTTTTGACAAACCTCTAGACTTAAGCTGCAAACTGTCAAAAGATGAGCTGAAGCTTGACTGGCGTATGGATTTAGAGATTTCTAGAACACACATGTTGAAGGATGCAGTCGGCTGCACTCTTCATCTCTCTTTCGATTCACTTCCTTCTATCCATTGTTTACTTGTTTCTGTTTACTGTCATGGAATATTTATGGGGGTCACTCACAGAGGGAGGTTGCCACATGTATATTGTTTATGTATAATATAGTGCCGCAAATGGCTCATTACACTTTAGCACTCGGGAAGGCAAATATATTTTCCCCACCCGTTTCCATTGGGGTAGGAATTCAGTTCATAAATGTGTTCCTCCTTTAGGTCCATTTCAATGTAGTGCGGTTTCATATGTAGCGAACCATGCCAACAGAGTGAATTAGAAATACACTCGGGAGCGAACGGACCTGTGGAAAAAAATCAAAGATACCTGGCATATTACCCCTGTGCATCCTAAGTGGCCTTTTGGAGAAAGTAATAACCTTGAATATGCTTGGGAAAAAATAAAGAAAAATAAAGAAAAAATGCAATTGAGAAATGGACTGAAATATGGACTGGTGCCTATATGGCAAAGTTGCTGTGTGTGTAAGAAGCAATGAGCGATATTGAGTCCATCTCATCCATGTTTAATGGACACACAGCGAAGAAGAGTCACAGCTGAGATGCTGGGGTCAGTTAAAACACGTCATCGAGCATTGACAACCAGAGAGGAGGGGAGTTGTATCTGTCTTTTCCTCCCTCTGTTATCCCGTTATTGCCTCACAGGAGATGTGTTACCTATAACCAGAATTTAGATCACTCTCTTTGCGCAGCATGCTAATTTGGGTACTCAAATGTGCTAATTTCCCCTCTCCTGTGATTGTGTATAATTTGAGGAGAGATGTGGAGGACGCGGGGTCCAACCGAAAAGCAGAGGGGCTCTTTCTCTCTTTCTCTTCTTTGGCAGGCCCTCGTTTATTTTCCCACTCCCTCGCTTCTCTGCGGGAAAGGAACGGCTCCTTGAGGATGTCAGTGGTTTCCACTTTAACAGATGAGCATATCTGGAATGAGCTATGAGGCCGGGGCACTCAGCCAGATGTGGATTTGGCATTTTAATTCCGCCCCTTACCCCTGCACACACTCACACACATGAACACATACAGCCTCTAACATATGTAGACATACACACACACACACACACACACACACACACACACACACACACACACACACACACACAGGCAGACAATCACCAGTCTTGCACATAATCACAAACACCACACAAGTACACACAGCCACACACAAACACTACATCCATTATCCCTGACATTTCTCCCATTGAAGGCGGTAGACCTTTGAAAGGCACTCTTTCGGAGTGAGGTCAAGAGGGCACGAGGGGTCTCTCCAAGGGTCTCTCCTAACACCACAACGTCTTATTTTAGCCCACTCGTATTCACGGCTCAGATTACAGGTTCTGGTCATTAAACCTTAGCCAGGGCTCATGAAAAATAAATGTGCCTCTCCCGGCTCTTTTTTCCCTGAAAGGCACCAGGTACATGTTCATTCTGTGATTACGCCCTTGGAGGAAATGCATGCCATGATGTGGAGAAGCGGTGAGAGGCAGAGGGGGGATGGGTGGGGTTGGCCGTTTGTGATTCTTGGCTACGGAGCAACGGGCCTCGGTTACCCCAGCGGATCAGACACTCCTCCGATCCCTCGCCACGCCAGGCTCTGATTCAGCCAGCGGTGGGCATGGGACTGTGCAGTCAATGAAACGTCTCATTGGCCCACACACCCGTTCGGCGGTGAGAGACGTTCTCGAGAGCTTAACTTAATCCTGGCAGCCACAATTAAATATTCGCAGGCGCTCGCATCATCATTATCTGTGCACTTAAAATGCAAATGGAAAGACTAGGCAAACCCTCAAAACCTTGAACACCTACGCTCTGGGTTTTTGCTATAGCAGTGGAGGAACGCCCAAGACGTTAAGACGAGCAACTGCAGGGATCGTGATGAGGTAAACAAAAGGTACGCACGTTGGAAGATGACAGGAAAGAAAAAGAACAGCAGAAATAGTTAGGTGTCCCCATCTCGAGCTGTTCTCTCTGGACTGGGAAGTAGGAAGAGAAAAACAACTTCTATTTCTATCCAATTGACCAGCCAAAGGCGCATCAACTATTTTCTCTCTCTCACCCTCTGTCCCTGAATGCAATCATTTCAGAATTGATTTTCATGGCTGAGAGAGAAATAATGGGAATTTTTCTAATGTAGAAAATGTATGTGTTCCTTTTGGTTAACCAGTATAGATCAAATTTCAGGCTTGTCAGTTAGGAGAGGAAAAATATCTCATCTTTGCTCAACTTTTTCTCACTCCCCTCCTCCTCGCTCAGTCTGAAATGACAAGTCATCATCTCTAGAAATCAATCATCTAATTCAACTCTTTGGCTACTGAAACGACTGAAGAAGTTTGGCCTTTTTAGCACCCTACCCGGGTCGACATTTGTCTATGTTTTGTGGAGATGGAATAGCACATGAACCAGCAAATCATTCTTCATAGTGAATAGAGGGAGGGGTAATGACTAGGGTTGCAAAATTCCCTGTTTTTCCTGAAATCACGGTTGGAGGAGTCCAGGAATCAGGAGGGCATAAGCAGGGAATCTGGAATCTTCCAAACAGGATTTCTGGAAAATCTGGGAATTTATTGAAAGTTCCCAGAATTTTGCGACCCTAGGAATAGAAATTGCCGTAACATGCCCCAGTGTCACGCCCTGGCTCTGGGGACTCGTTAATGTTGAGCCAGGGTGTTAGTTCCTATGTTGTATTTTCTATGTTCATGTTCTAGATCGTGTAGATCTATGTTGGCCAGGGTGGTTCCCAATCAGAGGCAGCTGATTCTCGTTGTCTCTGATTGGGAACCATACTTAGGCAGCCTGTTTGGCACAGTTAATTGTGGGATCTTGTTCTGTATAGGTTTGTGTTGGTGAACCTGTAGACTTCACGTATCGTTTTGTTATTTGTGGAAAGTACTCATTAAAAGATGTACGCCTATCACGCTGCGCCTTGGTCTGCCTCTATCAACGATCGTGACACCCAGTTAGCAACCACTTACCAATTACATTTTCATTTATCCCCAGCTCGGGAACATTCCAGGCCTGGGTTCAAACTGTATTTGTTTTCCTTTGAATATGGTAGCTGTGCTTGATTGAGCTTGCCATGCGCAATGGAACTAATGGAATAGTCCCAAAAGTGCAAACCTCACCCATCTGCCATTATGAGCAGGCTCAATAACATTTTCAAAGCATTTGAAAGACAACAAATACGATTTGAACCCAGGTCTGGTACTCTCACTCAGAAAATCTCCATATTTGTCCACAGACTCCATTTTAGCAGCACCAAAAGCCGACCATCCCCCCTGTTTTAAAATCACACATCCACGTGTCTATAGCTACCTTTCCCTGAGCAATAGCAGGTCACAAAAACCCCTGTATTCATACACCACAACTCAAAAGAGGGAAGGCAATCCAAAGCCAGGAGTAGCTCTTCTACGGCGATGAGCCCAAATCCATTTACCTAGGCTTATCAATCACCAGCTGTCGCATGTGTAACACACTGTCCAGGTGCCATTACTGTACCATTACACACCAGATTCCCTCAGTTTATTACCGCTATAGCACCGTTCAGCCATTATTAATGATATCTCAACCCACTGGATGAAAGAGACTATTGATTGACAGAGAGGTGAGGAGGTAAGGGATTGCCCAGACAGAGATTTCTTTCTGTAGCAAAATCTCTCCAGCAACAGTCAACTGGATAGAGGGGGATAATACTGTATAGCAGGGTTCTCCAACTGGTGGCCCACGGGCCGAATTTGGCCCACGGATGGTTTTAGTTGATGATCCCTGCTGTACATAGTCCTAGTTGCTATTAAAAGATGGTTCTGGGTAGAAGTACTTTTCACTTTTATTTGAGGTATTACTGTTTCAAATATTTAATCAAAGACCGAATACAAACAGAAAGTGAGAGTAGCTAATCAGAATACATATATTGCCACCTTTGACAATGACAGGGGCTCTTTACCCATGGCAATCCAAACCCAAATTCCTGGACAGTGTCTCTTCAAGTCGACGGGAGGCCATACAAATGTGCTATGATTCTCCTCAGCCAAACAACCAAGACGTCCACACCAATTAGCCAAGAGACAGAAGGAGCAAAAAACTCCTCCCAAATTGAGCCTTTTCATCAGAGCAGCCATGCTTTGTTAATCAGCCAGTGTCTAGAACAATCACAGAGTACCTACTCATTGGGACACTCGTCACTTGGAAAAGGTCAATTGGCCAACAAAATATCACTCAGGACGTAACTACACAATGCAGATGAGGGGAGTGCCATGGGGAGAGGGAGGAATATACTGTGGAAGAATTCTTTAGAAAGTCGCAGAGGTCCACGGTATGTGACAGATTGAGGGGAGAGACGACTGAATTTGACTGGGAGAGAGTAAATAGACTTTGTCTGCAGATGAGTAGGAGAAGTTGGGTGACACCCCCTTCTTTATCTGACAAGCAACCATAAATCCCTTACGGATACAAAATGGAGGCACTTATTAAATCGTAAAAAGCAATTCACAGAGGGAAGAAGGGGGAAAAGACTAGTGTCTCACCGCTAAAAGGACACCCGAGACAGGAGCGGCCATTTTCCTTTTCAAGCTCCCTTCCTCTCCTTATCCTTATTGTTTGTGGTAGAAATGGATCAAAATGGTAGAAATGGATCAAAATGGTAGAAATGGTTCAAAAGGGGGGGTAGCAACATGGCTTGGTATTATCGCTTAGCGTGGCAGCGCAGGGCTTCCAGTAGCATTACTTAAACATATGTCTTCTCAGCAGACAGGCTTTTTGTTGTGCCGAGGCCTCGGCGGCGCCGTCATGTGGGAATCCAGTGGCAGCTTCATCTAAATTTCAAATCGGAATCAATTATTCATCTATAACTAATGCTGACTAATTGTGCCTTTTCTTCTCGCCACAGGAAGACGGTGGCTATGAAAAGAACACTGTTCGCTTTCTGAAGCACCGGAGTGGGGCTTTTCGTGACATAGTCGTCGGAGCAAAGAACTGGTGGTAGTCTTTTGATCAAGCTCTTCTGGTTGGTGGGTTGTATTATTTTTTCATTCTAATTGGAAGTACTATTTTTGCCTCAACCACTTATTTGTCACTGTCATGGATTTTTGTCTAAGTGGTTATTTAACAGTTTAAATGTTAAATCAAATAATTTAATTGATCACATTCCCTCGTGTCATTCAATGGACTAATATCACATAACAATTTAACTAGTGTACAGAGGACACAACTCATTCAAGGATATTCATTGTAGAAACACTGTAGTATTAAAAGGAGCACAATAATGTATGAAAATCCCTAATTTTTCATCCCATAAACAACAACCACCAACCTTGAGTTGGCAGCACCTGGTAGCATCCAAATGAACAAAACAACCGCCAATCTTGAGTTGGCAGCACCTGGTAACCTCCGAATGAACACAACAACCGCCAATCTTGAGTTGGCAGCACCTGATAACACCGAATGAACAAAGTTTGCCGGGCCTGGAAATGGGGACACAATGTAACTGAGATTGCATCCCAAATGACACCCTATTCCCTACATAGTGCATTAATTTTGACCAGGGCCCATAGGGCACTGTTCAACAGTAGTGCACTATGTAGGAAATAGGGTGCCATTTGGGACTCAGGCTGTGTGTTGGTAAACAGATGGCTCAAGGTGTTGGGGAGTGACCCTCCGTCACAGGGTGGGCGGGGGGCTGCCATGTTGTCCCCTATCAGACTAGAGCGATGGTGCGTGGCTATCTGGGGATAGGAGGGGATGGGACAGTGTGGTCCCCAGTCATACTTTCAACCCAATGAGGGGAGGGCCTGGTGAACACATTTGCCACTCAATGACATGCATGTGTGTGTGTGTTTGTGTGCGTGTACATTTTTATGTCTGCATGCGCTTGTGTATATGACAGATGTGTGTGTGTGTGTGTGCTCGTACAGCTGAAGTCTGAAGTTTACATACACCTTAGCCAAATACATTTAAACTCAGTTTTTCACAATTCCTGACATTTAATCCTAGTAAAAATTCCCTGTTTTAGGTCAGTTAGGATCACCACTTTATTTTAAGAATGTGAAATGTCAGAATAATCGTAGAGAGAATGATTTATTTCAGCTTTTATTTCTTTCATCACATTCCCAGTGGGTCAGAGGTTTACATACACTCAATTAGTATTTGGTAGCATTGCCTTTCATTTGTTTAACTTGGGTCAAACGTTTTGGGTAGCCTTCCACAAGCTTCCCACAATAAGTTGGGTGAATTCTGGCCCATTCCTCCTAACAGAGCTGGTGTAACTGAGTCAGGTTTGTAGGCCTCCTTGCTCGCACACGCTTTTTCTGTTCTGCCCACAAATGTTCTATAGGATTGAGGTCAGGGCTTTGTGATGGCCACTCCAATACCTTGACTTTGTTGTCCTTAAGCCATTTTGATACAACTTTGGAAGTATGTTTGGGGTCATTGTCCATTGGGAATACCCATTTGCGACCAAGCTTTAAATTCCTGACTGATGTCTTGAGATGTTGCTTCAATATATCCACATAATTTTCCTTCCTCGTGATGCCATCTATTTTGTGAAGTGCACCAGTCACTCCTGCAGCAAAGCACCCCCACAGCATGATGCTGCCACCCCCGTGCTTCACAGTTGGGATGGTGTTTTTCGGCTTGCAAGCCTTCCCCTTTTTCCTCCAAACATAACGATGGTCATTATGGCCAAACAGTTCTATTTTGTTTCATCAGACCAGAGGACATTTCTCCAAAAAGTACGATCTTTGTCCCCATGTGCAGTTGCAAACCGTAGTCTGGCTTTTTTATGGCAGTTTTGGAGCAGTGGCTTCTTCCTTGCTGAGCGGCCTTTCAGGTTATGTCGATATAGGACTCGTTTTACTGTGGATATAGATACTTTTGTACCTGTTTCCTCCAGCATCTTCACAAGGTCCTGTGCTGTTGTTCTGGGATTGATTTGCACTTTTCGCACCAAGTACGTTCATCTCTAGGAGACAAAACGCGTCTCCTTCCTGAGCGGTATGACGGCTGCATGGTCCCATGGTGATTATACTTGCGTACTATTGTTTGTACAGATGAACGTGGTACCTTCAGGCGTTTGGAAATTGGTCCCAATGATGAACCAGACTTATAATAATAATAATAATATGCCATTTAGCAGACGCTTTTATCCAAAGCGACTTACAGTCATGCATGCATCATTATTTTTTTGTGTGTATGGGTGGTCCCGGGGATCGAACCCACTACCTTGGCGTTACAAGCGCCGTGCTCTACCAGCTGAGCTACAGAGGACCAGACTTGTGGAGGTCTACAAATATTTTTCTGAGGTCTTGGCTGATTTCTTTTGATTTTCCCATGATGTCAAGCAAAGAGGCACTGAGTTTGAAGGTAGGCCTTGAAATACATCCACAGGTACACCTCCAATTGACTCAAATGATGTCAATTAGCCTATTAGAAGCTTCTAAAGCCATGACATCATTTTCTGGAATTTTCCAAGCTGTTTAAAGGCACAGTCAACTTAGTGTATGTATACTTCTGACCCACTGGAATTGTGATACAGTGAATTCTAAGTGAAATAATCTGTCTGTAAACAATTGTTGGAAAAATTACTTGTGTCATTCACAAAGTAGATATCCTAACCGACTTGCCAAAACGATAGTTTGTTAACAAGACATTTGTGGAGTGGTTGAAAAATGAGTTTTAATGACTCCAACCTACGTGTATGTAAACTTCTGACTTCAACTGTATATATGACAGCTGTGTGTGTGTGTTTGTGTGTGTGTGTGAGAATGCATTCCTCATCTGAGGTAATGGCACTGTGGGAGCGTGGCCCCAGGCACTCCTTTTGTCCTCTTTACGTCACTGTGAGTGAGTGTGAGCAGGAAAGGGACAGAGACAGAAAGACGGCAAGCTGTGTGTGTGTTCCCATCCGCGTCACCAAACACCAACTGCCTGGCAGTCATCATCCTGAGAAGTGGCAGGGATTTAGTTTAGCCAAGCCCTTACCTGACTACATTTTGAGGGGAAAGTGTGTGTGTGTGTGTGTGTGTAGATGTGTGTGCGTGCATCTGAGTAGATACTGTGTGTGTATGCGTGTATAGGACAGCATAGTGCGTGAGAGTGTTCCTGTGTGTGTGTGTGTTTCAGACAACTCTATTTGAGGTGGCAGGCACAGGTGCGCTAACGGGATGGCAAGCTCCAGCAGGTTATTGGCTGACAGATGGAGCAGAAGGTGGGGTGGGAGGGGCAGGTAGGGATGGTGGTTGGGGGGCGGTGGAGGATGCTTGGTGGGGACCTGCCATCGTTCGAACCTTCGTAAGAGCATCTCTAAATTCCGAGCCGTTTCCCAAAACTGCCTTTATTAACATTGCACTTGAAATAGCTCGTAATCTAACGCTTGCCTCAGACCACTCATAGAACAGCTAAGTGCGTCGTTAGATCACCATTTGCCCTCCCGCGTCACTTTACACACAGAAAATCTCTGCTAAACATAGAATGAAGATGTTTATCTGTCTCTCTGTGACCGCCCAAAAACGTCATACTTTAATATAAATAGCCTCAAAATGTTATAATATTTGATATACTTCCGAAAGTATTCACACCACATTGAGTTTTTCCATATTTTGTTGTGTTACAGCCTGAATTCAAAATGTATTAAATTGAGATTTTTTTATCACTGGCCTACACACAATACCCCATAATGTCAAAGTGGAATTATGTTATTCGGAATGTTTGCAAATTAATAAAAAATGAAACGCTGAAATATCTTGAGTCGATAAGTATTCAACCCCTTTGTTATGACAAGCCTAAATAAATTCAGGAGTAAAAATGTGCTTAACAAATCACATAACAAGTTGCATGGACTCACTCTGTGTGCAGTAATTGTGTTTAACATGGTTTTTGAATGACTACCTCATCTCTGTACCCCACACATACAATTATCTGTAAGGTCCCTCAGTCGAGCAGTGAATTTCAAACACAGATTCAACCACAAAGACCATGGATGTTTTCCATTGCCTCGCAAAGAAGGACACCTATTGGTATAAAAAAGCAGACATTGAATATCCCTTTGAGCATGGTGAAGTTATTAATTACACTTTGGATGGTGTATCAATACACCCAGTCACTACAAAGATACCAGTGTCCTTACTAACTCAGTTGCAGGAGAGGAAGGAAACCGCTCAGGGATTTCACCATGAGGCCAATAGTGACTTTAAAACAGTTCAAGTTTAATGGCTGTGATAGGACAAAAGTAATACTGCAGAAAATATTGCAAAGCAATTCACTTTTTGTCCTGAATAGAAAGTGTTATGTTTGGGGCAAATTACTGAGTACCACTCTCCATATTTTCAAGTATAGTGGTGGCTGCATCATGTTATCGGTATGCTTGTGTAACAGGTCAAAGAATTACAGATTTTTGCAACCGTTCATTTTCTATTTTTTATTTTATTTTGTGAGTTGATTTCACCAAAATATTGTATTGTTCAGCATTTCGTGTAGTCTACAGATATTGGGAGAGTTAGTTGTGTAAGTGCGCCCTCTAGAGTGTTGGTTTGGTTATATGCGGAGGGGTGTCATGCTTTTCTCAGTCTGCATTGTACTCGGCTGGGAGAGGTATGTGTTCACTTCGGCGTGATATAAACTTGATATACCTGTTAAAACTAAAACGTTTCAGTGCACATAGTAACTTGTATGTATATTATATGATGAGTGTACGTACATTTAATCAAGCTGTGTCATGAATTTAGCTATTTTTGAGAGTTTGAGAAATTGCTAACTTAGCTAACCTCGTGTTTTGTTTAGCTGTAAGTTAGCAATCGTCTATCCTCTTGTGATGAAGCCCACGTTGTTTTTTTTATGTTAGGCGGATTCTGGTCGAGGGTAGAGTTTTGAACATTTTCTCTCCTTGATGTTGAACAGGTATGTATTCCCTATATCAGGTTAAAAATATGTGTTCATTTAAAATGTTTTCATGTATTGATTAGTGTTTAATGGCACTGAAAAGCTCAAATGTGAAGGATTACATGTTGCTTCGTGCATATTACTGTATGTATTACCTATTTGAAAGATGGTTTATGTCATGTTGCACAGTATTAATGTAAAGGCTAAAAGCTCAGAGTTTTTGGCAGAGATAACATGCAATATGACACATACATAAGATATACACCAGATGCAATGTTTATTTTCCAATTATGTTGTATTTTATTCCTTGGATTTTTGAATGTGATTATATTCAGTCTGCATTGTACTCGGCTGGGAGAGGCGGATTCTGGTCGAGGGTAGAGTTTTGAACATTTTCTCTCCTTGATGTTGAACAGATTGAGAGAGTTGTACACAATAAAGTGCCTTCAAGTACGCCAGTGTCTTGTCTTCAGTGCACCGGAACACAACGCAGTAGTCGGCGACGAGCAGACCGCGCCGGCTACATTGGTGCCGTGACCCGGATTATCTTCGCTTCAGATCATCGCCAGGGTGATCGCCGATGGTTGCTGTGACGAGTAGGAACCTCTTCGGAACGTTACAAGTATAAGGGCAAACATTAATGTGTAAATTGTAGCTCTTAATTGCTTACCTCAGCTACTTCTATCATTTTACAATTTTTTTTTTCATATTCACATGTTCTGGTGATTCACATATCATTACCATAGTCTATTACAACTTTCTATTTAAAAAATAAATAAAAAAAATGACTGATGGTAAGGATGCGCAGACACCATTTAGTGTTGGAGATGCTGCAGGGGTAAGCCTGGGGAGGGGCAGGTTTATGAGTATGGTGGAGAGCACGCCGGTTAGGGGTGCTGGTATACTAGGCAGACCTGTACTCTCGTCCAGACGCTTACGCACTGATGAATATTCCCCCGCACCACACATGCGTAGCTTAGGAGATGCTCCAGACATTGCAAGCAGCGTTAGTTCAGTGGGCTGTCCTGCATTTTCATACACTCACACCCAAACAGATGAACATTCTCCACGTCAGCCAGTGTCTAGTTCACATGTGAGTTCTGCAGACCTAGGGAGTCTCATCACACAGTTAGCTCATGAAATAGGAGAGAACATTGCTAGCCAATTACAGAGATCTGTTGGTAGTGCAGATAACCAAACCACTCCTACGCCTAGCCTGAACTTAGGATATGGACAGTCTGATTTGAACATGACAGGAGTAAAGTTAGTCATGAAGACAGATGTCAAAGAGCCGCCGTACTTCAGGGGTGATGGAACAGACAAACACACAGTGCATGAGTGGGAAGAGATTATGAGCATTTACCTGAATAAGAGGGGTGTACACCCGCAAGAGCACTCCCAGGAGATAATGTCAAGACTAATGGGAAAGGCTAGAGACATTGTTAAAGTTACCCTGCGCAGTATGCCATCGCTGCAGCCAGCTGAGAACTCCAAGCTCGTCTTTGATATTCTGAAACAACATTTCAGTGAGTTAACCTACTCCTCTATGCCTTTAGCAGATTTCTATAACACACTTCCTCTGGCTGGAGAAAGTCCCATGGACTATTGGATACGCTTGAACAAGGCTGTGGATGTCGCAGATGAGTGTCTGAGAAGGCAGGGGCGAAACATTGAGGACCCCTCTCACGAAGTCACAATGATGCTGGTGAAACACTGTCCCGACCCCGCTCTTGCAAGTGTCCTAAAGTGCAAAACAGCTGAAAAGTGGACAGCAAATGAGATTCAGGAACACCTCGTTGAACATCAGAGAGAGGCTAGAACAATGTGTCAAGCCAAATCTTATCGGCCAAAGAACATTGGTGCACATGCTCAGGCATTAACCACAGAGACAGTCGCTGCTGAAAACCCAACAGACCTTACTGGTTACCCAAAGGCAATGGGGCTTCCATCCTCTCCTCAGACAGAGAGCGTCTGAATGCAGTCTCTCATTGGCTTGCTGAACCGTGTGCTAGAGCAGACGGCACACACAACAGCAGTCGTGCCACCAAGCAGGGGGCCAGCAGCCATTGTTCAGAGTAGATGTAAAGTCTGTCAGTCTGCCGAACATTCAACTACTGCACACTGTAGACAGGCGAACCTCTGTATGGGCTGTTACAAGCCCGGCCACTGGAAGAGAGAATGCCAACAGCGCCGGCCAAGAATTAACGCTCAGCCACAGTTAGCGCACACACCACCTAACTCTGAGCAATTTGGAGCCAGTTTAAACTAGATAGCTCACATACGGAAAGGGGATGTGTGAGCATTGAAGATTCAACCCTTGAAGAAAGTGAAGAATTGAAGGAGATGTATGTCAATGTCTGTAAAGCAATGTCTGATAATTACACGGTAATTGTTCAGAATATTCACAGAGTTGAGACGTTCAGTGAGTTATTTCACGCACCGGTGACAGTTAATGGCTGTGCTCAGTTGCAAGGGCTCCTCGATACAGGCTCAATGGCCTGCACGATAAGTGAAGAGGCAGAGCAGAGACTACTATCGGATAGCGTCTTGACCCCACATCAAGAAATCTCACAGCATATCATCCTTGTTGGCTGTGGAGGAGTACAAGTGCGCCCCAAGTGCATGTATGACATGGAACTAAGTCTGTATGGGGTAAAGTGCATGGTCCCAGTTCTGGTGATCACTGGTCAGAAAGACGACATAATAGTAGGCACCAACATGTTGAAACGTGTACTGCATCAGCTGAAAAACGAGAACAGTTATTGGACACTTATCTCGAGCAACACAAAAGGGTCTCCAGATGGCGAACAGTTTCTAGAAATGATGACCAGTCTCACAAGATGGAGGGGTGAAGATGTCCCAGGAAAAGTAGGGACCGTGAAGCTAACTCAGGCGGTGACTCTCCTTCCCAAACAAGAGTACCTGCTGTGGGGAAGACTGCCAAGTAATATACCCAAGTCACCTGGGAGTACAGTTATGGTGGAGCCTACAACCTCCAGGTGTGTGCCTTGGGGCATTATGGTGGGGAGAGTGGTAACACCGCTATGGGGAGATGGCTGGACTCCCATGAAAATCACTAATATCTCAGACAAACCACTCACACTGAAAAGGAACAGCAAGCTTGCGGACGTCTCTACTTGTGTTGCAGCTAAAGATCTCACACTGTTCCAGGGTTCCTGTCAGAGTGATGCTGGCTCTGTTAGAGTGACTCATGTGGAACAGAAAGACAACGGTGACCTGAAAGACAGACTGCAGAAGTCTGGTCTAGGAAATGTCGACATTGATCATTGTGAAGCGAGCCCCTCCACCAAGCTCCAACTTGTGACATTGCTGGAGAAATATCAGGATATATTTTCAAAGCATAATCTTGACTGTGGAGAAGCCAAGGGCTTTGCCCATAGGATCCGCCTCACTGACGACCGTCCCTTCCGTCTTCCATATCGCAGAGTGCCGCCAGCCCACTATCAAAAGCTGCGCCAAGTTCTCACCGAGATGGAGGAACAGGAAATCATACGGAAATCAATGAGTGAATATGCTTCTCCACTCGTGATGGTTTGGAAGAAAAATGGCGACCTCCGGATATGCACAGACTTTCGATGGCTGAATGCAAGAACTATCAAGGATGCTCATCCTTTGCCCCATCAATCGGACTGCTTGGCTGCCCTTGGCGGTAATGCTGTCTTCAGCACCATGGACCTCACGTCTGGATTTTATAACTTGCCCATGCATGAGGAGGACAAAAAGTATACCGCCTTCACAACACCATTAGGCCTGCACGAGTATAACAGAATGCCACAGGGGCTTTGCAACAGTCCAGCGTCCTTCATGAGGATGATGCTGAGTATCTTTGGCGATCTTAACTTCAGCAGTCTCTTGTGCTACCTAGATGATCTCTTGATATTTGCCCCCAATGAACAGCAGGCCCTCAGCAGATTAGAGGTTGTTTTCCAGAGGCTACGGGAGCACAATCTAAAGTTGAGTCCAAAAAAATGCCATCTGTTGCGGAGATCTGTGAAGTTTCTCGGACACATCGTTGACAGTGACGGTGTTGCTGTTGACCCAGAGAAGGTCGAGGTCATCACCAAAATGTCAAAGAGGGACTTGATGGAAGATGATGGCTGCACTCCTTCAGTTCGCAGAGTGAAGTCGTTCCTGGGGATGGTATTTTATTACCAACACTACATACCAAATTGCTCCTCCATCGCAAAACCCCTGTTTGCTCTCACAGCTGGCCAGAAACGGAGAGGAAAGGCCGGGAAGTACAGTCAGAATGCGGGAGTCTACAGAAAGCTCAAACCTGCGGATTGGACCCTTGACTGCGATTCCGCTTTCGCCGGCCTTAAGGAGAAGCTCCTGAATTGTGTGGTCCTTAGCCATCCAGACTTTACTAAGCCCTTGGTTCTGTCCATTGATGCATCTCTTGATGGCCTTGGGGCGGTTCTGTCCCAGATACCAGAAGGAGAAACGAAGGCACGCCCGATCGCCTTTGCCAGCAAGACCCTCACTGGCTCACAAAAGAGGTATCCTGCTCACCGACTGGAGTTCTTGGCGCTCAAATGGAGTATTTGTGAAAAATTCAGCCACTGGTTGAAAGGCCACACTTTTACAGTGTGGACCGACAATAATCCTTTGACCTATATAATGACCAAACCAAAACTTGATGCTTGCGAACAGAGGTGGGTGGCAAAGCTTTCCCCCTACACCTTCAGTATCAAACACATTCCTGGGGTAAAGAACATTGTGGCAGATGCCCTGAGTAGAGATCCGTTTGCTAAATCAGTGAGCCAAAGGTTGATCAGTGAGCCCTATGGAAGTCTTTTGGCCGAGGCGGAGGGAACCAAAGAGGAGAAAGTCCAAGATCTCTTCCGGAGTAAGACCCAGTGTCTCCAGGCACTTGATGCAGGGTGCTGTGTAACTATGGACCCCACTCAAGACAGGCTGGCCGGCAGTCAAGAACCCTCTCATGTGAAATCTGCTTGTGAAGCTCATGTAGAGTGGGAAAGGGGAGCAGAGATAAGAGCAACACAGTTTCTCAATGTTCTTCCCCAGGCGGTGCCCTCAGAACAAGACACACTTCCAGCCCTCTCCATCGGCGAGCTGAGGCACAGCCAGGAAATAGATCCAGTTATCAGGGAAGTCCTGCCACTCATTCAGAGGGGTGAGTCACCACCTAGGCGAGGGAGGAGGAGGTTAGCTCTTACGACCCAGACACTGTGCAAGCAGTGGCATCATCTAAAAGTCCAGGACGGAGTCCTATATAGGGTAACCAAAGACCCATTAAGCAGAGAGAAGAGGTATCAGTTTGTGCTGCCTGCTAGCTTGAAGGCCAAAGCTCTCGCTGGTGTGCATGATTTCGCTGGGCATCAAGGGCAGGCTAGAACAGCACACCTCGCCCGACAGCGTTTCTTCTGGCCGCAAATGGGAAGAGACATCAAGGAATATGTGAAATGCTGCCAACGCTGTATCCTTGCAAATACCCCTGAACCAGCTGCCCGAGCTCCCTTGGAGAGCATTCGCACTTCGGCACCCATGGAGCTGGTGTGCATTGATTTTTGGAGTGCTGAGGACTGTAAGCAAAGATCTGTCGATGTGTTAGTCATAACAGACCACTTTACAAAATTGGCTCATGCCTTTCCCTGCGTAAACCAAACTGCAACGCAAATAGCAAAGAAGTTATGGGATAACGTATTCTGCATCTACGGTTTCCCAGAGCGAATACATTCTGATCAAGGGGCCAATTTTGAAAGCAAACTCATAGCTGAACTCCTCAGCCTCACAGGGATTATGAAAACACACACAACAGCATACCATCCCATGGGAAATGGGCAAACCGAAAGGTTCAATAGGACACTTGGCAGTATGTTGCGTGCCCTATCCCTGACAGCTAAGCAACACTGGGCCCAACAGATACAGACTTTGACTTTTGCGTATAATGCCACCACTCATGAAACAACTGGATATCCTCCATTCTATTTGATGTATGGTCGAGTCCCCAGACTCCCAGTAGACATGGTCTTCAAACAAGTCTTGAGGGATCCAGTCGTGGTGAATTATAAGACCTATGCAGAGAAACTGATGGCGAACCTCCATGTGGCTGCCGACATAGCTCAGCAGCATGCGAGGAAAGGACAGCAACATCAAGCTGATGGCTACAACAAGAGAGTTCGTGGAACCCACTTGAACATTGGCGACCGAGTTTTGTTAGCTAATAAAGCAGAGAGAGGGAAGAGGAAGTTAGCGGATAAGTGGGAAGCCACTATGTATACCATCATAGACCGGAACCCTCAGACTCACGTTTACAAAGTCAGAGACGAAAGTGGGAAAACAAAAGTTGTTCATCGGAATTTGATGTTGGACGTGAGCTTCTTGCCCATGCCAGAACTAAGCGATGAAGAGACGAATGGAGCTGCCTCGGATGTGGCCAGTGAGTTTCAGCCTCCTTCTGTTGATGCTTTGAGTGGCCTAGCAGTAGATGCTTCTGAGGACCGTACATGTTCGTGGTTAAACGCATCCTCTGACTCTGAGTCTATTGGAGAAGCTGATGAGTCTGAGATGGAGAATGAGATGCCCCACTCTCTGTTCAGGAAGTCTGTTCAACTGACACCCACGAGAGCCCAGTCTAAAGAGGTCAGAGGCCAAGGGGAAAATGAATACTCACCTGTGAGAGACTTGTCGGATTCCAGTGACCCCCCTGATTTGCACATGACTGACACTGACTCTGTTGCCCCAATTGATGTTCCTGACTTAGATGAGACAGGGTCTTCGGACGTCAATTCACCTGTTACACTGATTGATAGTCAGATACCCTCCCAAGTACAAGGGTTTGAAAGTCAGGTTGTCAGAACACGTACTGGCAGGGTTGTTAAGGCAGTCGATCGCTTGATAGAGAACATGGTGCAAAAACCACTCACCAAGGGTTTTGTTACAGGAGTCAGAAGGTCACTGTCTTTCCGTTCTTTATTTTAGATACATTTTTGAGATTAAGATATTTTTCTTTATTACCAGTAGTATGACCTGGGTCATGAGATGTTCATATTGGAGGGAAAGTGTTCCAAGATTTCATATGGTGTATAAGGCATCATATTCACTAGAAGGGGCAGTAGCCTGATCAACTGCTGTTTTCTTTTAACTTACTTTGTAAGTAGCTTTATACGCTGTATATGGGAAATGGAGTCCCAGGGCTATCTTGGACCAAGTGGACAAGAGTTTTATTCTATATGTTTTTGGTTCTTTTCCACCCTCGAAATGCGAAGGATTTTGGTGAAATTAAAGAGGGGTGAATGTAACAGGTCAAAGAATTACAGATTTTTGCAACCGTTCATTTTCTATTTTTTATTTTATTTTGTGAGTTGATTTCACCAAAATATTGTATTGTTCAGCATTTCGTGTAGTCTACAGATATTGGGAGAGTTAGTTGTGTAAGTGCGCCCTCTAGAGTGTTGGTTTGGTTATATGCGGAGGGGTGTCATGCTTTTCTCAGTCTGCATTGTACTCGGCTGGGAGAGGTATGTGTTCACTTCGGCGTGATATAAACTTGATATACCTGTTAAAACTAAAACGTTTCAGTGCACATAGTAACTTGTATGTATATTATATGATGAGTGTACGTACATTTAATCAAGCTGTGTCGTGAATTTAGCTATTTTTGAGAGTTTGAGAAATTGCTAACTTAGCTAACCTCGTGTTTTGTTTAGCTGTAAGTTAGCAATCGTCTATCCTCTTGTGATGAAGCCCACGTTGTTTTTTTTTATGTTAGGCGGATTCTGGTCGAGGGTAGAGTTTTGAACATTTTCTCTCCTTGATGTTGAACAGGTATGTATTCCCTATATCAGGTTAAAAATATGTGTTCATTTAAAATGTTTTCATGTATTGATTAGTGTTTAATGGCACTGAAAAGCTCAAATGTGAAGGATTACATGTTGCTTCGTGCATATTACTGTATGTATTACCTATTTGAAAGATGGTTTATGTCATGTTGCACAGTATTAATGTAAAGGCTAAAAGCTCAGAGTTTTTGGCAGAGATAACATGCAATATGACACATACATAAGATATACACCAGATGCAATGTTTATTTTCCAATTATGTTGTATTTTATTCCTTGGATTTTTGAATGTGATTATATTCAGTCTGCATTGTACTCGGCTGGGAGAGGCGGATTCTGGTCGAGGGTAGAGTTTTGAACATTTTCTCTCCTTGATGTTGAACAGATTGAGAGAGTTGTACACAATAAAGTGCCTTCAAGTACGCCAGTGTCTTGTCTTCAGTGCACCGGAACACAACGCAGTAGTCGGCGACGAGCAGACCGCGCCGGCTACACTTGTAATCGTTAAACACTGTGGAGTTTTTCAGGATAAAAAAGAAACGGAATGGAGCTAAGCACAGGCAAAATCCTAGAGGAAAACATGGTTCAGTCTGCTGAATTCACCTTTCAGCAGGACAGTAACCTGAAACACAAGGCCAAATCTACACTGGAGTTGCTTACCAAGAAGACAGTGAATGTCCCTGAGTGGCAGAGTTACACTTAAATCTACTTGAAAATCTATGGCAAGACCTGAAAATGGTTGTCTAACAATGATCAAAAACCAATTTGACAGAACTTGAAGATTTTTTTAAAGAATAATGAACAAATGTTGTGCACAATCCAGATGTGGAAAGCTCTTAGATACTTACCCAGAAAGACTCACAGCTGTAATCGTTGCCAAAGGTGCTTCTACAAAGTATTGACTCGGGTGTGAATACTTACAGTATGTAAATGAGATATGTCTGTATTTCATTTTTTATAAATCTGCAAAAATGTCTAAAAACATGTTTTCACTTTGTCATTATGGGGTATTGTGTGTAGATGTGTGAGAAATATATATATTTAATCAATTTTGAATTCAGGCTGTAACACAACAAAATGTGGAATGAGTCAAGGGGTATGAATACTTTCTGAAGGCACTGTATATATTTTTTATTATTTTATTTTTTTATTTAACTTGGCAAGTCAGTTAAGAACAAATTCTTATTTACAATGACGGCCTACCCCGGCCAAACCCAGACGATGCTGGGCCAATTGTGTGCCGCCCTATGGGACTCCCAATCACGGCCGGATTGTGATACAGCCTAGAATTGAACCAGGGTCTGTAGTGACGCCTCTAGCACTGAGATGCAGTGCCTTAGACCACTGTGCCACTGGGGAGGTGTGAATGCATATTATATACACCTCATATGTGACTAATAAGACTATGCAAGTAGCTTATTGAAATGTTTCTTTATCTGACTCCATTTAACATTATAGTAAAACCATGTGCAATCAAGTATTATGCATTTAGTTGACTGAGATCAAGGAATGGTCATGAGAAGCGAATATCAAAGCAAATATTATTTAACATCTTTGTCAAATGAATGGATTCACATACAAGGCATAACACGTAAGTTACAAGGCAATACGGACATTAACAAATACTAATTCTAGGCATGTAGATCCTAAGGTTAACTTACAAGACAAAACATTGACATAGACAGGCCTACTAGGCCAGAGGCCCAGAAGCCTAGGAAATGAGAAAATATCATACAACCTTTCTCCAATGGACAGTATACAGGATAAGAGAGAGAACAACAGACCTTCATTTAATTTATAACATCTGAAGGTGTAAAACCTACCACCATTGACCAATCAAACGATACCAAGTTTACACTAACCTGATCACCCAAGCCCCATCTCCACAAGGTGTCACAGCATCTAAAGGCTTGTGTGGGGGATGAGACCAATGTAAATGAGACAGAATTACTGAGAGGACCATAAAATCCCTTTGCATAGAGTAATTTAAAATTCAACCTGTACAGATATAAGTTACCACAGAGATCATACATCCATATAGATAGCATCAGAGTTCTACTCAGAGGACAAGTTTCAGATATGTACCGAACATGGATACTATAGCATTATTCTATCACACATTCAATAGTCCACCGGATACTGTAACAGAGAGATACATTTTGGCCCATCAAAGGGGGAAGGGTGTACTGGTCCTTAAAGCATTGTCCTTTGTGTTTTGCTGGGCCAATTGCCATGTAGCCCCAGGTGACAGAGAACACATAGTTTAGTGCCGAGCCTACACAAGCGTAGCAAGGATACATTTATTTTTATGAAAACTGAGATAACGGAATTATACAATAGCTACATTATTAGGCTAAATATTGACATCACTTTCATGTGCAATCGATAGACCTACCTAATATTAAGCCATTAGGCTACGTCTGAGCCGCTTCCATATTCGTATCTATTAGGCCTATAGGTTACTATTACCTAAAAGCTCACGCATTTCACTGTAGCCTAACCAATAACCTAAAGGTCAACATATTAGGTCTATGCTAAAGATGGGCAACTCCAGTCCTCGGGGAGCCTGATTGGTGCCACGTTTTGCCCCAGCCCCAGCTAACACACCTGACTCCAATAATCAACTAATCATAATCTTCAGTTTAGAATGTAATTAGTTTAGCTGTGTTTGCTAGGGATGGGAAAAATTGTGACACCACTCCGGCCCCCGAGGACTGGAGTTGCCCATCCCTGGCTATGGCAACGTCGCTTAACTTGCTACTTCATGAACTTGCTAATTCATGTTGAATGATTTTAATTATTTTAATTGTTTAATTATTTAATTGTAGATTATCTGTAGGCATACTTGAATGCCAATTCTTGCCTGCCATTACGCTACAATGATTTGTTGAGCCATTACGAAAACCATTGTCATCGCACACTACATGACCAAAAGTATGTGGACACCTAGTCGTCAAACATCTCATTCCAAAATCATGGGCATTAATATGGAGTTGGTTCCCTGCTATAACAGCCTCCACTCTTCTGGGAAGGCTTTCCACTAGATATTGGAACATTGCTGTGGGGACTTGCTTCCATTCAGTCACAAGAGCATTAGTGAGGTCGGTCACTGATATTTGGCGATTAGGCCTGGCTCGCAGTCTGCGTTCCAATTAAACCTGAAGGTGTTCGATGGGGTTGAGGTCAGGGCTCTGTGCAGGCCATTCAAGTTTTTCCACACCGATCTCGACAAACCATTTCTGTATGGACCTCGCTGTGTGCACGGGGGCATTGTCATGCTGACACAGGAAATGGCCTTCCCCAAACTGTATATTTTTTATTTTTGTAATTTTATTTTTTATTTTTTGGGGGGTAGATCAGCTTTAATATTGCAGATAGATTGTAACTTCCATCAATGTAATTGTCTGCATCACTTCCAATCCCTCATATGTTTTATTTTCTCGCAAATATATATATATACAGTGGGGAGAACAAGTATTTGATACACTGCCGATTTTGCAGGTTTTCCTACTTACAAATCATGTAGAGGTCTGTAATTTTTATCATAGGTACACTTCAACTGTGAGAGACGGAATCTAAAACAAAAATCCAGAAAATCACATTGTATGATTTTTAAGTAATTAATTTTCATGTTATTGCATGACATAAGTATTTGATCACCTACCAACCAGTAAGAATTCCGGCTCTCACAGACCTGTTAGTTTTACTTTAAGAAGCCCTCCTGTTCTCCACTCATTACCTGTATTAACTGCACCTGTTTGAACTCGTTACCTGTATAAAAGACACCTGTACACACACTCAATCAAACAGACTCCAACCTCTCCACAATGGCCAAGACCAGAGAGCTGTGTAAGGACATCAGGGATAAAATTGCAGACCTGCACAAGGCTGGGATGGGCTACAGGACAATAGGCAAGCAGCTTGGTGAGAAGGCAACAACTGTTGGCGCAGAAGTTCAAGATGACGGTCAATCACCCTCGGTCTGGGGCTCCATGCAAGATCTCACCTCGTGGGGCATCAATGATCATGACGAAGGTAAGGGATCAGCCCAGAACTACACGGCAGGACCTGTTCAATGACCTGAAGAGAGATGGGACCACCTGTTTGCCAATGACCATCTGGATGATCCAGAGGAGGAATGGGAGAAGGTCATGTGGTCTGATGAGACAAAAATAGAGCTTTTTGGAAACTCCACTCGCCGTGTTTGGAGGAAGAAGAAGGATGAGTACAACCCCAAGAACACCATCCCAACCGTGAAGCATGGAGGTGGAAACATCATTCTTTGGGGATGCTTTTCTGCAAAGGGGACAGGACGACTGCACCGTATTGAGGGGAGGATGGATGGGGCCTTGTATCGCGAGATCTTGGCCAACAACCTCCTTCCCTCAGTAAGAGCATTGAAGATGGATCGTGGCTGGGTCTTCCAGCATGACAATGACCTGAAACACACAGCCAGGGCAACTAAGGAGTGGCTCCGTAAGAAGCATCTCAAGGTCCTGGAGTGGCCTAGCCAGTCTCCAGACCTGAACCCAATAGAAAATCTTTGGAGGGAGCTGAAAGTCCGTATTGCCCAGCGACAGCCCCGAAACCTGAAGGATCTGGAGAAGGTCTGTATGGAGGAGTGGGCCAAAATCCCTGCTGCAGTGTGTGCAAACCTGGTCAAGACCTACAGGAAACGTATGATCTCTGTAATTGCAAACAAAGGTTTCTGTACCAAATATTAAGTTCTGCTTTTCTGATGTATCAAATACTTATGTCATGCAATAAAATGCTAATTAATTACTTAAAAATCATACAATGTGATTTTCTGGATTTTTGTTTTAGATTCCGTCTCTCACGGTTGAAGTGTACCTATGATAAAAATGACAGACCTCTACATGCTTTGTAAGTAGGAAAACCTGCAAATTCGGCAGTGTATCAAATACTTGTCCTCCCCACTGTACATATCCTTAAAAAAATACATATTTCCCTTTATTACTTTCCAACCCCACGACCCCTTCCCTAATTGGAATAAACTAGTGAACAACAACGCTTAGGCCTCTACTTCCAGCTTATACATACTATATACATTTTATGGACACAGTCAATTTTACAATAATTCAATTTTGTTTGTTTTTACTCCTGAACTTCCTCTACCCTCAAACTCACCGATCATTTTCATGATGTCCATCCAGTTTGCTTCTATATGCCATATCTTTCTAACTGTGCTCTTTCACAAAAGCTCTCAACCTATAACCTACAGTGGGGAAAAAAAGTATTTAGTCATCCACCAATTGTGCAAGTACTCCCACTTAAAAAGATGAGAGAGGCCTGTAATTTTCATCATAGGTACACGTCAACTATGACAGACAAATTGAGAGAATAAATATCCAGAAAATCACATTGTAGGATTTTTAATGAATTTATTTGCAAATTATGGTGGAAAATAAGTATTTGGTCACCTACAAACAAGCAAGATTTCTGGCTCTCACAGACCTGTAACTTCTTCTTTAATAATAATAATATGCCATTTAGCAGACGCTTTTATCCAAAGCGACTTACAGTCGTGCGTGCATATTTTTTTTTGTGTATGAGTGGTCCCGGGGATCGAACCCACTACCTTGGCGTTACAAGCGCCGTGCTCTACCAGCTGAGCTACAGAGGACCACTCTTTAAGAGGCTCCTCTGTCCTCCACTCGTTACCTGTATTAATGGCACCTGTTTGAACTTGTTATCAGTATAAAAGACACCTGTCCACAACCTCAAATAGTCACACTCCAAAGAACTGTCAAAGGACACCAGAAACAAAATTGTAGACCTGCACCAGGCTGGGAAGACTGAATCTGCAATAGGTAAGCAGCTTGGTTTGAAGAAATCAACTGTGGGAGCAATTATTAGGAAATGGAAGACATACAAGACCACTGATAATCTCCCTCGATCTGGGGCTCCACGCAAGATCTCACCCCGTGGGGTCAAAATGATCACAAGAACGGTGAGCAAAAATCCCAGAACCACACAGGGGGACCTAGTGAATGACCTGCAGAGAGCTGGGACCAAAGTAACAAAGCCTACCATCAGTAACACACTACGCCGCCAGGGACTCAAATTCTGCAGTGCCAGACGTGTCCCCCTGCTTAAGCCAGTACATGTCCAGGCCCGTCTGAAGTTTGCTAGAGTGCATTTGGTTGATCCAGAAGAGGATTGGGAGAATGTCAAAATAGAACTTTTTGGTAAAAACTCAACTCGTCGTGTTTGGAGGACAAAGAATGCTGAGTTGCATCCAAAGAACAGCATACCTACTGTGAAGCATGGGGGTGGAAACATCATGCTTTGGGGCTGTTTTTCTGCAAAGGGACCAGGACGACTGATCCGTGTAAAGGAAAGAATGAATGGGGCCATGTATCGTGAGATTTTGATTGAAAACCTCCTTCCATCAGCAAGGGCATTGAAGATGAAACGTGGCTGGGTCTTTCAGCATGACAATGATCCTAAACACACCGCCTGGGCAACGAAGGAGTGGCTTCATAAGAAGCATTTCAAGGTCCTGGAGTGGCCTAGCCAGTCTCCAGATCTCAACCCCATAGACAATCTTTGGAGGGAGTTGAAAGTCCGTGTTGCCCAGCGACAGCCCCAAAACATCACTGCTCTAGAGGAGATCTGCATGGAGGAATGGGCCAAAATACCAGCAACAGTGTGTGAAAACCTTGTGAAGACTTACAGAAAACGTTTGACCTGTGTCATTGCCAACAAAGGGTATGTAACAAAGTATTGAGAAACTTTTGTTATTGACCAAATACTTATTTTCCACCATAATTTGCATATAAATTCATTAAAAATCCTACAATGTGATTTTCTGGATATTTTTTTCTCATTTTGTCTGTCATAGGTGACGTGTACCTATGATGAAAATTACAGGCCTCTCTCATCTTTTTAAGTGGGAGAACTTGCACAATTGGTGGCTGACTAAATACTTTTTTTCCCCCACTGTATGTCATGCAATAAAATGCAAATTAATTACTTAAAAATCATACAATGTGATTTTCTGGATTTTTGTTTTAGATTCCGTCTCTCAAAAAATAATGTTTTTTTAATCAATTAATATATTTGGGTTTAACCACAATATTTGTTGCATTATTTGTTCTGTCATTTCTGGAGGATTAAATTGAAATTGCAAGCAACTTTCTATGGCTTGTTTTAGAAATAGTGATATTTGGGAGATTATTTCCTTTTCAGATAACTGAAAGTGAGAGGTTGTAATCTGAATAAAGGCAAAAAGGCCATTGTTGAACATGTGGTGAGACAATCTTAGTAATTTGGAATAATGGAATAATACTAATGAGTTAATCAGGGTGATTTTTCCACAAATAGACAGCTATTTACCTTTCCATGGTAGCAAGATCTTATCTACTTTTCCTAACTTTCTATTAAAATGTATTGGAGAGAGATCATTTATTTCATTTGGGATATGTATTCCGAGTATATCCACATCACCATTAGACCATTGTATTGGTAAACTACATGGTCATGTAAAAATTGTATTTTTTAGTGATCCAATACATAATATAGTACATTTATCATAATTTGGTTGTAATCCAGAGAGGTTAGAAAGTGTATCTAGATCCTCTATGAGGCTGTGGAGGGATTCAAGTGTGGATTTCCAGTTGAAGCTCCAGTTGAAGAAGTCAAAGCATAGGGTAGGGCAGTGTGAGCAGGACCAGCAGTGTCATTAGACTTAACAAACGAGGATCGGATGTCGTCAACCTTCTTTTCAAAGTGGTTGACGAAGTCATCCACAGAGAGAGAGGGGGGGGGGGGGATTCAGCAGGGAGGAGAATGTGGCAAAGAGCTTCCTAGGGTTAGAGGCAGATGCTTGGAATTTAGAGTGGTAGAAAGTGGCCTTAGCAGCAGAATCAGATGAAGAAAATGTAGAGAGGAGGGAGTGAAAAGATGCCAGGTTGGCAGGGAGTTTAGTTTTCTTCAATTTCCGCTCCGCTGCCCGGAGCTCTGTTCTGTGAGCTCGCAATGAGTCATCAAGCCACGGAGCTGGAGGGGAGGACCGAGCCGGCCGGGAGGATAGGGGACACAGAGAGTCAAAGGATGCAGAAAGGGAGGAGAGGAGAGTTGAGGAGGCAGAATCAGGAGATTGGAGGGAGAAGGATTGAGCAGAGGGAAGAGATGATAGGATGGAAGAGGAGAGAGTAGTGGGAGAGAGAGAGCGAAGGTTGCGGCGGCGCATTACCATCTGTGTAGGGGCAGAGTGAGTAGTGTTGGAGGAGAGCGAGAGAGAAAAGGATACAAAGTAGTGGTCGGAGACATGGAGGGGAGTTGCAGTGAGATTGGTAGAAGAGCAGCATCTAGTAAAGATGAGGTCAAGCGTATTGCCTGCCTTGTGAGTAGGGGGGGACAGTGAGAGGGTGAGGTCAAAAGAGGAGAGGAGTGGAAAGAAGGAGGCAGAGAGAAATGAGTCAAATGTAGACGTAGGGAGGTTGAAATCCCCCAAAACTGTGAGGGGTGAGCCATCCTCAGGAAAGGAACTTATCAAGGCGTCAAGCTCATTGATGAACTCTCCAAGGGAACCTGGAGGGCGATAGATGACAAGGATATTAAGCTTAAATGGGCTAGTGACTGTGACAGCATGGAATTCAAATGAGGAGATAGACAGATGGGTTAGGGGAAAAATTGAGAATGTCCACTTGGGAGAGATGAGGATTCCTGTGCCACCACCCCTCTGACCAGATGCTCTCGGGGTATGCGAGAACACATGGTCAGACGAGGAGAGAGCAGTAGGAGTTGCAGTGTTTTCAGTGGTAATCCATGTTTCCGTCAGCGCCAGGAAGTCGAGGGACTGGAGGGTAGCATAGGCTGGGATGAAGTCAGCCTTGTTGGCAGCAGAACGGCAGTTCCAGAGGCTGCCTGAGACCTGGAACTCCAGGTGTGGGGTGCGTGCAGGGACCACCAGGTTAGAGAGGCAGCAGCCACGCGGTGTGAGGCGTTTGTGTAGCCTGTGCGGAGAGGAGAGAACAGGGATAGTTAGAGGCATAGTTGACAGGCTGTAGCAAATGGCTACAATAATGCAGAGGAGATCGGAATGAAATGAACTAAACATCTGGGAAAGGAGAGAGTAAAAACCAAAACTCCCAAATATAACTCTCCCAACTTCACCTCAGAAACTATAATTGTTTCACTGAACCACCCGAATAAAACTCTCCCAACTTCCACTTTAGAAATTAGAATTGTTGTGAACTACAGCGGTTCAATGTTTCAAGGAATAGACTCAACTTACTTTATTCAGCTAGCTAACTATGACGCTATAGCTAACTAGCATGCTAGCATCCAATAACACACAGTTTAGCACCAATACTTGGTTACAACAAACTACCAATAGTGTGTTAACACACTAAACAGATAATTCGTGTCCGTGTCTAGTTCCTTTCATAACGCAGCAATAATTAAACGTTGGCTAGCTAGCACAAATATATTGTATTTAGCTGCTACAGTACAGCTAGCTGGTCGTGTTGGCTAGCTAGCAATGGCTGCTGTGTTGACTTTGTTTGAAAAACGGCGGCGCTGCGAACAAATGTAGCTGGCTAAAAGGATATTGTATTTAGTTGCTACCGTTGCTAATAGCTACCCGCCAGCTAGTCCAGGAGGTGAGTTAGCTAGCTAGCTAGCTTCGTGCTACACCCGGCACCGCCGAATACAATGCTAACTTACAATAACTACCCACAACAGCCCACGATGCCTACCTATAATACCTAATAATATACAGCCCACGATGCCTACCTATAATACCTAACTACAATCTAAATACATAGTTTAAGCCTTACTCGACAAAGCCCAAGCTATGTATAAAGCCAAACTTACCCGACGCCAGCTGTCTGGGGGTCTTCTGCAATCAGTAGCTGTAATTAAGTACAGTAGCTACTAACTACCTAACGTTAATGCCTCGGATAATGAGGTTAGAAAAACAGCTGAATGGTAGGTAGCTAGCTGGCTTAATTACAGGTACTCTTAAGCGTGAAATAACATTGGAAACAACTATCCACAGTTGCTAAAAGTTACCAGTAGCTACCCGCTAGCTAGCTAGCTTTGTTGGTCCAGGTAGTGGGTTAGCTAGCCTCGTGCTTCGCCGGGCTCCGCCGAATACAATACTTACCTACAATAATTACCTACAATAACCTACAATAACTACCTAAGTAAACTACCTACAATACCTAACTACAATACCTACCTACAATCTAAATACATGGTTTAAGCTTTACTCAACACCATATAAGAAGCCAAGCTTACCTCCTGCTAGAGAAAACACAACCTCTCCCGACGCCTCCTACCAACTCAACATTTACTTAGGAGTGGTTAAAACATGCTAATAACGATCCTCTGAGTATATCAAAAAAGGTTTTCCCGGACTTAACGTCTTTAATTGCATCCAGAAGTTCCTCCTCTGTAATTTCACCTTCACATGAGTCTTTCTGTATGGCTGTTATTTTTACATTTTCAATCGGAAAAAAATCCCTACAATTAGCTTCAGTTAGAGGAGATGGAGGCGACTGAAACGAAAACGTATGCTTAAAGTACTTTGCTTCCTCCTTCAAAATATAATTTGGTGAATCAAGGGTGACTCCGTCATTTGTAACCAGTTTCAGTAAATTATTTTTGCTAGCATTTCTAAGAATTTGGTGCATTTTTCCCCATAATCCATCCAGTTTTATAATATATTACACTTGATCTTTCTTTAATAAGTTTCTTCATTTCTTTTTGTTTTTCCTCTAATTTATTCTGAGCCTCTATGTTACAGTTTTTATTGCTATCTATCTGTTCTGTTAGACCTTCAATTTCCTTTGTTAGTATGGACTCTTTTGACCTAAATTGCTTTTGTTTTCGAGATGAGTACTGACTTGCATGGCCTCTAAAGGCACATTTACAAGTGTCCCATACAATAAGGGCATTTACTGTACCTATGTTATGTCTGAAAAAATCAGATATAAATTCCTCTGTCCTAGTTAAAAACAAGTTATCATCCAATAGACTTTGATAAAATTTCCAATATCCTCGCCCACGTGGAAATTCAGTAAGAGTAATGTATATGCCAATTATATGATGGTCCGACCGCATTCTGTCCCCTATCAACACTTTTTAAACTTTTGGTGCCAACGAGAATGACATAAGAATGAAGTCAAGACGACTAGCTTGATTGAGTCTCCGCCATGTATATCTCCGTAGGTCAGGATATTTCCCAAACTGTTGCCACAAAGTTGGAAGCACAGAATCGTCTAGAATGTCAATGTATGCTGTAGCATTAAGATTTCCCATCACTGGAAATAAGGGGCCTAGCCCGAACCATGAAAAACAGCCCCAGACCATTATTCCTCCTCCACCAAACTTTACAGTTGGCACTATGCATTCAGGCAGGTAGTGTTCTCCTGGCATCCGCCAAATCCAGATTAGTCTGTTGGACTGCGAGATGGTGAAGCGTTTTTCATCACTCCAGAGAATGTTCCAGAGTCCAATGGTGGCGAGCTTTATACCACTCCAGCCGACACTTGGCATTGCGCATGGTGATCTTAGGCTTGTGTGTGACGTCTCGGCCATGGAAACCCATTTCATGAAGCTCCCGACGAACAGTTCTTGTGCTGACGTTGCTTCCAGAGGCAGTTTGGAACTCGGTAGTGAGTTTGCAACCAAGGACAGACAATTTTTACGCGCTACGCGCTTCAGCACTCGATGGTCCCGTTCTGTGAGCTTGTGTGGCATACCACTTCGCCGGGTTGCTCCTAGACGTTTCCACTTCACAATAACAGCACTTACAGTTGACCGGGGCCGCTGTAGCAGGGCAGAAATGTGAAGAACTGACTTGTTGGAAAGGTGGCATCCTATGACGGTGCCACGTTGAAAGTCACTGAGCTCTTCAGTAAGGCCATTCTACCGCCAATGTTTGTCTATGGAGATTGCATGTGCTGTGTGCTTGATTTTATACACCTGTCAGCAATGGGTGTGGCTGAAATAGCTGAATCCACTCATTTGAAGGGGTGTTCACATACTTTTGTATATACTGTATAGTGTATTTTATTTTTAGGTTACGTTGATAGTGAACGAGCAACTTTGACTTTGGCTTTATTAATACTTGCTCACAGTTTTCACAAACTGAAGAAGTGCAGAATTTACATAATCAAACATTTCATACAGAATAGCATAAGAAAACACTTAGAATACATTACACATGGTAAACATAATACAAACACTTAAATACATAATAGGCTACAGAACATTTATTCACTTGATCGGAAAACTGTTTTGTGTAAGACATTTTTTCAAAAATATGACTTTGAATAGCCATTTAAGAGCTACAGCGAGCTCTGTAGCCTATATTCTGGAATCTTTTTCAGCACGAGACAGCTCCTGTAACGACACAGTTAAGTTTAACTTCGTAACGAGTGCACTTCATGGTGTTTTGGGAAATGGGTGTGACATTTTCAGCCGTTGTTTTTATGATGCATCGTTAAAACACTCGTAAGCCTAAATTCCATCTATCGGGAAACCAGGCCAAGGACCCTCTGCTCAGTCAGTCAGCATTCAGTGACTCAACCCCAGAAGAACTCACTCTCCCAGAAGTCTCTGCTGGCCACCTGCATAAGGCAAAGGAAAAAACAAACAAACATTTAGGTCCGGTTTCCTGTACACACAAGCCTATATGTTATGTTACTATGAGTTTAAGACATATATTCAGTTTTACAACTAGTATATGACGTCACAAAGCCTGACATCATTCCAACCAGTTCTGCCCGCTAAGGTAGTGGCGATGATGGCAATACTGAAAATAGGGCTAGTCTTGCTAGGTCCCGCCTCCCATGCTAGCTTCAGACAATCATAAATCATACCAATGGTTGGTAGTCATAACAGTGACAGCCAAGTGAGAGGGTCAGAACTGGAATCCTACGGATTCTGACAGCCCATGCCTTTAAACCAAAAGTATGACTATTAATATGAGGGGGGGTTTAGAAAAACAGGGGTGTTGGAGGTTGGGTAAATCAGCGCTTATTGAGTTTAATACTATGGCCCCACTGTAGGGCTCATATTTTCCATTCATCCGCAATACATGAATACTAATAGGCCCGTTGGCTTAATGGCCCTCTGAATCCCATATTTGATTTCCACTTTTCAAAGTGACCTTTCTAATGCTAATAGCCTCACCTATGCTATATCATGGAAAGGCCAGCCCCTCATCCAATACGCCCCACGAACACACAATCTGCCACACACACACAATCTGCCACACACACGCACACAATCTGACACATTCAGACAAAGTCTGCCCAGTGTCCACAGACAGACAGACAGTCAGACAGACAGTCACATAGCGCTCCAACCTTTCTAACTCATTTAGTGTAACATTAGAGACAGCCAGGTAGCAGCCAAGCCTAAATGACCAGCTAGCTACCATACACCATCAATGTCTGGCTGGCTAAAGTTTAGTGAAATGCCATTGCGAGCCTTTGAGGCCTTAGTTTGAAATAATCACCTTGTCTGTGCTGGTTTTATTTGCAGTTTATTTCCACAGTAGAGACCACTAAGCTGGGTTTTGGAAAGCAGACCCCTTCCAGGTTACATAGCATGACAAAATGGCTGCTCAGATCCTGGCAAACAAAACCTTTAAAAGGCAATATCCTGAACTTTTATGTCAAGTCAAAACCGCTGCCCCCTGCACTTGTTTGTTAACTGTGGGTGTGGGTCTTGACAAATGTAGCTGCCTTTGAGTTGCCATTTGAATTATGTGGTAACCATTCCCTTGTATTTGTGCTTTTAATTGTTGGAAAGTTACTCTGTTTCCTTACATTCACGATGCATTGTTGCATTGTTTAATTTTATTAAAGGGATCATGTTGTCATCTAACTTTTTTGTTTCTTGTTGTGTTTGTGTTTGTCAGTGATCTACTGCTGTTCTTTGCATATACAATTAGTTTATTTATTTGTGTTGCATGCAAACTAGTTATGCGACACCTTGCAAGGTGATGAGCAAACAAGCTCTGGATTCTCGTGCCAATACTAATCAACTCCCTATTGTTGTGTACATGGCTTGGCCATGACTTCTAACCTAGTGGATCGAGTTAGTGTGTTTCACTTCTAACCCAAAGCATAATTGCTTAAAATGTAAAGAATAGACTATTGTAACTGTGCTATTTGTCTGATACTTTTTTTTCAGATAACATAAATGAATATAGGCGGCCTAACCTAACACAATGGTCAATCTTAGCGCTGGCGGTTCGGGTATTTGTCAAAAATATTTGTCGTATTTTCATATCTGGAATTATGGGTGCAGTAGCGGTGGCGCGAAAAGGCTGGGTTTTTGATGAATAAACAAGTTTTGGGTGTGTCGAGGTTTGGGCCCTCACTGGCCAATCAGAACATGCTCCATGGCTAAATATGTGGTTGCTTCAAGTTGTGTACTTATGGTATTTTATGTATTGTGTTGTCATCAACTCCAATTCAGATGTTAGTCCGTTATAGCCTAGTTCGTTAAATAGACTGTCCATATTTGTTAAATATTTTGAACATTTTTGCAGTCCACATTGTTCTAATTGCATTGCTCCAATATTGAAATAAAGTACATTGTTAAACATAGGCTATAGCATTCGCACTGATATAGGGGCTAGGCCTACTGTAAATTGTAGTCTGGACACGGACATGCCAAACGTAGTCAATAAGCAAGATTATATTCACTAGGCTATTGATAAGGCCTAAAACGACAGTGTATCATTCTAATCAACAAAAATGTTGTCTAAATAGAGTTACAGGCACCATAATTGCTCCCTGTGGGCATATAATACAAGGCAACTAAGACTATGAAGGGTCTTTACGTGCATCCAAAGTTTTCACAGGAGCTGGATAAAGATCCAATATAAAGAGAAAGGGGGAATGGCCAATCAGCGTTATACTGCTCGCTAATGTTTTATAAACATCATGAAACCATCTTACAGATCAGACTTGCACTTCTCTAGAAATAGCAGACGAATTTGCATTGCATTCAAACCACGTACAGTGGGGACAACAAGTATTTGATACACTGCCGATTTTGCAGGTTTTCCTACTTACAAAGCATGTAGAGGTCTGTAATTTTTATCATAGGTACACTTCAACTGTGAGAGATAGAATCTAAAACAAAAATCCAGAAAATCACATTGTATGATTTTTAAGTAATTAATTTACATTTTATTGCATGACATACAGTGGGGAAAAAAAGTATTTAGTCAGCCACCAATTGTGCAAGTTCTCCCATTTAAAAAGATGAGAGAGGCCTGTAATTTTCATCATAGGTACACGTCAACTATGACAGACAAAATGAGAAAAGAAAATCCAGAAAATCACATTGTAGGATTTTTAATGAATTTATTTGCAAATTATGGTGGAAAATAAGTATTTGGTCAATAACAAAAGTTTCTCAATACTTTGTTATATACCCATTGTTGGCAATGACACAGGTCAAACGTTTTCTGTAAGTCTTCACAAGGTTTTCACACACTGTTGCTGGTATTTTGGCCCATTCCTCCATGCAGATCTCCTCTAGAGCAGTGATGTTTTGGGGCTGTCGCTGGGCAACACAGACTTTCAACTCCCTCCAAAGATTTTCTATGGGGTTGAGATCTGGAGACTCCAGGACCTTGAAATGCTTCTTACGAAGCCACTCCTTCGTTGCCCGGGCGGTGTGTTTGGGATCATTGTCATGCTGAAAGACCCAGCCACGTTTCATCTTCAATGCCCTTGCTGATGGAAGGAGGTTTTCACACAAAATCTCACGATACATGGCCCCATTCATTCTTTCCTTTACACGGATCAGTCGTCCTGGTCCCTTTGCAGAAAAACAGCCCCAAAGTATGATGTTTTCACTCCCATGCTTCACAGTAGGTATGGTGTTCTTTGGATGCAAATCAGCATTATTTGTCCTCCAAACACGACGAGTTGAGTTTTTACCAAAAAGTTATATTTTGGTTTCATCTGACCATATGACATTCTCCCAATCCTCTTCTGGATGCACTCTAGCAAACTTCAGACGGGCCTGGACATGTACTGGCTTAAGCAGGGGGACACGTCTAGCACTGCAGCATTTGAGTCCCTGGCGGCGTAGTGTGTTACTGATGGTAGGCTTTGTTACTTTGGTCCCAGCTCTCTGCAGGTCATTCACTAGGTCCCCCCGTGTGGTTCTGGGATTTTTGCTCACCGTTCTTGTGATCATTTTGACCCCACGGGGTGAGATCTTGCGTGGAGCCCCAGATCGAGGGAGATTATCAGTGGTCTTGTATGTCTTCCATTTCCTAATAATTGCTCCCACAGTTGATTTCTTCAAACCAAGCTGCTTACCTATTGCAGATTCAGTCTTCCCAGCCTGGTGCAGGTCTACAATTTTGTTTCTGGTGTCCTTTGACAGCTCTTTGGTCTTGGCCATAGTGGAGTTTGGAGTGTGACTGTTTGAGGTTGTGGACAGGTGTCTTTTATACTGATAACAAGTTCAAACAGGTGCCATTAATACAGGTAACGAGTGGAGGACAGAGGAGCCTCTTAAAGAAGAAGTTACAGGTCTGTGAGAGCCAGAAATCTTGCTTGTTTGTAGGTGACCAAATACTTATTTTCCACCATAATTTGCAAATAAATTCATTAAAAATCCTACAATGTGATTTTCTGGATTTTCTTTTCTCACTTTGTCTGTCATAGTTGACGTGTACCTATGATGAAAATTACAGGCCTCTCTCATCTTTTTAAGTGGGAGAACTTGCACAATTGGTGGCTGACTAAATACTTTTTTTCCCCACTGTAAGTATTTGATCACCTACCAACCAGTAAGAATTCCGGCTCTCACAGACCTGTTAGTTTTTCTTTAAGAAGCCCTCCTGTTCTCCACTCATTACCTGTATTAACTGCACCTGTTTGAACTCGTTACCTGTATAAAAGACACCTGTCCACACACTCAATCAAACAGACTCCAACCTCTCCACAATGGCCAATACCAGAGAGCTGTGTAAGGACATCAGGGATAAAATTGTAGACCTGCACAAGGCTTGGATGGGCTACAGGACAATAGGCAAGCAGCTTGGTGAGAAGGCAACAACTGTTGACGCAATTATTAGAAAATGGAAGAAGTTCAAGATGACGCTCAATCACCCTCGGTCTGGGGCTCCAAGCAAGATCTCACCTCGTGGGGCATCAATGATCATGAGGAAGGTGAGGGATCAGCCCAGAACTACACGGTAGGACCTGGTCAATGGCCTGAAGAGAGCTGGGACCACAGTCTCAAAGAAAACCATTAGTAACACACTACGCCGTCATGGATTAAAATCCTGCAGCGCACGCAAGGTCCCCCTGCTCAAGCCAGCGCATGTCCAGGCCCATCTGAAGTTTTCCAATGACCATCTGGATGATCCAGAGGAGGAATGGGAGAAGGTCATGTGGTCTGATGAGACAAAAATATAGCTTTTTGGTCTAAACTCCACTCGCCGTGTTTGGAGGAAGAAGAAGGATGAGTACAACCCCAAGAACACCATCCCAACCGTGAAGCATAGAGGTGGAAACATCATTCTTTGGGGATGCTTTTCTGCAAAGGGGACAGGACGACTAAACCGTATTGAGGGGAGGATGGATGGGGCCATGTATCGCGAGATCTTGGCCAGCAACCTCCTTCCCTCAGTAAGAGCATTGGAGATGGGTCGTGGCTGGGTCTTCCAACATGACAATGACCCGAAAGACACAGCCAGGGCAACTAAGGAGTGGCTCCGTAAGAAGCATCTCAAGGTCCTGGAGTGGCCTAGCCAGTCTCCAGACCTGAACCCAATAGAAAATCTTTGGAGGGAGCTGAAAGTCCGTATTGCCCAGCGACAGCCCCGAAACCTGAAGGATCTGGAGAAGGTCTGTATGGAGGAGTGGGCCAAAATCCCTGCTGCAGTGTGTGCAAACCTGGTCAAGACCTACAGGAAACGTATGATATCTGTAATTGCAAACAAAGGTTTCTGTACCAAATATTAAGTTCTGCTTTTCTGATGTATCAAGTACTTATGTCATGCAATAAAATTCAAATTAATTACTTAAAAATCATACAATGTGATTTTCTGGATTTTTGTTTTAGATTCCGTCTCTAACAGTTGAAGTGTACCTATGATAAAAATTACAGACCTCTACATGCTTTGTAAGTAGGAAAACCTGCAAAATCGGCAGTGTATCAAATACTTGTTCTCCCCACTGTACGTTCTCACCATAAACCAATGGACGGTGAATCTTTCTGGTTTTTAATCAAATTAAACGATAAGCAATCAATCTGTTTTTCAAACCAACATCAACATTTCTAAATAGTATCGGGTCAGACGCATGATATCTCTCGTTCCATGAGCATTAGCCAATGTGTGCACATTGTTTGTCCTCCGTAATTATTGGGACAGTGAATCATTTTTTTCTTATTTAGTCTCTATACTTAAAAAGTGTGGATTAGAAATCAAACAATGACTATGGGGTTAAAGTGCAGACTGTCAGCTTTAATTTGAGGGTATCTTCATCCATATCGGTTGAACTGTTTAGAAATTACAGCACTTTTTGTACGTAGTCCCCCCATTTTCCGGGAGCAAACATATTGGGACAAATTCACTTATGTCTATTAAAGTAGTGAAAAGTTAAGTATTTGGTCCCATATTCATAGCACGCAATGACCACATCAAGCTTGTGACTCAATTTGTTGGATGCATTTGCTATTTGTTTTGGATGGGTTTCAGATTATTTGGTGAATAGTAAATAATGTATTGTGTCATTTTGGAGTCATTGTTATTGTAGATAGGAATATAATATGTTTCTAAACACTTCTACATGAATGTGGATGCTACCAATAATGAATAATGATGTGTAAAAAAGATAGACGCACAAATATCATACCCCTCCAGAGAGGTTAGCATGTCTTGGGGGTATGATATTATGCTTCTACAACTTTCTCACTCATAATGTATTATCCGTAATCATGGTAGCATCCACATTAATATAGAAGTGTTTAGAAACATATTATATTCTTAATAAAAGTGACTCCAAAATGACACAATACATTATTTATCATTAATCTATTTCGGCCGCAAAATAATATGAAACACACAACAACAACAAAAAGTTAATGCATCCAACACATTTGTAGAGTCACAAGCTTGAAGTAGTGATTGCGTGCTATGAATATGGGACCAAATACTTAACTTTTCACTACTTTAATACACATACAGTACCAGTCAAAAGTTTGGACACACCTACTCATTCAAGGGTTTTTCTTTATTTTTACTATTTTCTACATTGTAGAATAAGAGTGAAGACATGTAGTAACCAAAAAAGTGTGAAACAAATCAAAATATTCAAATAGCCACCCTTTGCCTTGATGACAGCTTTGCACACTCTTGGCATTCTCTCATCCAGCTTCATGAGGTAGTCACCTGGAATGCATTTCAATTAACAGGTGTGCGTTTGAGCCAATCAGTTGTGTTGTGACAAGGTAGGGTGGGTATACAGAAGATAGCCCTATTTGGTAAAAGACCAAGTCCATATTATGGCAAGAACAGCTCAAATAAGCAAAGAGAAATGACAGTCCATCATTACTTTAAGACATTAAGGTCAGTCAATACTGAACATTTCAAGAACTTTTAAAGTTTCTTCAAGTGCAGTCGCAAAAACCATCAAGCACTATGATGAAACTGGCTCTCATGAGGACCACCACATGAATGGAAGACCCAGAGTTACAGTGAGGGAAAAAAGTATTTGATCCCCTGCTGATTTTGTAAGTTTGCCCACTGACAAATACATGATCAGTCTATAATTTAATGGTAGGTTTATTTGAACAGTGAGAGACAGAATAACAACAAAAAAATCCAGAAAAACGAATGTCAGAAATGTTATACATTGATTTGCATTTTAATGAGGGAAATAAGTATTTCACCCCTCTGCAAAACATGACTTAGTACTTGGTGGCAAAACCCTTGTTGGCAATCACAGAGGTCAGACGTTTCTTGTAGTTGGCCACCAGGTTTGCACACATCTCAGGAGGGATTTTGTTCCACTCCTCTTTGCAGATCTTCTCCAAGTCATTAAGGTTTCGAGGCTGACGTTTGGCAACTCGAACCTTCAGCTCCCTCCACAGATTTTCTATGGGATTAAGGTCTGGAGACTGGCTAGACCACTCCAGGACCTTAATGTGCTTCTTCTTGAGCCGCTCCTTTGTTACCTTGGCCGTGTGTTTTGGGTCATTGTCATGCTGGAATACCCATCCACGACCCATTTTCAATGCCCTGGCTGAGGGAAGGAGGTTCTCACCCATGATTTGACAGTACATGGCCCCGTCCATCATCCCTTTGATGCGGTGAAGTTGTCCTGTCCCCTTAGCAGAAAAACACAGCCAAAGCATAATGTTTCCACCTCCATGTTTGATGGTGGGGATGGTGTTCTTGGGGTCATAGGCAGCATTCCTCCTCCTCCAAACACGGCGAGTTGAGTTGATGCCAAAGAGCTCAATTTTGGTCTCATCTGACCACAACGCTTTCACCCAGTTCTCCTCTGAATCATTCAGATGTTCATTGGAAAAAACTTCAGACGGGCCTGTATATGTGCTTTCTTGAGCAGGGGGACCTTGCGGGCACTGCAGGATTTCAGTCCTTCACGGCGTACTGTGTTACCAATTGTTTTCTTGGTGACTATGGTCTCATGATCATTGTAACTCTACGAGGTGAGATCTTGCATGGAGCCCCAGGCCGAGGGAGATTGACAGTTATTTTGTGTTTCTTCCATTTGCGAATATTCGCACCAACTGTTCTCAACTTCTCACCAAGCTGCTTGCCAATGGTCTTGTAGCCCATTCCAGCCTTTTGTAGGTCTACAATCTTGTCCCTGACATCCTTGGAGAGCTCTTTGGTCTTGGCCATGGTGGAGAGTTTGGAATCTGATTGATTGATTGCTTCTGTGGACAGGTGTCTTTTATACAGGTAACAAGCTGAGATTAGGAGCACTCCCTTTAAGAGTGTGCTCCTAATCTCAGCTCGTTACCTGTATAAAAGACACCTGGAAGCCAGAAATCTTTCTGATTGAGAGGGGGTCAAATACTTATTTCCCTCATTAAAATGCAAATCAATTTATAACATTTTTGACATTTTTCTGGATTTTTGTTGTTGTTATTCTGTCTCTCACTGTTCAAATAAACCTACCATTAAAATTATAGACTGATCATTTCTTTGTCAGTGGGCAAATGTACAAAATCAGCAGGGGATCAAATACTTTTTCCCCTCACTGTACCTCTGCAGCAGAGGATAAATTCATTAGATTTACCACCCTCAGAAATTGCAGCCCAAATAAATGCTTCACAGAGTTCAAGTAACAGACACATCTCAACATCAACTGTTCAGAGGGGACTGTGTGAATCAGACCTTCATGGTCGAATTGCTGCAAAGAAACCACTACTAAAGGACACCAATAAGAAGAAGAGACCTGCTTGGGCCAAGAAACACGAGCAATGGACATTAGACCGGTGGAAATCTGTAATTTGGTCTGGAGTCCAAATTGGAGATTTTTGGTTCCAACCACTGTGTCTTTGTGAGACGCGGTGTGGGTGAATGGATGATCTCGGCATGTGTATTTCCCACCGTAAATCATGGATGAGGAGGTGTTATGGTGTGGGGGTGCTTTGCTGGTGACACTGTCTGTGATTTATTTAAAATTCAAGGCACACTTAACCAGCAGGGCTACCACAGCATTCTACAGCGATAAGCCATCCCATCTGGTTTGGGTTTAGTGGGACTATCATTTGTTTTTCAACAGGACAATGACCCAACACACCTCCAGGCTGTGTAAGGGCTATTTTACCAAGAAGGAGAGTGATGGAGTGCTGTATCAAATGACCTATCCTCCACAATCCCCTGACCTCAACCCAATTGAGATGGTTTGGGATGAGACGGACCGCAGAGTGAAGGAAAAGCAGCCAAGTGTTCAGCATATGTGGGAACTCCTTCAAGACTGTTGGAAAAGCATTCCAGATGAAACTGCTTGAGAGAATGCCAAGAGTGTGCAAAGCTTTCATCAAGGCAAAGGGTGGCTATTTGAAGAATCTCAAATCTAAAATACATTTTGATTTGTTCATCACTTGTTTGGTTACTGCATGATTCCATATGTGTTATTGCATAGTTTTGATGTCTTCATTATTATTCTACAATGTAAAATGTTTTACTTTTGACTGGTAGTGTATATATAAGTGTGCATTTTTCCCAATACTTTTGCTCCCCTAAAATGGAGGAATTATGTACAAAACGTGCTGTCATTGTCACGATCGTCGACTGAAGACACGGACCAAGGCGCAGCGTGGTAAGCGTACATACTTTATTTAACGTACTTAACGACCTGTCCTGAGGTTACAACAACACAAACCTATACGGATCAAGATCCCACAAATACTAGTGCAACACAGGCTGCCTAAGTATGGTCCCCAATCAGAGACAACGAGCTACAGCTGCCTCTGATTGGGAACCACCCTGGCCAACATAGATCTAAACGATCTAGAACGAAAACATAGAAAAACTAAACATAGAAAAATCCACACCCTGGCTCAACCTTTAAGAGTCCCCAGAGCCAGGGCGTGACAGTCATTTCTAAACAGTTCACCTAATATGGATGAAAATACCCTCAAATGGACAGTCTGTACTATAACCTCATAGTCATTGTTTGAATTCAAATCCAAACTTTTGGAGTATAGAGCCAAAATAAGAAAAAATGCTTCACTGTCCCAATATTTATGGAGGGCACTGTAGTTTATTCAATATTACAAACTGGGTGGTTCAAGCCCTGAATGCTGATTGGCTGTATACTGAAGCAATAAGGCCCAAGGGAATGTGGTATATGGCCAATATACCACGGCTAAAGGCTGTATCCGCGTTGCGTCATGCTTAAGAACTGCCCTTAGCTATGGATATTGTCCATATACCACACCCCCTCGGGCCTTATTGCTAACGTATACACTAAGCCTACAGTAGGCCTAGTTATAAAAACATGTAGCCAATTTAAGTTTTTTTTATTTGCTTAAACATGGAAATATTAGTCTACACACATTTTGCATTCGCATTTCGAAAATGCACTGCATGTTCGAGCCATGGACAGGACATTGCACAAACATTATAATAAGATTAGCCTACCATCTCCGTTGATAACGCCTGTTATTGACTTTGCCACGTGAAAGGTAAACAAACAAATAGGCAAATAGCCTAGGCTACATGCGGATTCAGCACCAAGGACAGCAATCAGAATTTCCGCGATTTGACAGTTAGGTCCAACATGTGAAAATGGAAGATGCAAATTTTTTACAAAATGACAAAGGAAAAACAATAAGCATTCTATTGTAATAAATGGATGTTCCTAAACAGACTTCCTACAGTCACTGACACCTTTCATTCAATGCGTATCACACATAGGCCTAATGAGTCTAAACTTTTCACAGAAGCTGCTGCATGGACAAAAATAATGTTTAAAGAAAAAACGTATAAAGAAATATATAAAACGAAATGGGAATGTCTGTTGACTGTTTTGCTGCTCCTGATATTTCTATAAAACATTGCTTATAGGATACTGATTAGGCTACTGTGCATCTCCGCTAGCAAATTGATGCCATAACCAATTGCTAAGACCAGTAACGCTGCTTGAAATTGGTACATTGGCGCACGTTTTTAAGGACACACCTCAAATATTTCCACCCCTCCCACCTCAGCGCAAGTGAGCTGATGTAAGACCGGTATATTACCAACACTGTTGCCAGGGTTGGAAAATAGCAGAGCGCTGGCTTTACAAGTTCAAATTGCCAATGAGCGTGCGTTTGACACTAGCAGCGCCTTAACGCCAGCCAAAAATAGAGCCCAGAATGTTAGCTCAGATTAAGACACATACACCTCTGCTCTCCAGTCCTCCAGTTGAAGTGGTCACACAGAGTTGGTGTTTTCCCATAGGACAGAAAACCAAAAAATTGTAGTGAGTTATTTAAAAACCTCCCAAGCCAAAGCCATCAGCCCTGATTGATGTGGGCAAAATGAGATTGTCTGGAGACTGGGAGGGAGGTGGCATGCGGATGAGGTGGTCAACTCTGAGTAGGATCCTAGATGGAGGAGGACAGGGCACCTTGGGGCCGGGAGGTCCTGCGGAAACGGCCTGTCTCCGCTAATAGATGTTTGTCGAGAGAGCTCTCTGGATGGGACTGGCCGAGTGAGTGCATGGTTGACGTGAACGCCGACTCTGAGTGGCAAGCTGACAGTTAAATTCATCCTCCTGCTTCTTCTTCTTTTTCTTCTTCTTCTTCTGCTTCCTTCTCCTCCTCCTCTTTGCTTCCTCTCCTGGTCACCACTCACATGACCCCTGTCTGACCTCAGGGACCAGGCTTTATAATGGACATCACAATCGCTTAAAGCCCCACTGTCCTCCTCCTCCTCCTCTTCTTTCATCTCCTCCTATCCACCTCCTTTCTCCACTTCCTCTTGTACAGTCTTCCCCCCTCTCAGGACCACCATTCTGTTGTCCCATAAGATACTGAAGTGACTCCTGGTCCATTGTCAAAGGTCTGCCACTTAGGGAGCCCTTCTGACCCTGTCACCTGTCCTGTGGCTATGGGGACCTGAATGGGCGCTTACTGGGGCATCTAGGCATCTTTGGCCCTGACAGCCACCCAGTCCCACACAGTTCTCAGATGTGACAGTGAGAGACTCTGTAGCCCCAGGGCATTTTCATGACAGGGTTATATGTGTGAAAGGGGTGAGACTGGGTGAAAGGGGTGAGAGGGACATGCAGCTCCCATTGTGACACTCTGTTTATAATGGTTTCCCCTATAGGCTCCTATGGGACAACCGCTTCCTTCCTGGTTGATTCTAAAGATGTCAAGAAGCCAAATGTAGATGGTGCCACTTTGACATTAAATACATTGACAAAGGCGAGAGAGAGAGAGAGAGAGAGAGAGAGAGAGAGAGAGAGAGAGAGAGAGAGAGAGAGAGAGAGAGAGAGAGAGAGAGAGAGAGAGAGAGAGAGAGAGAGAGAGAGAGAGAGAGAGAGAGAGAGAGAGATAGTGTGTGTGTGTTTGTGTATTGAACAAAAACCCAAAGATCAATTTGAAAGCACTATCCCACGATTGGAAAGCATATTGAATTGCAAACAAATTGAAATTGATAACGGTTTGGAGATCTCAGTCCAAAAACATCAACCATTCAAGGGGTGTTTCTATTTTGAAAGAAACCTCTATTTGATTCTCTCTTGTCTCAGTGTTCCTGCTTAGGGCAATAGCCTGTTGACAGGGTCCTCTCTTTCAGTGCATAGCACCATAGGCTAGGCTAGGAAAAATATAGCACCCTACTACCGAATGACAACAATGTTACACCAACTGGCAGGTACTGCTGGAGAAGGTTTTTGCATTTTTATTTCACAGAAAATAATGTACTATGAAAGGACACAAACGCATTAAAGTTGGATGGCTTGGGATAGAGAGAGTCTCTCAAATGAAATGGAAGACAAACCTATTCAATGCCTTGCCTGCAATGTCTATATCCATCAAACTGGCTAATAATATTGACATGTTTCCTAAAACCCTTCAATATTTCACTAGAATAGGTTTCATAATATCATTTGACTTGTGTGTATCAAAATATAAAAAAGGTCCTCTCACATTTATTCTAGAATAGATCATAGCTACTGTGTGTGTGTCAATGGGTCCTGACATTTCCATTTTGTGTGGCAAAAATACAAACACATCCTCATATTTACCCTACATTTCCATGTGTGTATCTATAACATATTAACTTGTAGAGCAATATCCTAATTTACAACCCAAACAGGCACCACTAACCTAATGGTGAGCGGCCATTTTGTTTTGGAGGGAAAACCATCAGATAAATGGCATGTTTATGTGTATGGGCTCTTCTCCCTCACAGAGGTGACAGTGTTTTTTTTATCAGCAAACATAATTAATGGGATAGCATGAGGAAACATGTTACTGGTTTATGGATTTCTGATGGTAATCTTGGGGATTAATTATGTGATATATGCTCCTTGTTAAGGTAATCGCAGCTCGGGTAAATACAATACATGAACTTTGATAATGAACTGTCAGCCATGTCCCTTAGCTTCCTTAAATCAATTTGCCCCAGTTCCCAAGTGATTCGGAGAACGCCATTTCAGTTAATCGCTGATGCTCTCTTCGAAAGAGATACCAGGGGTTGTAAAGCGTATTTGTGGAAACGGCGAAAGGAGTGTGAAATGGTTACAATGATTATGATGATAATGCAACAGTAAATGGTGTTGTAAAAAGTGAGGCGATCGCTCGTCATTCGTACTGCAATCAGGCATCCATAATGCCGTCGTGTTTAGAAGCATACATATATTCACGGTTTCATCTACATTGAAATTGGGGAGTGGGGGGGAGATATCATTCACATGTGGAGCAGTTAATTTATTGAGATGAAAATGGATGTTATCGAGGTGAGCTGAGGTGGCGTGTGTGATGGAAAAGCATGTCAGTAGTTGTGGGGGACGTTAAAGAATGCACACCCTCCCCTTGCCACAGACAGTCAATCTCCTCCATCCCCCTTCTCCACCCCCCCCACCCCACAAGCTGAAAACGCCACTCGCCACCAAGGGTGTTTAGCAAATAAACAAGCCGCCATGCCTTCGAGGGCCTATATTTCCCCAGGAATAATACATGGATTGAGGGAGTAGATGCTAATGGAGCTGGGCTGAGGCCATCGAGATCCCACGTGGCGAGCTGAAATGTCCCTCCCCCCACCTCACACACACACAAACAACGCCAGCCCTCCCAGGCAGTGGCGAATGGGGTGGCAGGGAGGTGATTTACTTGTGTAGACGCAGCCCTGTCGTGGGCACTCTGCTCCATATGGCTCAAATCAAACCTGTAAACAGGGACCCTGCAGGAGGGGATGAATCAAAAACACCTCTGTGCAGGGTCGTGTGTGTGTTATTGTCTGTGTTCGCACGTGTGTGTATGTGTGTGCCTGTGAGAGTCCTTTCTGCAATTGCCTGTGAGTGTGTGTCCCTGGCATCTTCCTTTCTCACTCTCTCTCCCTCCTCTACTGGTGTGTATAAGAAAACAAAGCACAGCTCTTCTCAGAGACAGTGATCTATGACCTGCCTCTCCTCTGTGTATGTTTGTGGCACATTCACCAGGAATATACATGGATCTGTGTGATGAAACATTGATTTACTCCTTTGCTTTTAACCAAATTAACCAGGGAGCCGAGTGACACATTGTTGTGACAATGGCCATTTGTGTGAGGTGGTTCCCTGTTGATGAATATATGTTGTTACTATGATATGTCACAGAGGTAGCATTGGAAAGGGAGGGCTTGAGAAACCATTAATACAAGTCAGTCCAATAAATACGGAAATATGAAAAACAGTCATAGACGTTTTTTGTTTACCACATTGGGTCTGGTATGTTATTGGTGGTTTGTTTAGCTAGACATTGTAGGTCATTGAATGTCCCATTTGCTGTACCTATCGAAACGCGCACACACACTCCATAAGTTCACCAGTAGTACCAATCATATCCCACTTACCATTAGAACCTAAACGCACTCGCATGTACGCACACATTTCTGTCTGTGCTCAATGCCTTTGTCATCGGATTACCCTGTAGACTCTCTCTCTCTCTCTCCGGTCTGCTGGTCAGTGATTAGGACCTCTTGGGGCGAGAACAGTCACAGCTACACACACAGCCATATTCCCCAGTGGAGTGACAGAGGCCATTCACACAGCCACTGGGCGTGCTGTGGTCTCCGATAGGGCCTAGCGGTGCGAGGGACACGCTGGGACCGCCATTGTCCCGTATTAATATGCTATCGACCTGCTGAGACACGCTTTGTCAATGGACGGGCAGCCGGTTGAGCTCCCTCGCCCCTTTTAGTCGGCCATATTGACGTGTAAGCACCAGAGGAAGGAGGTAATGGATAATGGATACATAGTGGCAATCGGAGCCTCTGCCTGAGTTGCCACGCTTGGGAACAGGGGGGGTATTTTGGGGTTTCACTTACTGTAAAGCGGCCCTTTGAGCCACCAAAGGGCCGGGAGTGAGAGGGAAAAATACGCTGGTCACATCACGATGCAACATCACAAATGGAGGTCTCACTGGAGGCGGACTGCTATTTAGGCTGGTGCCGACATGATGGATTATTTCAACTCCCTCTGTCTCCAGCCATGCGTTTCGCCTCCATACCGAATTGGCAAATACAAATGTATATATTTATATTGGGTTTGAGATATACAGACTGGGTTTGTCTCAGCAGTTTTCTCTCCCCAGACGGCATTGTGTCAGTAAATACCTCCAGGCAGCCATGTAAGGGATTTATGTGAAGGTGACAACACGAGACCTCGCTGTCCTCACCGTCCTCAACATTTAAGGGGACAACTGATGTCAGCTCAACATTTGTAAACGTGTATGAATGCATGCATCTTGTCTTATTCAAGCTTGGTCAAAGTTTAGCTGATCCAATCTAATCCCATCTGCGCACAGAATAACATTGGTTCACAGTTCACATGTCCTATACTTCAAACCAGGTGACGCAAAACTCCAATGTCACTTGACCTTCTGTATGTGTTCATAGCTACAAGAGCTTATGAAAACTCAGTTTGTCACATCTACATTACCCTCTTGTTAATTGAACAAAGGCCTCTGTTAACAATGTCAGCTGAACGTTTCTATGTTTCCACCTAGGTCTCGGAGTGGTTCCGGAGCTGACCCCATAATAATCAGTTTGTCGGGCCTAAGTGGAACAAGACCAAGCTACGCAGAGGTCGGCCCAGAAAACAGAAGGTTAGCGTGCTCCGCCACAATGCAATAATCATTGTTCTCCTCCGTTACAAGCTCAAGGAGATTGCCTGACACACACAGGCCTGGCGTATGACCGTCGTGTGGCACGAGCCCCCCGGGAAATAGTTTTGCTTGGCCGCGGCGTGCTGACGAGAGCAAGTGGACCATGCAGCCAGCCATCCAAGACCCTGAAGCAGTCAGCATATGCAGAGGGTCCCGCGAGATCTGACCTAGAAGCTGCAGGTTGGGGTCAGACTAACATTCACACCACAGCTGGAAAGCGAGGGAGTTAGCGAAAGAGATCGAGAGATTGAAGATGGTAGAGGGAAAATAACCCAGCATTAAATTTTCCATCTAGCGTATTAGTGCCGCCTCAGCAACCGCAGCATTTCTTTCTAACCCTATTTTGAGTGTAAATATATTTGCTATATCCTGTATCAACGCGATGTGACCAACATAAACAGAGGTTAGGGTTATTTTTATGACGAAGAGGAGGGATAATCTAATCTGAAAGGGCAAGCAGTGGTGAGTCAGCGGAGGGATATGAAGTGAGGTGAGGTTAGGTCCAGTCTTATCTGTGTGTCAGCCATACTGTCCCCATGGTGAGAGAGAGACCCAATACCCTCTCTGCTGTTGGGCAAGGGATTTACCTCACCGGACTTACTGAGAATTTGGTGACATCACTGGTTGGAGCCGATAAACAAGAGGTTGAGGCATTAGGCAATGTGGCGATTTGATAAATGAGACACATTAAATCAAATGAGGGAGAGGGACACTTAAAACATTATAGGGAAGGGCGCAAGGGGAAAGGTGTGGGGGGGTTAAGGAAGTGGTCTGTCAGAAATGTTGTGGCCACGTGGATAAGATGAAGTCGACATGACACTTTATGAAACATTATGCAATGTGTGTATATATCCCGATAAGCATCATCGAAGTTAATGTTTCCAGTCTTTGGTCCTTTAAGAGCGTCAAGTATGATGTCTCCGTTTTTACACCCAATACGAATGCAATCCATTTAATGCAATAATTTCCTGCATTGAAGCGTCATCATTACCATAAAGGCAGATTGATTCACCATCCGGGCGAAACGCCGAAGATACAAGGAAATAAAATAATGCAAAGGGACAGCTCATTAATTTCTGATCCACTCGCGCCCGAGCTGAGTTTTACGCTGCCTGCTGGAAATGTACTGCTTTGACAGACTAAACCGATCGCGATCCTAATTTGTATCATCTCAGATTTGTTTTTGTTTTGACGTCATCTTTATTCTATATGGAAAATTCCAGAGTGGCCCAAGTAATCTGGCGGGTCCTCCGGAATGGTGATGAACTCCGGCTCCAGGTTTTACTGTTCTGGGAATGGCCACCTGATGTTTATGATTATTGGAGCTTTTCTTGGTCAATGTTTTCTTCCCTCCTCTCTCTTAGTCTTTCTCTGCAAGTGTCTCTCTCTCTCCATGTGTCTCTCCCCCATTTTTCTCCTACTCTATCTCTTTCTCTGTATCACTCTCTGTCTCTGTCTCACTGTATGTTGCTCTCTTTACCAATGTATCTCTCCCTCTCTGTCTCTCCCCTCTCACTCTACATCTCTCTCTTTGTCTCACTCTCTTTCCCTCTCTCGCTCTACATATCTCTCTCTACTACTCCTCTCTCGCTCTCTTTCTCTCTTTCTCTCTTTCTCTCTTTCTCTCTCTCTCTCTCTGCTCTCAGATACGCTCCCTGAAGGTTGTAAATCTCAGGCCACACCAGGTCTCAACAGAGTCACAGTCACACTGATTTCTGATACTGTGTAACACTCTAGACTAGTAAAAGGTCAAACCACTGTCAGTGGACACAAATGACATGCATAAGATGATATTCACAATATACAAGTACATTTGATAGAGTCAAGTGTTCAAAGTGCTGATTGCTTACTCGTGCAAGAGGAAGCAATTCTGTACAGTTGGCCTATTCATGGTCATTGGTTGACTGATGCTGCTCTTGAATGTGATATTTAATTAATTTTAGTGGCTACTACTATTACTCTCTCTGGTTGACTGGTGTCAGTTTGTTTGGTGTTGGTCGTGGTTTAAGTTAAACTATTTCTGGGATATCATGTGAGTTATCGACGTCAATAAGGTATATTTTGGCCCAGTGCAGACATCCCGTTGCCCTCTGCTCCCAGATGGTGTGTACTCATTCCTCTAGCACCTATTTCTCCCACATCTGGTCTCTCTCTCAAGTAGCGTCGCCGGGTGCTTTTTAAAAGCCACCGTAATCCCATTAAACTGATAGAGCAATTTTTAGTGGCCGACTAATCAAATGATTCAAAACTCTTGTCAAGGTTATGCGGCAACGCACACCAAATTTAATTTGACACAGCAAGTCTGCGACTGCAGAGGAGTTTAAAGCCACCGAACGGAATGTTCACCCCACCTGCAGTCCCTCCCTTCTGAGGTAGTGGCTTGAGTTTGCATGGGGGAGGCTGAAGTACGAAGGCAGGCTCTGCAGTTTATTTTGTTTTTACTTCGGTATCTTGATGGCGGTTCGGTAGGCGGTGGAGAGGATTATGTGAGTAAGTAGTACAAGTAGAACAAGGTTAGGTGTTTACTTTGGGAAAGTAAGTTTTGCAAGGATATTATCAGTGAATTCTCTGGATATATAAGATTAGGACTGTAGACTACCTTTCATACATAGTATTTCACTCACTGTAGAAATTAGATGGTACATCTCAAGGCAGGGGTTGGTATCCCATCCATTTATCATTACAATAATTCAATGGAACATATTTGCCATTTAGAAAGTAGGTAATTCACAAAGTCAGCTTCAAACTCAATAGTGAGTAATGATAGCAATGACAAGCCAATCCCCAGGTGACTGCCTTTTTTGTGTAGGATGACAACTCACATGCTTGTCGCTGTTGCGTCATGCCCATAGTCATAGTCATAGTCATTTGTCATATTAAAATAATAATACTAATACATTTTGTTGTTGTTGTTTCTCTTTAATAGTACTAGCCACCTAGCAATTTTATGAAGTTGGCTTTAGCTAGCCAAGATAGGTTCCCAATATCCCAACCTCATAACTAGCTGCCAAGAAGCCATTTCAGGCTGTCAATCAAGTTAGAGTAGCTAGCTTGTCTATCTATCTTAGCTGGCATGCCTGCAGGCAAGGTTGGTAGAAAAGCAAGCAATAACTAAATGTACTGAAGAAGACTCACATTCCTTTCAATCTTTTACCCAGAGTTTAGCAGAGATGCAGAGAAGTATATTTAGTTTCTTTAAAAAAAAGAACCACCAGTCAGGTTACAGACAGCTCAAGAGATATGCTTGAATATGCAGAAAAATATATTATTATTTTTACATAGAATTAGGCATAATGATTATGGCTCTAGATTGCAGGAAAAAGCTGTTTCAGGTGTTTGAAAAATGCTAAATTCTCCAACTCACATACTTTGTGCCCCCTCAAATTTTTGGGGTGCATGACCCCTCTGGTTGCCAAGGAGATAGGCATTTCGGAAATGTTAATCTGTGGAAACACATACAGTAGCATGTCATGTGATTAAAACAGGGAAGGCGTAAGCCAGTTAGATTGTTTGTTTGAGATACAACGTTTGTATGCGTATGTCGTATGTACATTTACGTGTGCGTGCAAGTGTATTTGTGTACCTGTACCTGTGTATCTTTGCTGTGATCAGATATGTGACTGATGACTTTCATTAACGCTAGTAGAGAAGGATTAGGTCTCTTTGGTCTGGCCCACTCCCGTTCATACTTCGCTTTAATGATTTTCTCCCCCTCCCCTCCCCTCCCTTCCTCTCTCCACAAGGTTGACCTTGTCAGTCTTTACAAAAGCTCTTGCTCGTGACACACACACACACACACACACACAAACACTCTCTTTCTCTCTCTGTCTCTGTCTCTGTCTCTGTCTCTCTCTCTCTCTCTCTCTCTCTCTCTCTCTCTCTCTCTCACTCATTCTCACTCTCTCTCAACTCCAGCCCCAAATGAGTGTGTGTGTGCGTGTGTGCATGTGTGCACACATCTCTCTGTGTGTAACCTAACGTAAAAGAAACGCCTGAAACTAGATCCCGCACATTCGGGTCTTGATGAGAATAAAAAAAACTGTCAGGAGGTTCTCTTCTACACTGTTCAACCAATCCAGTAAATGTGAAGGAGGAGCTAAGATGGAGTGTCACGTTGTTAACGTCCAAAAGTGGATGTCGCGTCACAGGCTCGCTCTTCCATTTCCCATGAAAACTGGAACTACTACTCAGTGTTTTACGTAAACAAAGCCCAGCTCCTTTTAATATCAATTAAGCATAACCAAATCATTTATAAACAGTCTTATCTGGCCACTGGGACAATTAACTCCTCCTTCCCGTTAATTCTTTGCATACAAAACTAGTGGCAGTTTAGTGATCGCGAAGAGAAGGGAGGTGGGACTGAACTTGGTTTGTCCTCTGAATGGGAGGGCTTAGATATTCTGACGAGAGAGAGAGAGAGCGAGAGAGAGAGAGAGAGAGATTTGTTCAGGTAGTAAAATACCAGAATCCCCCTAAGATTGATGAACTGCTTAATTGACGTTGCAGGTTGACATTCATTGTCATGAGTCTTCCTCCCAGCAAACCGGTTAAAGAACTCAGAAAGGCTTTTCTGTCAACATTCTTGCAACATCAAAGGAATGTTTTGTGCACCCTGATACAAACATTATCTGAATTTCAGCACAACTGGACAGTTTTAGTGTTTTGGGAACCTATCTCTTGCCATATCCCCACAATGTTCCCACAACCTAAAGAAACATTCTGGGAACCTTTTAAAGAACAGTTCTTGTTCTTGTAACATCAGGTGAATGTTTTTTGTACCCTAAAATAAACATTGTAGAATTATCCGCACAACTGGACAGTTTTTGTGTTTTGGGAACATATCTTTTGTGATGTCCCCACAATGTTCCCACCAGACTGTTCCCACAACCTAATGAAACATTCTGGGAGCCTTTAAAGAACAGATTAAATGTGTTCTAGGAACATTCTTGCAACATCAGGCAAGTGTTTTAGACAAACATTCTATGATCATCAGCACAACTGGACAGTTTTTGTGTTATGAGAACATTTGCCGCTACCTACAGTAACTAATGTTCTGGGAACTTTCACAGAACCAATTTTGATTAGGTGGCTTGTCCTGGAGGCAGTACTGAGTGATTTGCCTTTAGATAGGCCAGTTGCAAAGTCAAGATTGACTATTATTGTAAAAATTCATGAAAACTAAAATTAGCTTTTTGTTCTTAATTTAAGATCAGGGTTAGGCATTAGGGTTAGCAGTGTGGATAAGGTTAGGTTTAAAATCAGATGTTATGACTTTGTGCAGCTAATGACCACTCTGCAGAGCCACCTCCAGAAAAAGATTAATGACGAAAAATGCTAACCTGCCAGCTCAACTCTCTTTTGTGATTTGAACCCACGCACACCATCAGACTCAAACTGATACAAATTAGAAACACACACACCCACACATTACTACTCTGACTGTTGAAAAAGTACCAGCTAATATGGAAAACTGTTTAATGTCAATTCTGTGGGGTAAATGCCTATGTGGTTTTCTTCTAAACATGATTCAACCCTTCAAATGTGATGAGGGCTAGGCTATTCCGCATGTAGGAAATTGTGGTAAGGATGTCCGGTTAGTATGTTGAGATGATCTCGCTTTTAATCAAACATAGCACTTTACTGAGTGTGATTTCAAATGATAGTTTACTCCAAGAGTTTTCCAGACGTTTTCAGACCTCAAAAGTGGTGTGGTGTCAAGAAGAGTCTCCCTCCCATAGCAGCGGTTGTCTAGATCCAGTTATATGCTTCAACCTTATGCATGGAAGCGATAAGCACTGAATAAACTCAGTACTGTATGTACTGATCATTTGTAACATCCCAGCAGTGCCCTTTTGGGGAAGCACTAGACGTAACCCCGATGGATGATTTGGTGTACTCTACTCGGGACCTGCTTTTAGCTCATCTTTGTATTTCAGCTGAGGTGAGCGTCGAGCAAGCTTTTAATGAGGTCTAATAGCTGAGCCAGAGATCTGGACTCCCGACACGGTTCGTTCTCACCTTCAACATCCCAACAAACTCATTCATCACATCTTGCCAAGCATACTGCATAGGTCACTCGTGATGTAACAGGAATAGTCACTCCATGATAGTAATGGCAATAGAGCTACGGGTTTGCATCCCAATTGGCACCCTATTCCCTACGTAGTGTATTATTTTTGTACCAGTGCCCATAGGGCTCTGGTCAAAAGTAGTGCACTACATAGGAAATAGGGTGCCATTTGGGACACATCCACGGTATGAGGAGCAGAGCAGCAGGTTAATTTTGTTTCTGAGCACTATCCGATGCAGCATGGGAAATCCCCCTATGTATTTGTCTATCTCAAGGTTGCGATTCGCAAAGGTCGTGCGTGCGGGTCATTAAAAAGCGAGGCGTCAATAGATGGGGTATTTTCACAAAAGTGATTTTTTTTTACAAGAGCGGGTCACGTAATAGTCAATTTTGATGGTCACCGCTATGAATCTTTATGTCGGGTGACATAAACCTGTAGGGGTTGTGAAAGCCTAATGTAACTACATACTGTACACACACACCTTCCCCCCAGTTACTTCACTTCTCACTTTTCGGATGAGTTCCAACTTCCCCTGTTATCTTTGGGTGTCCTCTGTGGGTTCGGTAGATACATTGTACCAATAAGCCTTAAGGATATTGGGAGGCGTCCAGCTCCCATCTGACATAACATAGGTGTTTTGAAGAGCACAGGAAACAGCATCAGTGGAACTGAGGACATACCTTTATAAATGATAGCCGCAGGGAGTTAATGCAAAGTACCTTGCTGTTTGCTTAGCTAAACTTTGTTGACCCGCCTTGTATGCATTTGTTAAAAAAAATATGTTGCACTTGATGTTGATTGTCCTGCTGTACTGTCATACTGTAGTGAACCTTGCCTAGGTATGCCTGTACGCAAGGGGGGTTGCTTTTTGCTAACATTGTTACAATACCTACATTACACCTTAATGTGTGTTTATACAACAGCTGTCAATACAATGTAACTATAATGTAATTACATTGTAACTGCATATGTAACTAACATGTGAAATCATAATTTGAAGGGACACTTGGGCCTAAATTATTAATCACACTGTATGTATATGTTTGGGGTATGCCTCTGTGCCTCTGTTCATTTGTACTTCTAAAGCACAGTAGTTTCTGCAGCATTACTGTGTTTTCTGCTAACCATTCCTCTGATGGCTCTTGATTGAAATGCCAAGTCTGAGGCTCTGTGCTCACCCACACATGTAAACGCTGTTACAGAATGTAACTTATTCCCTCAAAGGAGCTAGTTTTCTCTCTTCAGGCAGACTGAGATTATTAGTTTGTTCAAATTCTGGACTTACAGCTTTTGAAGAAAGCTGTTTTCGAGGAGATGCGAGTGAAAAATAAATAGTTAGCAAGCATTAATATGCATAATTAATTTTGTTGTTATCCACATATTTGAGCAACGGAGGGAGAAGCACAGACTGTGAATTTGGAGGCCGGTACGTGACACGTTTTTAACATTTACATTCCAATTCAATTTGCTCGACTGTGAATATCTGCCTCCTTTTTTGGTGCTGATTAATTCAGTTTCCTTGTTGTTCATTTTTAAGTTTAATAACATAACCCCAAGGTATTTCTTTTTTGTCCAGTTAACATGCTGGCATATCTTGAGCAATTTCAGCAGTTATTTTTGTCTGTCTCTTTACAGATTTCCTCAAGAATACATTATACAACTAAAAAGGCAAGCTAACCAATATCTACATATCTTGGCTTGCAGCCAGACCTTTGCAAGGATAATCAGCCACCATAGGGAATATAGATATTCATGCAGCTCATTATCACAACTCTTTAAACGTGGGCGCGTGCACACACACACATAAACACACACACTCAAAAGATTACAGGACATATTGCCACAACAACTTGTACATCTACCGTTTCTTGTCTTCTCATCTTCTCAATCAAGCCCAATTTGACACCTGCTCGTTGTGTATTGGCACCGCAATGGAGTCTGTAGAACCGCCAGCCAACGCAGTTTCCAGGTGTTAGCGACGGAGGCTAACGCCTGCAGAGCTAGCCTCTCTGACACCCCTTCATTACATTATTAGACCTTGTCAGCCCTCCATGCACAAATGGAGGATTTAGCCACTCCCTCCAAGATATAGGGCTACTTTGCAAATTGCCACTGATTCATCACCTGATTGTGCTGTGATTATGTTGTCAATGGATGCTGTGATTATGATGGTCGGTAATTGCTGGTGTACATTAGCCGTCGCAGTCCCTCTTGCTCTCTCTTCCTCACCAGGGTAATGAAAACAGAGGGGTTTCTAATTTGGAGCCACTTCTGTGACACGTTTCGAAAAGGTGGTCCTTTTCTTGAGGATGCGATGCGTTCTCATCCAATGTAATGTTTGAAAAGTTGTTGGACCCTGTGGACACTTCAAACCCTTCCAATGCGTCATATAGAGCTAAGAATACACTGCGCCCAGCTAAGAAATCAAATCAAAAGTTTATTGGTCGTGTAGACAGCAAATGTTATACCAGGTGCAGCGAAATGCTTATTATTTATGGCTTCTGGAGAACCAGACCGTGGTCCTGTTTGGTTCAGTTGGTAGAGCATGACGTTAGCAAAACAAAGGTTGTGGGTTTGATTCCCGCTGGGGCCATCCATATGAAAATGTATGCACTCACTGTTTGCTTTGGATAAAATATATGCTAAATTTCATATATTATATTAACCATACAAGATACCCACTGATATTACTTAAGTGTTAATTAAGTGGTGAGGAGATCTGCAATTTCTTGAAACAGAGTTGTTTGTCCAAGGTCTTTTGTGATTTACTTTGCTTTAATATTTACATTAGCTGAGACCTAAGGTTCCACAGCAGTGCCTGGGAAAATATAGTAATCTAAAAGCCTCATACATTTCACAGGGACTCACAGAATGCTTAATGACCTTGCTAAGCTCTCTCTCCATCTGTGTGTGTGCTTGCATCTGTCCGCATGTGTGACAGTAGAATACAAAACGCTCTTGAACAACAACAAGGAAGGAATACATTAAGCAAGGGCATCCTTTACCTTTTTCACTTGAGCATTTGCTGCATGGATTAATACTACGCTCTAAAGCTCTGCAATTTAACAACACGTGTTGCAATGTGCAGTCAACAAAGCACTAAAACGATGCCCATGTATTACAAAGAGAGAGTCTCGCGGAACAAAACAAAGGGTGAAAAACTACACTTAACGTACACAGTCCTATGGTCCATTACTCAAAGAGCACTAAAGCAGGTTTGATCCTATAGTCCTGGTCTTTTCAGAGTATTAGAGGCGTCTACAGTGAGGGAAAAAAGTATTTGATCCCCTGCTGATTTTGTACGTTTGCCAACTGACAAAGACATGATCAGTCTATAATTTTAATGGTAGGTTTATTTGAACAGTGAGAGACAGAATAACAACAACAAAATCCAGAAAAACGCATGTCAAAAATGTTATAAATTGATTTGCATTTTAATAAGGGAAATACAGTTGACGTCGGAGGTTTACATACACTTAGGTTGGAGTCATTAAAACTTGTTTTTCAACCACTCCACAAATTTCTTGTTAACAAACTATAGTTTTGGCAACTCGGTTAGGACATCTACCTTGTGCATGATACAAGTAATTTTTCCAACAATTGTTTACAGAGAGACTATTTCACTTATAATTCACTGTATCACAATTCCAGTGGGTCAGAAGTTTACATACACTAAGTTGACTGTGCCTTTAAACAGCTTGGATAATGGCTTTAGAAGCTTCTGATAGGCTAATCGACATCATTTGAGTCAATTGGAGGTGTACCTGTGGGTGTATTTCAAGGCCTACCTTCAAACACAGTGCCTCTTTGCTTGACATCATGGGAAGATCAAAAGAAATCAGCCAAGACGTCAGAAAAAAATTGTAGACCTCCACAAGTCTGGTTCATACTTGGGAGCAATTTCCAAACGCCTGAAGGTACCACGTTCATCTGTACAAACAATAGTACACAAGTATAAACACCATGGGACCACGCAGCCGTCATACCGCTCAGGAAGGAGACGCATTCTGTCTCCTAGAGATTAACGTACTTTGGTGCGAAAAGTGCAAATCAATCCCAGAACAACAGCACAGGACCTTGTGAAGATGCTGGAGGAAACAGGTACAAAAGTATCTATATTCACAGTAAAACGAGTCCTATATCGACATAATCTGAAAGGCCGCTCAGCAAGGAAGAAGCCACTGCTCCAAAACCGCAATAAAAAAGCCAGATTACGGTTTGCAACTGCACATGGGGACAAAGATCTTACTTTTTGGAGAAATGTCCTCTGGTCTGATGAAACAAAAATAGAACTGTTTGGCCATAATGACCATCGTTATGTTTAGAGGAAAAAGGGGGTTGCTTGCAAGCCGAAGAACACCATCCCAACCGTGAAGCACGGGGGTGGCAGCATCATGCTGTGTGTGTGCTTTGCTGCAGGAGGGTCGGGTGCACTTCACAAAGTAGATGGCATCATGAGGAAGGAAAATTATTGTGGATATATTGAAGCAACATCTCAAGACATCAGTCAGGAAGTTAATGCTTGGTCGCAAATGGGTCTTCCAAATGGACAATGACCCCAAGCATACTTCCAAAGTTGTGGCAAAATGGCTTAAGGACAACAAAGTCAAGGCATTGGAGTGGCCATCACAAAGCCCTGACCTCAATCCTATAGAAAATGTGTGGGCAGAACTGAAAAAGCGTGTGCGAGCAAGGAGGCCTACAAACCTGACTCCGTTACACCAGCTCTGTCAGGAGGAATGGGCCAAAATTCACCCAACGTATTGTGGGAAGCTTGTGGAAGGCTACCCGAAACGTTTGACCCAAGCTAAACAATTTAAAGGCAATGCTACCAAATACTAATTGAGTGTATGTAAACTTCTGACCCACTGGGAATGTGATGAAAGAAATAAAAGCTGAAATAAATCATTCTCTCTACTATTATTCTGACATTTCACATTCTTAAAATAAAGTGGTGATCCTAACTGACCTAAGACAGGGAATTTTTACTAGGATTTAAATGTCAGGAATTGTGAAAAACTGAGTTTAAATGTATTTGGCTAAGGTGTATTTAAACTTCCGACTTCAACTGTAAGTATTTGACCCCTCTGCAAAACATGACTTAGTACTTGGTGGCAAAACCCTTGTTGGCAATCACAGAGGTCAGACGTTTCTTGAGGTTGGCCACCAGGTTTGCACACATCTCAGGAGGGATTTTGTCCCACTCCTCTTTGCAGATCTTCTCCAAGTCATTAAGGTTTCGAGGCTGACATTTGGCAACTCGAACCTTCAGCTCCCTCCACAGATTTTCTATGTGATTAAGGTCTGGAGACTGGCTAGGCCACTCCAGGACCTTAATGTGCTTCTTCTTGAGCCACTAATTTGTTGCCTTGGCCGTGTGTTTTGGGTCATTGTCATTCTGGAATACCCATCCACGACCCATTTTCAATGCCCTGGCTGAGGGAAGGAGGTTCTCACCCAAGATTTGACAGTACATGGCCCTGTCCATCGTCCCTTTGATGCGGTGAAGTTGTCATGTCCCCTTAGCAGAAAAACACCTCCAAAGCATAATATTTCCACCTCCATGTTTGACGGTGGGGATGGTGTTCTTGGGGTCATAGACATCATTCCCCCTCCTCCAAACACGGAGAGTTGAGTTGATGCCAAAGACCTCGATTTTGGTCTCATCTGACCACAACACTTTCACCCAGTTCTCCTCTGAATCATTCAGATGTTCATTGGCAAACTTCAGACGGGCCTGTATATGTGCTTTCTTGAGCAGGGGGACCTTGCGGGCGCTGCAGGATTTCAGTCCTTCACGGCGTAGTGTGTTACCAATTGTTTTCTTGGTGACTATGGTCCCAGCTGCCTTGAGATCATTGACAAGATCCTTCCGTGTAGTTCTGGGCTGATTCCTCACTGTTCTCATGATCATTGCAACTCCACGAGGTGAGATCTTGCATGGAGCCCCAGGCTGAGGGAGATTGACAGTTATTTTGTGTTTCTTCCATTTGCGAATAATCACACCAACTGTTGTCACCTTCTCACCAAGCTGCTTGGCGATGGTCTTGTAGCCCATTCCAGCCTTGTGTAGGTCTACAATCTTGTCCCTGACATCCTTGGAGAACTCTTTGGTCTTGGCCATGGTGGAGAGTTTGGAATCTGATTGATTGATTGCTTCTGTGGACAGGTGTCTTTTATACAGGTAACAAGCTGAGATTAGGAGCACTAATTTAACACATTTAAGAGTGTGCTCCTAATCTCAGCTCGTTACCTGTATAAAAGACACCTGGGAGCCAGAAATCTTTCTGATTGAGAGGGGGTCAAATACTTATTTCCCTCATTAAAATGCAAATCAATTTATAAAATTTTTGACATGCGTTTTTCTGGATTTTTTTGTTGTTATTCTGTCTCTCACTGTTCAAGTACACCTACCATTAAAATTATAGACTGATCATTTCTTTGTCAGTGGGCAAACGTACAATATCAGCAGGGGATCAAATACTTTTTTCCCTCACTGTAAATATCACTTGACTTCTCCAGACAAGTCATAAAGAGATATAGGCCTGTCGGTTAAAGCCTCCGTCTCTTCCAGCTGAATGCCACTGTGTCTTGTTGATGTGCTGTATTTGCACAAGGCACTGTGGCCAGGCTAGATTGCGCTGAGGCGCTTGCTAAGTGTCTGTGTGGCTAAACTGGGGAGAGTGAATGTCTCTCTCTCTCGCTCTCTCTCGCTCTCTCTCTCTCTCTCTCTCTCTCTCTCTCTCTCTCTCTCTCTCTCTCTCTCTCTCTCTCTCTCTCTCTCTCTCTCTCTCTCTATATATATATATATATATATATATATATATCTGTAGCTCTCTCTCTCTCTGTTATCTCTTTCTCTCTCTCTCTGTATCTCTCTCTCTCTCTCTCTGTCTGTTATCTCTCCCTCTCTCTGTATCTCTCTCTGTATCTCTCTCTCTGTCTCTGTTATCTCTCCCTATTTCTCTTCTCACTGTATCGCTCACTCTCTGTCTCGCTCTCTGTATCTCTCCCTCTCTCCCTCCCTCCCTTTGTCTGGGAACAGGAGTGCTTTCTCACCTCTTTCCCCAGGAAAAACCTTGGAACAACCCAGGCCGTGCCCAACCCCACCTCCCAAGAGAGCTATGCACTCTGAATCAATATTCGCCGGGGTCATTTGATGCAGGGACCTCGCTGGGAAAAGGGGAGGCGGGAGAGTGAATGTTCGGAGGATGTAAAAGGGGCACTCTTTTAAGAGTAGGGCTGTTGTGTTCTGTCTTTTGCCCAACATGCCGGCACTTACCCCCACATGGTGCAGGCGTCTTGGCTGCTTCGCGACACGCAACGCATCACCTGTGGCAACCGACACAGAACGTGTCTCGCCTTGCCACATCACAGCCATTTGTTTAGGTTGAAAACTGTGAGCATTTACTTGCGCTTGTTCGGCTGACATTGCCTCTGTCAATGCGACACTTCAGTTGTCAGCATTTAAACAAATTTGCATCTCATTAATCCCCCTCCCCTCCTTTCTTGAGGGATTCAACCTTTCCCCCTTCCTCTTCTGAATTCCTTCTCGCTTTAATGCCATGTTACTGTCTTAATCTAACCTCATTAAAAAGAGCACTTTTGAAGTTCAAAATCCCCCCCACCCATCTTTAACGCCGGTGTGCATAGTCTTAAGCAAATGACTGATAGATGCACGTTTTCCCCCTTCTTCTTCCTTTCGGGTGGTTGATTAAAAAGCCATGACTCGGACCCTTGATGAGCATATGGATTAAAAGCGCTCAGTGATTGCCTGGCCATTCCCCCCACTCTAATTGAAAGCCTAATGTGCACCCACTACATATTAATTAAAACCAAGAGGTTATAGGCCCAAGGGGCACACCATTAGGGCTCTCATTAAAAATTAATAACCTCACTTAATTATTATTATCGTGTTGTGAATCACATTGGAGGATAAATAAGACAATGGTACCTTTGTCCTACCAACCCCCCACCCCGGTCGGAAAGCGTTGACGGCAGGAGTAACTTAAAATGTGTGCGGCACTCTATTTGGCAATTCAGACAGCTTTTTAATTAAGGAGGAACCAATGTTTATTCCCCCACCGAATCCCGCCGCAGCGGTCATAATGCATTGGGCGCTTAATCAATGAAACAAACTGGAGGATTAAATGGGAAGTCAATTCATTAAAGAAGAGAGGGGTGTTCGCCGCAACTCGCAGCTGCTCCTCTTGGGGGTGTACGTTCAGAATTTCAACAAACTGATTTTTTGTGTTGTTGTCAATGTTTTTTTCCAGAATGGCAAAGAGGTCTTTCCTGAGCGTTCAATTGTGCTACGGCATCATCCGCATTTCAATTAAGCCTTGAGCCAATGGATGACGCTGCACAACCAAAAGAATGCTGCTGCGGATCTGTAGAAGTAATTTCTTAAAATATGAATTTACATCTTGACAAAGGCATTGCGTCCTCAACTGTGGGCACTGGTGCAATTTATCAGTAATACAATAGGGAGAAACTATTGTTGGGATAAGACCTTGGTTGTGCCTCTGATTCCACAGACCAGAAGCTGTCTGTCCTCAGGACTCAGGCTGTGAACAATATACTCACCCAGTTACCCAGGAAATCTCTGCCAGCAAGGCACAAAATGGCGGCCCAGTCTGAAACTAGATTGATTTCCCCGTATAGCTGAGCATCTATATGTTTTATTAATGCAGATTTCAGATTGATGTTACGGAGCATTCGGTTATTAGACCTCCATGGGAATTCCATTGGATTCCCAGTGTGGAGAAGTTTCATTTCACCTCAGTTATTTTATTTGTTCTGGCACCTGAGCGTAACCTGGGTCGAGGTTCAGGGATGAGTTCCATGAATATGTTTGATTAATGACATGCCAGCAATCCTGTCAAGTCCAACGCCGTTTAGCACTGCCAAGTCAGAAAATATGATGATTTCCTTGTGGTGGATGAAAAGGATAAAAATAAAGTATGTTATTACTGACAATTTCCTCAGAGCGAATTCAGCATTGTTTGTTTAGTATTTGTAATGAATACCCTGTATTGTATATTAATTGAATAATGATAACTTCATCGATAGCATTATATGCATGGCCTTTAATTCAACAATTGGCAGCCCGAAGTGCTTGAATTGAACAGTCTAGAGGAAAAATATGTTTCCTCTGCGAGAAAGAAAAGATGAAAGCCACTTGTTTTGACTATGAACCAGCCGGGCAATTCCATGGTAACAGAGAGATGCTGAGACATAGATTTTCCCTTTAAAATGGAATTGCCCAGCCCAAACACAACACAAGACAGACAATGTTTTCCCAGCATCAGATGCCTTTATGCCGACCATATTGCATTCGAGGCCACCCCTTGCCAAACACTATAACACGGATTTCCCCAGAGGTCCTCCCTTCTTCATACACCACGCAAGCATCCACGGCCTAGAGCACACAACGTGAAATAAAACGATTCTGAAGAATTCCAATCATAACATCAGTTTATTGTGCTATGGCGATTCGTGGGATGAGATGGAGGAGAGAGAGGCAGAGGAAAAAGGAAAGGGATAAATAAAGCAAGGGGAAGAAGAGAAGAGAGGCTAAAGAAAGAAAGAAAGAATGAAAGACCAAAGCGGGCAGCCCTGTCGCATTCCTCATAAGAATTATTCAAGGAGAAATGGCACCTGGCCTGAGGGAAATCAGTGCTGCCTTCAGCTGGATTACTCCTGGCACAATCCGGACACAGTCTTGTTTGATGTCCCCCGCCCATCAGTCTTGTATGTAGTCTTTTATCTCACTCTAAAGTAATATAGTCTTCACTGCAATTCAATAATGGCCCAGCCGAGCCTGTCAACCTGCGTTTGCCCGTTATCTCACAAAGGCCTGTCCACTCCTGCCACGAGCCACCGGTGAGTGTGTGTGGTTGTTGTGTGTTTGTGTGTGTGTGATGCAGACTCTGTGTCGTGCCTTGTGTGGCAGTGGGAGGAGACAGACAGACTATTTATCTGTCTGTGTGTTTGTGTGTGTTTTGATTGGTTATCCCTCCTGAGATCTAAATTAAGAAATAGTGTGAGTGATGGGACAGATCCTCAATGTGTGTGTGCGTGTGTGTGTGTGTGCGCGAGCGTGCTTGCGCACGTGTTTGTGTGTGTGTGTGTGTGTGTGTGTGCGCGCATTTGTGTGTCCATTTGCCCCAGTGTAAGTGTGGGATTTTCACTCATTTCGTAATTGGATGAGGAGATCAGATTAACTCCGGCCTGGCCCCGGCCATCTAGTCGAACAGATCCCTGGGAACCAGAGCAATTTACAGAGAGACTGACAGCTGTGATGCTCTTTGAGCTCCTGTACTGCTCAAAACTCAGAGAGAGGAGAACGGGGGCTAGTGCCCAGACAATGGAGTGGCTTCACTCTCTCTCCAAATTGGATAGATGGACAGATAGACAGATTGACTGACAGAAAAACAGACTGAGATGGATGGGCGGGTGAAGGGGTGGATGGGTAGGTGGATGTAGGTGGATGTATAGATGTCAATATAAATAGCTATAATAGGTAGATGGATACCAGTAGATAGACAACCACGTAGAAGGATTAACCAATTCTTTGCCTCATGAATGTGTGCTGTTGGCAGCCATGTTCAGCTCACGTTTGGATGTAGACGCATCTGCATACGAAGACGTTCTCATTTACCCAGAAGTCACAAGGCATGAGACAACAGAGCACATTCTGAGCATGCTAATATATGAATGCACATCCCTCCACCCCTAATCACCCATAACATTCAAATGAATCACATGATGGAATCACATGATGGTTTTGTCGTGGGCGACTGCCCAGACGCCAATAAATCAGGTTGTGTTGTGATATATCAAGTCGTTTGTTTTTAAACCCACGCTTCTTTGCCACCGCGCACAACTACACGTGGAATTTGCTTAATCTATTACAGGCAATGGGGAGCGCAAGGTTACGTCTGTCTCGATCTCTTCACCAGTTTTGATCAGGGATAACAAGACTGGAGGAAAAGCTCCCAGGCATCTATTTTTTCTATTCTTTTCTCCCTGGCTGTGGCATCAGAACATCAGGAGTTTCTAAGTTACTTGCGAGCTCTTTCCCAATAATGCAGATTAAACTAATAATATAGAGAAGAAAAACAGTCAAAAAACTGTGAAATACGAGATATAATACAAGATAAAACAATTAACAACACGGGAATGCAAGTTATATACAAATGATTCAGTAATCATAATCATAAGGTGGGGAAATTCTTGAGTTCTGACTTGGAGCACAGAGCTGGAGAGGTAGAATCGAGCGTTAGGTTTTCCTCCCCACCGATTTGAACTCTATTTTGCATCATCATGATGATGTGGCCGGTGACACTTTTCTTCTTGAAAGTCCAATATCTTGAAAACCTGACTGCTGACTTGCAAAACATGTTGGGACTGTATCAACAGTGGACTAATGAAAGAAATGGCAAAAGATTTTGAGTGTAGTTGAGCTGCCAGAACAGCTTCAATGAGCCTTGGAATATATTTTACAACTGTCTGGAACTCTAAAGGAGGGATGTGACACCTTTCTTCCATAACAAATTCCATCATTTTGTGGTTTTGAATGGTGGTGGAAAACGCTGTCTCAGGTGCCGCTTCAGAATCAATTGGGTTGAGATCTGATGACTGAGACACACACACACACCCTTTAATAAACCCTATGGATTGATTCCAACAGAAATTGTATTTGCAATCCATAATTTTGAATTTGTATTAGAATATTGAATGTAATATTTTTGAATTTGTAATGCACAAATTGAATCATTCAGAAATGACACTTGTATATAATGATTTAACACTGAATTGAATAAATATTGCATTCAGTGAAAAAATTATTTCAATTTAATTAAATATTCAAGTTCAATGTTTATACTGTATATTCAGTTTCAATATGGTAGATATTGCATTCATTGTCTGTGTATCAAAGTTTACAAACCATAATTTCAAGGTAATCAAAGTTTCATATATTCAACTTCACATCCTGGTATTTTGCCAGCCAGGAAAGGTAGAGGAGAACAGATAGAATCAAACACTCTCTGTGGTAAACAAAAGCTTTTGGCGGTTTCTGAAGCCAACATGGCATGTTTAATTTATTTTCTTCCTATGAATTTGGCTCTAACATTTGAACCACAGGCCGCGTTAGAAGGGAGTGTCACAAAAACCGCAATTTGGCCCCCATAAGAATTTAGTTGAATAGCCCAGGCATAGCCCTTCTAGGGATAGCCTTTCCACCACCTATTTAATGTTGCTCTTGTGACTGACTTGGTTCGAACCAGGTCTATCATATCTACCACATTGAAACTGAATCAGTGGTGATTTTAGCATGTCAATCTTGGTAGGGCAAGCTCCCCCCAAAAATTGGGGATGCATGCCTACAAAGCCACTACACCTTAGCACTGCTACACCTGGCTATCAGCGGAGCCTTGTCTGGCAGCGAAACAGTTCATTCAGCCTCATTTACTGCCTTTTAAAAAAACATAGCTGATATGGCTGACTTGCTTAAACAAATGTGGTTTCTACTGACAATTGAGATGTACAAACTATGGCATAAGGGGACGACAAGCGGATAAGAGGCAATCCGTAATTTAGATTAAGACATTAATGAGTGAGCTAGGACGGATGTAGTCAATATAACTATTTGTTCAGCACTTTTGAAATGTACAGCAACAGAATTCAGAACATGGGCCGTTCTTACAGTGTTCTCCCTGTACACCAAGTCAGAACCGTAGGATAAATAAAGGGGGCATATAAGCAGACAATGAAAGCTCTTACAATATTCGATGATTACATTTCTCTAAAACAGGTTATAGGCTACATGTACACCACCAAGTCAGAACAGTAGGCGAAATTAAGAGGGGAAAATAGACCAAATTATTAGGGTGAGGCACATGGGCTCCTAATAGCTTACGACATAACATACACTTAGTATTACTTTCTTAGCTACAGTATACATATCTCCCTGGCATATTACATCATTTATGCAGCAGCATACAATACATTTTTGGACTCACCTTGTTGTGCGGTGCTCACTTGAACAGGAAGGTGGCCCAGCGGTCCTTCTTGTGGGCTAATTTTGTCATCAAACTTTGTCAACAAAGTCTGGCATTCTCTGGATTTAGGGTGTTTTCAAGACAACTGGGAATCATGACGTCAGTGATCTTCAGGTCGGCGCTCTAGAAAGAGGCCCGAGTTCCCGACTTGGAATTCCGAGTTGGATGACCGTTCAAAACGTATTTTCCCAGTTCCCAGTTGTCTTGAACTCACTGAAGTCTGTGATTTCCCAGTTCTGAATTTCCAGTTGTTTTGAACGCGGCAGAAGTCATGCTGGATTGACCGCATGGCCAATGTATTCAACCTTTTCTGGTTCATGGTGTTACGTGTGAAGCTTGGAAAAGAGACCCTTTCAGACAGAAGTTTAAAATCCTTAAACCCAGACTTGGACCACACACCCTCTCCACCGAATAGTAGGCAGGGGAAGCAAAATAGTGATTGATTTGTGACGCTTGCAGTTAGCCACTAATTCCTTCCAAACAACTCATTGTTGAATTTGCGATCTACGACTTGTTGTGTAATGTTTATGTCCAATGGCCGATGAGCACCGATACATTTTATCCATAATTTCTCTTCATATGACAAGGATTTGCCAGTAGATGGTCGATGTGATTCATGATGATGACTGCCTGTGTAGCTTGCTAGCTAAGATTTTGAAAGTATGATGTTGACATGATCAGTCCAATCAAAGCTATGGTAGATATAACGTGATTTGACATCATTTTATCTGTGGCCAATGACCTTGAGCCTTCTTGGATGGGCACTTCTAATGTAAATCGATGGCAGCACCCAAGGGGGCTTGAACTGCCTAGCTCTTCCTGTAGATTCTGTGGTGACGTAGTGTCCCCTTGAGTGACAGAACACTGAGCCAATCATGGAGCAACTAGAGAAGATTACCAACGCCTACGCTCTGTATTTTCCGCTGGCTGCCCCTCCACCACAGAAAACACTGAGCTAGACTGAAACACCTGCATTTTGGAGATGCCTTACTCAAGAAAGCAAGAAAGAGACCATGTTTGTATTCGGCTTTATTCACTCAATAATTAGTTTTTACATTGTTTGCAGACTGTGACACGAATTAATGCAAAAATAACATGCAAAACAAAAACATTTAATTATTTAAAAAAATGCTAAACAGGTGGGGCTCAAAACAGGTGAGGCTCTGCCCCATCTGCCCTGATTGATAGGTCGCCACTGAACTTAATATATAAATATTGAATTTGAATATTAAAGTAAAATGAAATTGAATTTTAAAACTGAATGCAATTTTCATTTAATTCAGTTTCAAATTGTGAAATACAAGTTCAATTTATGAATTCAATGATTCAATTTGTGCATTAAACATTCAAAAATATAAATTCAAATTCAATATAATACAAATTCAAAATGATAAAATTCAAATACAATTTCTGTTGGCACTGTAATCGCGCCATAAAACCCCCTATGCCCCTTTGAGACCCCTCTTTCAAAGTCACGGAAATCTCTTCTTCTGGTGACGATTCTTGTCCAATGGCAAGAATCGTTGAGCCGCAATTTTTTATGGCTTACGCGCATGTTCATTCTATCTTGTGAATTTAAATAATTATAAATACATTTTGTTTGGTTTCTGGTGTTTTGACTAACGTTAAAAAAATCCTATAATTGTTGACAACTCACATAGGCCTATGTTGTTCAATAAAAAAAAGCCACACCTTTTTCAAAGTGACAAACATGTAAGCACAAAAACGGATAATTGCAGTAGCCGACTATGGCAGTTTGTGGCTGTTCTACATACAGTGGGGGAAAAAGGATTTAGTCAGCCACCAATTGTGCAAGTTCTCCCACTTAAAAAGATGAGAGAGGCCTGTAATTTTCATCATAGGTACACGTCAACTATGACAGAAAAAATGAGAATTTCTTTCCAGAAAATCACATTGTAGGATTTTTAATGAATTTATTTGCAAATTATGGTGGAAAATAAGTATTTGGTCAACTACAAACAAGCAAGATTTCTGTCTCTCACAGACCTGTAACTTCTTCTTTAAGAGGCTCCTCTGTCCTCCACTCGTTACCTGTATTAATGGCACCTGTTTGAACTTGTTATCAGTATAAAAAACACCTGTCCACAACCTCAAACAGTCACACTCCAAACTCCACTATGGCCAAGACCAAAGAGCTGTCAAAGGACACCAGAAACAAAATTGTAGACCTGCACCAGGCTGGGAAGACTGAATCTGCAATAGGTAAGCAGTTTGGTTTGAAGAAATCAACTGTGGGAGCAATTATTAGGAAATGGAAGACATACAAGACCACTGATAATCTCCCTCGATCTGGGGCTCCACGCAAGATCTCACCCCGTGGGGTCAAAATGATCACAAGAACGGTGAGCAAAAATCCCAGAACCACACAGGGGGACCTAGTGAATGACCTGCAGAGAGCTGGGACCAAAGTAACAAAGCCTACCATCAGTAACACACTACGCCGCCAGGGACTCAAATCCTGCAGTGCCAGACGTGTCCCCCTGCTTAAGCTAGTACATGTCCAGGCCCGTCTGAAGTTTGCTAGAGTGCATTTGGATGATCCAGAAGAGGATTGGGAGAATGTCATATGGTCAGATGAAACCAAAATAGAACTTTTTGGTAAAAACTCAACTCGTCGTGTTTGGAGGACAAAGAATGCTGAGTTGCATCCAAAGAACACCATACCTACTGTGAAGCATGGGGGTGGAAACATCATGCTTTGGGGCTGTTTTTCTGCAAAGGGACCAGGACGACTGATCCGTGTAAAGGAAAGAATGAATGGGGCCATGTATCGTGAGATTTTGAGTGAAAACCTCCTTCCATCAGCAAGGGCATTGAAGATGAAACGTGACTGGGTCTTTCAGCATGACAATGATCCCAAACACAGCGCCCGGGCAACGAAGGAGTGGCTTCGTAAGAAGCATTTCAAGGTCCTGGAGTGGCCTAGCCAGTCCCCAGATCTCAACCCCATAGAAAATCTTTGGAGGGAGTTGAAAGTCCGTGTTGCCCAGCGACAGCCCCAAAACATCACTGCTCTAGAGGAGATCTGCATGGAGGAATGGGCCAAAATACCAGCAACAGTGTGTGAAAACCTTGTGAAGACTTACAGAAAACGATTGACCTGTGTCATTGCCAACAAAGGGTATATAACAAAGTATTGAGAAACTTTTGTTATTGACCAAATACTTATTTTCCACCATAATATGCAAATAAATTCATTAAAAATCCTACAATGTGATTTTCTGGAAAAAAAAATGCTCATTTTGTCTGTCATAGTTGACGTGTACCTATGATGAAAATTACAGGCCTCTCTCATCTTTTTAAGTGGGAGAACTTGCACAATTGGTGGCTGACTAAATACTTTTTTCCCCCACTGTATACAGTGCATTCGGAAAGTGTTCAGACCACTTGCCTTTTTCCACATTTTGTTACGTTACAGCCTTATTCTAAAATTGATTACATTTATGTTTTTCCTCATCAATCTACACACAATAACCCATAATGACAAAGGGGAAAAAAGTTTTTAGAAATGTTAGCAAATTTATAAAATATAAAAACTGAAATACCTTATTTACATAAGCATTCAGACACTTTGCAATGAGACACAAATTTAGCTCAGCTGCATCCTGTTTCCATTGATCATCCTTGAGATGTTTCAACAACTTGGAGTCCACCTGTGGTAAATTCAATTGATTGTACATGATTTGGAAAGGTACACACCTGTCTATATAAGGTCCCACAGTTGACAGTGCATGTCAGAGCAAAAACCAAGCCATGAGATCGAAGGAATTGTCCGTAGAGCTACGAGACAGGATTGTGTCGAGGCACCTATCTGGGGGAAGGGTAACAAAACATTTCTGCAGCATTGAAGGTCCCCAAGAACACAGTGGCCTCCATCATTCTTAAATGGAAGACATTTGGAACCACCAAGACTTCCTAGGGCTGGCCGCCCAGCCAAACTGAGCAATTGGGGGAGAAGGGCCTTGGTCAGGGAGTTGACCAAGAACCCGATGGTAGCTTTGTCAGAGCTCCAGAGTTCCTCTGTGGAGATGGGAGAACCTTCCAGAAGGACAACCATCTCTGCAGCACTCCACCAATCAGGCCTTTATGGTAGAGTGGCCAGATGAAAGCCACTCCTCAGTAAAAGGCACATGACAGCCCGCTTGGAGTTTGTCAAAATTCACCTAAAGGACTCTCAGACCATGAGAAACAAGATTCTCTGGTCTGATGAAACCAAGATTGAACTCTTTGGCCTGAATGCCAAGCGTCACGTCTGGAGGAAACCTTCTACGGTGAAGCATGGTGGTGGCAGCATCATGCTGTGTAGATGTTTTTCAGTGGCAGGGACTGGGAGACTAGTCAGGATCGAGGGAAAGATGAACAGAGCAAAGTACAGAGAGATCCTTGATGAAAACCTGCTCCAGAGGACTCAGGACATCAGACTGGGGCGAAGGTTCACCTTCCAACAGGACAACGACCCTAAGCACACAGCCAAGACAACGCAGGAGTGGCTTTGGGACAAGTCTCTGAATGTCATTGAGTGGCCCAGCCAGAGCCAAGACTTGAACCCGATCAAACATCTCTGGAGAGACCTGAAAATAGCTGTGCAGCGACGCTCCCCATCCAACCTGACAGAGCTCGAGAGGATCTGCAGAAAAGGATGGGAGAAACTCCCCAAATACAGGTGTGCCAAGCTTGTAGCGTCATACCCAATAAGACTCAAGGCTGTAAACGCTGCCAAAGGTGCTTCAACAAAGTACTGAGTAAAGGGTCTGAATACTTATGTAAATGTGATATTTCAATTTTTTAATTTTTTATAAATTTGTTAAAATGTATTAAAACCTGTTTTTGCTTTGTCATTATGGGGTATTGTGTATAGATTGATGAGGGAAAACATAAATGTAATCCATTTTAGAATAAGGCTGTAATGTAACAAAATATGAAGGGGTCTTTTCTTCCCTTTTTTTTCTCTTTTTTTTTTAGATGCTTCAGGTCAGCTAACACACCCACTAGTGAACCTACAGGTAGCTACTTGTTGATGGTATAAAGTTGATTGGCAAAGTGATGGACGACAAATGACTGATTGTAGAAGTTGAGAAGTACAGGTTTGTATACGATCAAAGTGACCCCCTGTACAAGGACATTACAGTAAAGCAATGAGCATGAGATGAGATTGGGTCCATCATTGGAGCTACAGGTAAAGTACTGCAATAATGTCACAATGATATTGTCAATGGAAGGGCAGCTAGCTAGCTAGCTAGCTAACGTTAGATACTGACATATTGTAATATGCCTGTGGTTCAAAAGTCTGGCTAAATGCATTTTCAAAATGTATTTCAAGACTATAGCCTTGCTAGCAGCTTTCATGGTGCTCTAGGCTACTCTGCTGTGTGTGGGTTGGAGTCAGGTGTCCTGTGTTGATCTGACAAGGTTAATTCGACTAGGCGTATTAGACATTTATTTGTGCTCACAATACTATGTATTGAGTTATTCAGCTATATAACCAGGGGTTAAATTGGGGGGCACAGGAGCTGAGCTCCTGCACTCTAGGTCAGGGCTCCTGCAGGCTATGTAGCTAATATTATAATATACTGCATATGCGTGGTATATAATGTACACAGTTAGGCCTACTTGATATTGGCAATAAAGTCATGTTGTTCTTTGAAATAGCCTATAAAAAATATGAAAAAAGCCTAGACCACACTGCTCTACAAATGTTTTTTTTAAATTAACAAACCGAAAATAGTTGATGTTCTCCTGATGTTACAAGAACATTCCCAGAACACATTTAGTCTGTTCTTTAAAAGGTTCCCAGAATGTTTCTTTAGGTTGTGGGCAATGTTCCCTCAAATTTTTTTTGGCACTGAGCAAATTTCAACCGCTTTGAGTTCCAGTTCCAGACAGTGGTCAAGTAGGCTACTGTGGCTATTTGATCATAATGTAGGCCTACCAGAGTGGCCTACCATCAAAAACAATGGAGAAAATGTAAGCCTACATTCCATGACAGTTTTGAAGAAAACCATGCATGTCTCAAACTTGCTTTTCAAAGATGTCTAGAAATGTACACGTTTTGTGCTCTTGTAGGAAGCAATCACTCCCCTATTGCTGACTACAAATTATCTAAATTATAACTGGGCGAATAACTCACTAACTAGCAAAGGATATTAACTAAATGTGCACACCTGGCTACATGCATCTCTCGCTTTGATCTCAAAACAAGCTCATCTACTCACGATGGCTCATGCTGTAAACAGTCCAGTTCAAAGTAAATGGCACAGATCCATGTATGGCAATGGTCTATTTGCATATATGCCTACTGCAGCTCTGATTGGTTATGCTGCACCGGTCTGTGTAGAGTACGGGTTGAGTCATGCATGTCAATCCAATAGAATCCTACTACGATGTGTTCTGCCTACTACAAAATCCCTTGCATAGTTAGTTTTGCATACTAAGTCTTGCATAGTCTGTTTTGTTTCAGTATGTTGTATTGAAAATGGCTAATATTGCGTTGATTCGATCACAATTGCCACAGTAAAGGGAAACGTTGATAGTGTTAACTAACAGGGAAACTCTAGAAAGTTGAGTGAAGTTCAATGTCATGCTTCTCTCCGTGGGCTGATATTTCTTCTGGGCAGCAGTCTCGGGGCAACTGCTCGCGTGTGCGCAGCTTAGAGGGAACATTGGTTGTGGGAACATTGGTTGTGGGAACATTGGTTGTGGGAACATTGGTTGTGGGAACATTGGTTGTGGGAACATTGGTTGTGGGAACATTGTGGGGATATTGCAAGAGATAGGGTCCCAAAACACAAAAACTGCCCAGTTGTGCTGACATTCAGATAATGTTTCTATCAGTGTGCACAAAACAGTCCTTTGATGTTGCAAGAATGTTGAAAGAAAAGCCTTTCTGAGTTCTTTAACCGGTTTGCTGGGAGGAAGACTCTTGACAATAAACGTCAACCTGGCATATCTATTAAGCACTTCATCAATCTTAGGGGGATTCTGGCATTTCACTACCTGAACAAATATCTCTCTCGCTCTCTTTCTCTCTATCTCTCTCACTCTCTCTCTCTCTCACCGTAAATGACTACAAAAGAGCAAAGGGATACCAGTCAGGAAGCAATAATTACATAAACTGTGTACTATAAATGAGAAGCTAAATGAGAAGTTGACTGTACTAACAGGACAGCTATCTGTCAGGCTCAAGTGAGGTTTACTGTCCACCATCTTCTCCACATCTTCCCCTGCTGACAATTCTGTTTTGGCAGGACACTGTTCCTTCCCCATTGAAGAAAGTGCAAAATAGGTCCTGCACGTTGTAGGCTGCCCTTCCTGCTCAGTTGGCCCCAATTTGTCTCATGGCCTGTAGCCCTCACCCAGACTCCTCAGCCTCTCTCTGAAGGGCCCTGTCATCCTGAGGGGTCAACAGGTAGTTGTGCATGCTGCCAATACCACACTGTCTACATTTTACTACCATCCTTTCCCTTGATGATCTATAATATAATATGTCCTTCTCTCTGGGCAGACCTTTGCCTGGATATGGCCTCATAAAGTAGGTAATGAGGGGAAAGTCTGCTTCCCCCACCATAACATAAGGCATCTCTCCCAGTTCACTAGAGCCTGGCAGGCTGTGTTCCAGCTTCCATTCCCTTTCCGAGCGGTGACTCTGCATTAATCCCACCATCACTGGTTCTGCCGTAGTCTCCAACTTGGGCGACGTGGAACCTATAGTCTGCATCCACTAATTCAAATAAAACAATGGAAAAGTTGTTTATATAATTGAAGAAAATGCTTCCCAACTTTCGAGGTGCCTGTATGAGAAGATGTTTCCCATCAATTGCCCCGAAGCAGTTCGGAAAGTTCCATTTGTTCCAAAACCGATCAGCTATGTCTTTACAAATGTCCTCTGTTGGAGCGGGCATCTATGTCTCTCAGCTGGATTATGGCGTCACAGGTCATGTAGACACTGTCTCTCAGCTGGATTATGGTGTCACAGGTCATGTAGACACTGTCTCTCAGCTGGATTATGGCGTCACAGGTCATGTAGACACTGTCTCTCAGCTGGATTATGGCGTCACAGGTCATGTAGACACTGTCTCTCAGCTGGATTATGGCGTCACAGGTCATGTAGACACTGTCTCTCAGCTGGATTATGGCGTCACAGGTCATGTAGACACTGTCTCTCAGCTGGATTATGGCGTTACAGGTCATGTAGACACTGTCTGCCACTGTTTTCCTTCCCAGGCGGTCGCTGAAGGCTCTTGAGGCTGTTGCCAGTTGCCAGGAACCTGTGTGCAAAGAGAGGATGTTAGTACTCATGTTCTTATAGTACACAAATGAATGATTATCTCACCTATGTTACAATTCAATCAACAGGACAAGATTGCAAAGAAAGATGGAAATCATTGAGGGACCAGTTCAACAGACACAGAAAGAACAAAACCAACCGTTTCCCCAGTGGCTCGGGTGCCAGCAAAGAGAAGGAGTGGAAGTATGAACAAATGATAACATTTGTGTTGCCTCATCTGCAAACCCAAAAGTAAGTCATTATTATTGGAATGACTTCGTTGTTAATGCAAATATGTGTTAGATACATTCAACTTCAATGCTCGCTAACTGATATTTTATTATGTAACAAATTATTTATTTCCTATTATTTGTAGGTCAAAGGGCAACTTGGATTCCGATTATGAACACAGCAGTGGACCAGTGAATATGCGCCTTGTCTATACAGGGGAGACATCAACAGAAACGAGGCAGCGTTGTATATCCCCTTCCTGTGATAGTGATTCATCAGCATCATTAAGGGATGACAATCCAGAACCCAGAGGACCGCCCACAGTTCCAACAACACACTCCAAAACCAACCAACATCTCAGCAACAAACATCTCAATCCTATTCTGATCCAGCCAGGTTAAAATGCTGTGTGCCTATATGTTGCGCGTAACAATGATTTTTCATTTTAGAATTGTTCAGGGGCAAAATGTAAATGATTATGACTCTTCATATTTTCGTCTTTGTTGGTTGACTAGAATCACCAAAGAGCTGTACTATAGAGTTAACAAGTTTTATTATCTATTTAACTTTTATTTTACCAGTCAGGTCAATAAAGAACAAAATCTTATTTACAATGACGGCCTGGCAAGTTTACCTGTGAGTCATATTCTGTGACAATGTTAATTTACAATGTAGGTTAAGTGTTCAAATTGATTTTCATTGTTTTATTTTAAGAGACAATAACATACAAATATGTTGTCCTTATTTGTAAGTGGTATGTGATTTCAAACATGGATAGAGACTATTGGAAGTAGACTATTGATAATGAAAAGAAAAATGTGCCATTGTTACCTCAAAGCCACTACCACTCGTTGCGCTGGCTCAATGCACTTCCTGTAGCTGGTGTTCATACACATCAGTGCAGGGCCAACTATAGACAGGAGGTGGTCCATCTGGGCAGGGCTCATCCGGAAGTATTGGTGGTAGCGCTCTTCATCCAGACGAAGCTCACTGACCAGATGATAGAAGGCTCCCTGCTCTCTCCTCCCCTGGTTTAAGGGATGAACCCACCATCTTCTCTCTCTTCTCCGAAGCCTTCGGAGGAGTAAAAGAAGGGCAAGTGCTCTCTTGCGGTTATAAACAGCAGTCAGACATGAGGAAAAAATAAATAGGCTCAGTGGTGTAGTGGTAATTGGTGTTTTTCAGTGAGATGGGCATATAGTAACCCAACCCATAGGCCTATATATCAATGACTAATAAATACAGTGCGTTCGGAAAGTATTCAGACCCCTTGACTTTTTCCCCCATCTTGTTACTTTACAGCCTTATTATAAAATGCATTACATTGTTTATTTTTCCCCTCATCAATCTACACACAATAGCCCAAAATGACAAAGCAAAACCAGTTTTTTTGAAATGTTTGCAAATGTATATTAAAAAAAAAACGGAAATATCACATTCCCATAAATATTCAGACCCTTTACTCAGTACTTTGTTGAAGTACCTTTGGCTGCGATTACTGCCTCGAGTCTTCTTGGGTATGACGCTACAAGCTTGGCACACCTGTATTTGGGGAGTTTCTCCTATTCTTCTCTGCAGATCCTCTCAAGCTCTGTCAGGTTGGATGGGGAGCGCCGCTGCACAGCTATTTTCAGGGCTCTCCAGAGATCTTCGATCGGGTTCAAGTCCGGACTCTGGACACTCAAGGACTATCAGACACTTGTCCAAAAGCCACTCTTGCGTTGTCTTGGCTGTGTGCTTAGGGTTGTTGTCCTGTTGGAAGGTGAACCTTCGCCCCAGTCTGATGTCCTGAGCGCTCTGGAGCAGGTTTTCATCAAGGATCTCTCTGTACTTTGCTCCATTCATCTTTCCCTCGATCCTGACTAGTCTCCCAGTCCCTGCCGCTGAAAAACATCCCCACAGCATGATGCTGTCACCACCATGCTTCACCGTAGGGATAGTGTCAGGTTTCCTCCAGACTTTACGCTTGGCATTCAGGCCAAAGAGTTCAATCTTGGTTTCATCAGACCAGAGAATCTTGTGTCTCATGGTCTGAGAGTCCTTTAGGTGCCTTTTGGCAAACTCCAAGCGGGCTGTCATGTGTCTTTTACTGAGGAGTGGCTTCCATCTGGCCACTCTACCATAAAGGCCTGATTGGTGGAGTGCTGCAGAGATGGTTGTCCTTCTGGAAGGTTCTCACATCTCCACAGAGGAAAGAGGAACTCTGGAGCTCTGTCAGAGTGACTATCGGGTTCTTGGTCACTTCCCTGACCAAGGCCCTTCTCCCCCGATTGCTCAGTTTGGCCGGGCAGCAAGCTCTAGGAAGAGTCTTAGTGGTTCCAAACTTCTTCCATTTAATAATGATGGAGGCCACTGTGTTCTTGGGGACCTTCAATGCTGCAGATGTTTTTGTTGTACCCTTCCCCAGATCTGTGTCTCGCAACAATCCTGTCTCTGAGCTTTACGGACAATTCCTTCGATCTCATTGCTTGGTTTCTTCTCTGACATGCACTGTCAACTGTGGGACCTTATATAGACAGGTGTGTGCCTTTCCAAATCATGTCCAATCAATTGAATTTACCACAGGTGGACTCCAATCAAGTTGTAGAAACGTCTCAAAGATAATAGCAAAGGGTCTGAATACTTATGTAAATAAGGTATTTCCGTTTTTGTATTTGTAATAGATTTGTAAAAATGTCTAAAAACCTGTTTTCGCTTTGTCATTATGGAGTATTGTGTGTATATAGAATAAGGCTGTAACGTAACAAAATGTGGGAAAAGGGAAGGGGTGTGAACTTTCCGAATGCACTGTATGTTAGTTAGATCAAGTGCAGTTCAGAGTTCAAGACAGTGTCAACTGTTCATGGTGTACCAGGTAGGCTACCAGATCATATTCTCAACATAGTGTAGTTTGTTGTGATCAAATCACATTATGATACGATTTAAAAAATGTGCCTATTGCATTAAGAACATACCATATATCCCCAGATAAAATAGGTGGGTATACTCCATATGGCCGCAAATGGACCTCGACTATACACCACTGGTTAATTTACTAAGATTTTGATTTATATTTATATTTGAGGGGGTAGATCATCTTTAATATTGCAGATAGATTGTGGGTTCTATCAATGTAATTGTTTGCGTCATTTCCAATCCCCCATATATGGATATACATATATTTTAATATATATATTTTCCTTTGTTATTTTCCCCTAACCCTACCTCCCCTCCCCTAACTGGAGTAAACTAATGGACAACAATACTTAGGCTTCTACTTCCAGCTTATACACAGTGGCGATTTTGCATGTAAATCTTGGTGGGGCAAAACAAAACATAATTGGGGGGATGCATGCCAGCAAAGCCACAACACAACACTAAGCAACACATTAATTGCACTATAACGGTGACAAACGGTGCCCACAAACTGTTAGGGCCTACATAAAGCTGTCCCAACACCTTACCACTACTACACCTGGCTATCAGCAGAGCCTTGACTGGCAGCGAAACAGTTCATTCAGCCTCATTTACTGCCTTTTAAAAAACATAGCTGAAATGGCTGACTTGCTTAAACAACTGTGGTTTCTACTAACAATTGAGATGTACAAACTATGGCATAAGGGGACGACAAGCGGATAAGAGGCAATCCGTAATTTCGATTAAGACATTAATGAGTGAGCTAGGACGGATGTAGTCAATATAACTATTTGTTCAGCACTTTTGAAATGTACAGCGACAGAATTCAGAACATGGGCCGTTCTTACAGTATTCTCCCTGTACACCAAGTCAGAACCGTAGGATAAATAAAGGGGGCATATAAGCAGACAATGAAAGATCTTACAATATTCGATGATTACATTTCTCTAAAACAGGTTATAGGCTGCATGTGCACCACCAAGTCAGAACAGTAGGAGAAATTAAGAGGGGAAAATAGACCAAATTATTAGGGTGAGGCACATGGGCTACTAACAGCTTACGACATAACATACACTTAGTATTACTTTCTTAGCTACAGTATACATATCTCCCTGGCATATTACATCATTTATGCAGCAGCATACATGACATTTTTGGACTCACCTTGTTGTGCTGTGCTCACTTGAACAGGAAGGTAGCGTGGCGGTCCTTCGTGGGCTAATTTTGTCATCAAACTTTGGCAACAAAGTCTGGCATTCTCTGGATTTATGGTGTTTTCAAGACAACTGGGAACTCGGAAAAAAACACGGTCAATCATGATGACGTCATTGATCTTCAGGTTGTAGCTCTAGAAAGAAGCCAGAGTTCCCGCCTAACAATTCCGAGTTGGATGACCGTTCAAAATGTATGTTCCCAATCGGAGCTCGTTTTTTCCCGAGTTCCCAGTTGTCTTGAACTCACTGAAGTCAGATTTCCCAGTTCGGAGTTAACAGTTGTTCTGAGCGCGGCTGAAATCATGCTGGATTGACAGCATGGCCAAAGTTGAATGTTTATCATTTTAAGCTTGGAAAAGAGACCCTTAAACCCAGACTTGGGACCACACAGCCACTCCACTGAATAGCAGGCTAGTGATTGCTTTCCAATGCTTGCAGTTAGCCACTAATTCCATCCAAACCACTCATTGTTGAATTTGCGATTTCCAACTTGTTGTGTAATGTTTATGTCCAATGGCCAATGAGCACAGATACGTTTTATCTATAATTTCTCTTCATTATTTCTCTTCATATGACAAGGATTAAAAAGCATTTGCCAGTAGATTGTCGACTTGATTCTTGATGATGACTGCTAGCTTGCTAGCTAAGATTTTGAAAGTATGATGTTGACATCATCAGTTCAATCAAAGCTACTGTAGATGTAACGTGATTTGACATCATTTTATCCGTGGCCAATGACCTTGAGCCTTCTTGGATGGGCACTTCTAATGTAACTCTATGGCAGCACCCAAGGGGCTTGAATTTTTTAGCTCTACCCTTAGATTTGGCGGTGACAGTGTCCCCATGAGTGACAGAACACTGAGCCAATCACGGCGCAACTAGAGAACATTACCCAATCACGGCACAACTAGATAACATTACCAACCCCTACGCTCCGTATTTTCAGCTGGCTGCCCCACCACCACATAAAGCACTGAGCTAGGCTGAAACACCTGCATTTTGGAGCTGCCTTCCTCAAGAAAGCAAAACAGAGACCATCGTTGTATGCAGCTTTATTAACTCAATGATTATTTTCTTTTTTTTACATTGTTAGCAAACTGATAGGCGGTGTCAGAGGAAAGCCCTCAAAATTGTCAAAGACTCCAGCCACCCTAGTCATAGACTGTTCTCTCTGCTACCGCACGGCAAGCGGTACCGGAGTGCCAAGTCTAGGTCCAAAAGACTTCTCAACAGCTTCTACCCCCAAGCCATAAGACTCCTGAACAGCTAATCATGGCTACCCGGACTATTTGCACTGCCCCCCCACCCCATCCTTTTACGCTGCTGCTACTCTGTTAATTATTTATACATAGTCACTTTAACTCTGCCCACATGTACATATTACTTCAACTACCTCAACTAGCCGGTGCCCCTCGCACATTGACTCTGCACCGGTACCCCCCTGTATACAGTGGGGAAAAAAAGTATTTAGTCATCCACCAATTGTGCAAGTTCTCCCACTTAAAAAGATGAGAGAGGCCTGTAATTTTCATCATAGGTACACGTCAACTATGACAGACAAATTTAGAAAAACATATCCAGAAAATCACATTGTAGGATTTTTTATGAATTTATTTGCAAATTATGGTGGAAAATAAGTATTTGGTCACCTACAAACAAGCATGATTTCTGGCTCTCACAGACCTGTAACTTCTTCTTTAAGAGGCTCCTCTGTCCTCCACTCGTTACCTGTATTAATGGCACCTGTTTGAACTTGTTATCAGTATAAAAGACACCTGTCCACAACCTCAAACAGTCACACTCCAAACTCCACTATGGCCAAGACCAAAGAGCTGTCAAAGGACACCAGAAACAAAATTGTAGACCTGCACCAGGCTGGGAAGACTGAATCTGCAATAGGTAAGCAGCTTGGTTTGAAGAAATCAACTGTGGGAGCAATTATTAGGAAATGGAAGACATACAAGACCACTGGTAATCTCCCTCGATCTGGGGCTCCACGCAAGATCTCACCCCATGGGGTCAAAATGATCACAAGAACGGTGAGCAAAAATCCCAGAACCACACGGGGGGACCTAGTGAATGACCTGCAGAGAGCTGGGACCAAAGTAACAAAGCCTACCATCAGTAACACACTACGCCGCCAGGGACTCAAATCCTGCAGTGCAGACGTGTCCCCCTGCTTAAGCCAGTACATGTCCAGGCCCGTCTGAAGTTTGCTAGAGTGCATTTGGATGATCCAGAAGAGGATTGGGAGAATGTCATATGGTCAGATGAAACCAAAATAGAACTTTTTGGTAAAAACTCAACTCGTCGTGTTTGGAGGACAAAGAATGCTGAGTTGCATCCAAAGAACACCATACCTACTGTGAAGCATGGGGGTGGAAACATCATGCTTTGGGGCTGTTTTTCTGCAAAGGGACCAGGACGACTGATCCGTGTAAAGGAAAGAATGAATGGGGCCATGTATCGTGTGATTTTGAGTGAAAACCTCCTTCCATCAGCAAGGGCATTGAAGATGAAACGTGGCTGGGTCTTTCAGCATGACAATGATCCCAAACACACCGCCCGGGCAACGAAGGAGTGGCTTCGAGAGAAGCATTTCAAGGTCCTGGAGTGGCCTAGCCAGTCTCCAGATCTCAACCCCATAGAAAATCTTTGGAGGGAGTTGAAAGTCTGTGTTGCCCAGCGACAGCCCCAAAACATCACTGCTCTAGAGGAGATCTGCATGGAGGAATGGGCCAAAATACCAGCAACAGTGTGTGAAAACCTTGTGAAGACTTACAGAAAACGTTTGGCCTGTGTCATTACCAACAAAGGGTATATAACAAAGTATTGAGAAACTTTTGTTATTGACCAAATACTTATTTTCCACCATAATTTGCAAATAAATTCATTAAAAATCCTACAATGTGATTTTCTGGATTTTTTTTTCTCAATTTGTCTGTCATAGTTGACGTGTACCCATGAGGAAAATTACAGGCCTCTCTCATCTTTTTAAGTGGGAGAACTTGCACAATTGGTGGCTGACTAAATACTTTTTTTCCCCACTGTATATAGCCTCCCTTCTGTTATTTTATTTTACTTCTGCTCTTTTTTTCTCAACACTTTTTTTGTTGATGTTTTATTTTTACTTTTTTGTTAAAAATAAATGCACTGTTGGTTAAGGGCTGTAAGTAAGCATTTCACTGTAATGTCTGCACCTGTTGTATTCGGCGCATGTGGCCAATCAAATTTGATTTGATTTGATTTGATATGTAACACGTATTAATGTGAAAATAACATGCAAAACAGTGTGGGGGGTGGGGGTGACGGGTCACCACTACTTATACATACTATACACATTTTACAGACACAGTTCACGGACACGGTACATTTTACATTAGTTATCTCTTTTTTTTATTTTTTTTTATACCACCATTCAGCTACTCTCAATCCCTCCCATCTATCTTTAAAAATCATCCAGTCTTGCCAAATATTTTTAATGTGCTGTGATGTTTCACAAAAGTTCTGAACCTTTCTATTCTCATAGTTTCCACAGATTCTAAATGAAAGATTATCACCTTTACTAAAAGTACTATTATATTATTGATCGACTGACCATGACTTTTCAAGTCACCCAGCAGTGCTATTTGCAAAGATAGCTTTAAGTAAATGTTGTGATTTTTCAGCCATTCCTGAACCTGCAACCAAAAACAAGCTACATATGGGCAGTACCAAAACAAGGTATCTAATTATTATTTCTCTTCGCAGGAAAATCTGCAGAGCTGGGATGGTTGTATCCTCCATTTACATAACATTATATTGGTTGCAAGAATTTTGTATAATAATTTAAATAGAAGTTTTTAATCCATGGTTGTTTTGTGTATCAGCCATAGAATCGGCACATCAAAAATCTCTTCCCAACTATTTTGCAAACTGTATTGCACAGCTGTCAATTTTTTCGTCCTTAAAAGGAACTGGTGTACTTTTTTATGAATCACATTTTCTTAAAACCAATTTTGGTCTTTAATGCAGGGGCGACAGACAAGTTTCTTACTTTCTCCACTTCCACTTGCCTCCATTTTTGCGGTAATGATGCAATCAGTTGGTTGTAATTTTGGATAGAGCAGACATTTCCATATATTTTTGTTAGCTGCATGTGTGACATAACTCCCCCAGTCCTATTTATGATATCATTAACAATGTTTACACCGTTAAAAAAAAACCATAATATTTGTTGTAATATTTGTTCTGTCTTTTCTGGTGGATTAAACTGAAATTGCAACCAGCTTTCTATGGCTTGTTTTAAAAATAGTGATATTTTGGAGATTATTTCATTTTCAAATAACCTAAAGTGAGAGGTTGTAATCTGAATAAATGACCCATTCTTACTAATCTGCTGGAGAATCGGTTCGGATTTAAGTATAACATTTTGTATGACTGAAAACTTTAGTGAGAGGTTCAATGTTTTAATATTTAATAATGTTAGCCCTCCGAATTCATATTAATTACAGTGAGGGAAAAAAGTATTTGATCCCCTGCTGATTTTGTACGTTTGCCCACTGACAAAGACATGATCAGTCTATAATTTTAATGGTAGGTTTATTTGAACAGTGAGAGACAGAATAACAACAACAAAAATCCAGAAAAAAGCATGTCAAAAATGTTATTCATTGATTTGCATTTTAATGAGGAAAATAAGTATTTGACCCCTCTGCAAAACATGACTTAGTACTTGGTGGCAAAACCCTTGTTGGCAATCACAGAGGTCAGACGTTTCTTGTAGTTGGCCACCAGGTTTGCACACATCTCAGGAGGGATTTTGTTCCACTCCTCTTTGCAGATCTTCTCCAAGTCATTAAGGTTTCAAGGCTGACGTTTGGCAACTCAAACCTTCAGCTCCCTCCACAGATTTTCTATGGGATTAAGGTCTGGAGACTGGTTAGGCCACTCCAGGACCTTAATGTGCTTCTTCTTGAGCCACTCCTTTGTTGCCTTGGCCGTGTGTTTTGGGTCATTGTCATGCTGGAATACCCATCCACGACCCATTTTCAATGCCCTGGCTGAGGGAAGGAGGTTCTCACCCAAGATTTGACGGTACATGGCCCCGTCCATCGTCCCTTTGATGCGGTGAAGTTGTCCTGTCCCCTTAGCAGAAAAACACCCCCAAAGCATAATGTTTCCACCTCCATGTTTGACGGTGGGGATGGTGTTCTTGGGGTCATAGGCAGCATTCCTCCTCCTCCAAACACGGCGAGTTGAGTTGATGCCAAAGAGCTCAATTTTGGTCTCATCTGACCACAACATTTTCACCAAGTTCTCCTCTGAATCATTCAGATGTTCATTGGCAAACTTCAGACGGCCCTGTATATGTGCTTTCTTGAGCAGGGGTACCTTGCGGGCGCTGCAGGATTTCAGTCCTTCACAGCGTAGTGTGTTACCAATTGTTTTCTTGGTGACTATGGTCCCAGCTGCCTTGAGATCATTGACAAGATCCTCCCGTGTAGTTCTGGGCTGATTCCTCACCGTTCTCATAATCATTGCAACTCCACGAGGTGAGATCTTGCATGGAGCCCCAGGCCAAAGGAGATTGACAGTGCTTTTGTGTTTCTTCCATTTGCGAATAATCGCACCAACTGTTGTCACCTTCTCACCAAGCTGCTTGGCGATGGTCTTGTAGCCCATTCCAGCCTTGTGTAGGTCTACAATCTTGTCCCTGACATCCTTGGAGAGCTCTTTGGTCTTGGCCATGGTGGAGAGTTTGGAATCTGATTGATTTATTGCTTCTGTGGACAGGTGTCTTTTATACAGGTAACAAGCTGAGATTAGGAGCACTCCCTTTAAGAGTGTGCTCCTAATCTCAGCTCGTTACCTGTATAAAAGACACCTGGGAGCCAGAAATCTTTCTGATTGAGAGGGGGTCAAATACTTATTTCTCATTAAAATGCAAATCAATTCATAACATTTTTGACATGCGTTTTTCTGGATTTTTTATTGTTATTTTGTCTCTCACTGTTCAAATAAACCTACCATTAAAATTATAGACTGATCATTTCTTTGTCAGTGGGCAAACGTACAAAATCAGCAGGGGATCAAATACTTTTTTCCCCTCACTGTATATATATAGGCCTGTTTAATTTTGTCTGGCTTGCCGTTCCAAATAAAGTGGAATATCTTTTGCTCATATAACTTTAAAAAACAAGTTGTCTGGTGTAGGCAGGGCCATCAGTAAATAGGTAAACTGGGATATGACTAAAGAATTAATCAGGGTGATAGACAAGTATTTACCTTTCCATGTATTGTATTGAGATCATTCGGGTAATGAATACAGACAATGTCCACTTCACTGTCAGACCATTTTATTGGTAAACTACACAGTAATGTAAAAGTTGTATTTTTTAGCGATCCAATACGTAATATGGTACACTTATCCTAATTAGGTTGTAATCCAGAGAGGTTCGATAAATTATCTAGATCCTCTATGAGGCTGTGCAGGCATCTAGATTGTGGATTTTAAAGAATGACACCTTTGTTTTTAAGCCCCGGAAATAGAATAAACATTCTTCCTCTCTGCTCCTCTCTGCTCTTAAAACAACGTGCTCTGTGTAGCAGGTAGAACGTCACATTGACACGACGCTGATGGCAAAGCAACACAACGCTTATAGTGGAGCTGAAGTGTAAGCATGATGGGATGTTTTAATTGCTTAATTAACTCAGGATCCACACCTGTGTGGAAGCAGCTGCTTTCAATATACTTTACATCCCTCATTTACTCAAGTGTTTCCTTTATTTTGGCAATTACCTGTATATATACTGTATCTCATCAACTTTGTTGGTCCTGTCCCTTTCATACAGATGGTGACACCCATCTAGGTCTCCAGCAGGACGTTATGGTATGCGTGCCATGTTTCCTAAACATGTCAGCATTATTAACCGTGCCTTACACGGAGTGGCCAAATGTGCATGGCATGACGTGTGGGAAAGCGTGTTTCACATTGGACATGGTAGCGTTAGCATCTGCATGGGGAAATGTGACGGAAACACCCCACTGGTACCAGGGCTCAGAGTGGTCAGCTAGACTGGTCTCAGAGCCATACGAAACATACTATACGAATGTCTGAGCACCTCCAAGACGTATGATATGTACTAATAGTCTAGTTACTTTAGACAGAAACGAAAGTAGGGTGGTTGGTCGGGATGGGTGGGCATAATCCGCGACCGTCTAGCAATCCAAAGGTTGCGTGTTCAAGTCGCGTCGGGGATAACTGTAGCATTTTAGCTAACCCTTGTCTAAACTTAACCCAATTCACCTAACCTGCTACGTAAAGTCACTTAACCTTTGTTATTTTAGTTCTGCTAACCTTTTATGGACATTTTCCTAATCTTTGTTGTTAGTTCACCTGACCACCAACGTAAATTCTCCCTGTAATTCTCCTTTGTTGTTAAGACGCAACAAGCGATCTGGTCTCAAAGATAGACTTATAATACTAAACATCCTCCAAGACATACAGTACCAGTCAAAAGTTTGGACACACCTACTAATTTAAGGGTTTTTCTTAATTTTTACTATTTTCTACATTGTAGAATAATAGTGAAGACATCAAAACTATGAAATAACACATGGAATCATGTAGTAACCCAAAAAGTGTTAAACATATATTTTCTATTTGAGATTCTTCAAAGTAGCCACCCTTTGCCTTGATGACAGCTTTGCACACTCTTGGCATTCTCTCAACCAGCTTCATGAGGTAGTCACCTGGAATGCATTTCAATTAAAAGGTGTGCCTTGTTAAAAGTTAATTTGTGGAATTTCCTTCCTTCTTAATGCGTTTGAGCCAATCAGTTGTGTTGTGACAAGGTAGGGGGGGGGGTATACAGAAGATAGCCCTATTTGGTAAAAGACCAAGTCCATATTATGGCAAGAACAGCTCAAATAAGCAAAGAGAAACGTCAGTCCATCATTACTTTAAGACATGAAGGTCAGTCAATCCGGAAAATGTCAGGAACTTTGAAAGATTCTTCAAGTCCCCTGTAGCTCAGTTGGTAGAGCATGGCACTTGCAACGCCAGGGTTGTGGGTTCGTTTCCCATGGGGGGCCTAAATGAAAATGTATGCACTCATTAACTGTAAGTCGCTCTGGATAAGAGCGCCTGCTAAATGACTAAAATGTAAATGTAAGTGCAGTCGCAAAAAACATCAAGCGCTATGATGAAACTGGCTCTCATGAGGACCGCCACAGGAAAGGAAGACCCAGAGTTACCTCTGCTGCAGAGGATAAGTTCATTAGTTACCAGCCTCAGAAATTGCAGCCCAAATAATTGCTTCACAGAGTTCAAGTAACAGACACATCTCAACATCAGCTGTTCAGAGGGTACTGTGTGAATCAGGCCTTTGTGGTCGAATTACTGCAAAGAAACCACTACTAAAGGACACCAATAAGAAGAAGAGACTTTCTTGGGCCAAGAAACACGAGCAATGGACATTAGACCGGTGGAAATCTGTCCTTTGGTCTGATGAGTCCAAATTTGAGATTATTGGTTCCAACCTCTGTGTCTTTGTGAGACGCAGAGTAGGTGAACAGATTATCTCTGCATGTGTGGTTCCCACCGTGAAGCATGGAGGAGGAGGTGTGATGGTGTGGGGGTGCTTTGCTGGTGACACTGTCAGTGATCTATTTAGATTTCAAGGCACACTTAACCAGCATGGCTACCACAGCATTCTGCAGCGATACGCCATCCCATCTGGTTTGCGCTTAGTGGGACTATCATTTGTTTTTCAACAGGACAATTACCCAACACACCTCCAGGCTGTGTAAGGGCTATTTGACCAAGAATGAGAGTGATGGAGTGCTGCATCAGATGACCTGGCCTCCACAATCACCCAACCTCAACCCAATTGAGATGGTTTGGGATGAGTTGGAATGCAGAGTGAAGGAAAAGCAGCCAACAAGTGCTCAGCATATGTGGGAACTCCTTCAAGACTGTTGGAAAAGCATTCTGAATATCATACAATTCATATGATATTTTAAGACCGCTATTCCATTCATAATGTAACCTAATGTAATGTAACATATACTAAATGGAGTGTCACAGATTTAAGTACAGAATAATACGGAATTGCCCTGAGACCACGTTGTGGGAACATGTGTGGTTACTCCAGGCTGGTGGGTATGCTAGCGCCAACCATATACCCGCTCCGTAAGGTGGTCTGCCATCTGTCACTAGCTACCTCAGGGCCTCATGGGAGTCCCATTTGGGCTCAATGCAGGAGAGTGACATACAGTAAATGTCATATGAAACCATAATATGCCCGATATGTGGAATTTATGTTAAATCCTTGGGTTCTGGCATGTTCATGCAGGTACATCTGATGCAAGGTCAGAATGTATTGGTGATACATACAGTACTTAGAGATGTACACTTCAGTCTTGTATCTGTTGCATCCCATGTAGATGAGTAGTTCTATATTCTAGAAATTAAATGGTGTGTTTTGACAGTGGCATTGATGCTGCATGCTGTCAAATGTAGGAATATTTCAGCCTGTGGTTTTTTTAAGCACTGGGAGCCTATGGAGATAATTGCTTTTGAAGCGTTATTTTGCGTGGATTTAGACAACACTGAGTTTTCAGAGCACGTCTTAGGCTGCGTTTAGACAGGCAGCCTAATTCTGAAGAAAATACATTTCTCACTAATTGGTCTTTTGACCAATCACATCAGATCTTTTCACATCAGTTTTTTTCCAGATCTGATCTGATTGGTCAAAAGACCAATTCATGAAAATAAGACCAGAATTGGGTTGCCTGTCTAAACACAGCCCTTGTGAACTCATCTTTTCAATCTGAAGCATAATCTTCATCAGACATCCTTTCTCCAAACCTCATATTTTGGTTTGATTAAACCAAGTTTTCAAAAGTTTCAGTCTTTCAACTAAATCGCAGCCACCAATTTCTATTCAAGTGAGATCACATCTCGATCCTCCATGGAGTTGACATTTGAGTGTAGCATGTGCCCAAATTGTCTGGTTCTCAAAATAGAGGAGAAGAAAGTTCTGAAGTACTATGATTACCAGATTTTTTTTTTACCTAAGGGTAGGTTGGTGTCAATTCTACCCCTAGCTTCATCTCCCTAATTGAGACAATCAGTACACTTGATTGGTACACTCTCCCTCGACTTTTGGATTGATTTTGAAAAAAGCCCCTTGTTTCTTCAGTGTACTACAGAGCCGTTATAGTTTGTCTTTCCTCTGGGGCAAAATAGTTTTGTTAGCGTTAATTGCAAACTAAATCTGTCCATCTGTTTGATCGTTAACAGTGACAGCGCTTTAATGTACTTTAAGTTCCTTCTGCTCTCATGTGACAGGGCTTCTTAAGACGCATACTCCCTTTCTGCACTGACCCCGTCTTACCCTTGCCCCAGTGCATGTGCGCATAAACACACACTCAAATACATACACTTACTTACATTCTCTCTCTCTCTCTCTCTCTCTCTCTCTCTCTCTCTCTCTCTCTCTCTCTCTCTCTCTCTCTCTCTCTCTCTCTCTCTCTCTCATTCACTCACACACACACACTCACAATCAAGTAATGAACACACACAATAACACATCTCTCAAATAATGTGACACACACACACTCACAGACACATACTCACCAGACAATTGACTTCAATGGGGACAGATTCCAGCCACACAGTACACACGTGTGTGAGAGTGAGAAATGCTGTTGGGGGCTTGTCAGCTGTTGAAATGGAAGTGGCATGACTTGAGTGGCATGCGCATGGGACCCAGAGGTTGGCTCTTTTAGGCTGAGAGCACGCTCTGCACGCTCGCTGAATATACCCATCCAAGCTGGACCAGGCCATATCAAACTAGAATGAACCATTGGCTTGGCCTCTGACTCACTTCATAGTAAAGGTCCATACTCATGCAAATATGCACGTTTTAGAAAGCCAAATGCTATCAGGAGGCAATTATCTGTGTGTTTTCCTTTTGTACTCCCCATGTCCATGTGTTGAAACAGCATTTTCCGGTGTTATATAAACATTTTGGGGAAGCACATTTTGCTATACATGTGCTGCTAGTGTGTGCGTAGTTGTGATGTTTTATATGCACCAAATGTCTGCTTTTGATGAGGTTTTCAGACCAGGTGAAAGAGAAAAACACTCAGTGGAGCATAACAGTAAATTCTGAGTGCATTATAATTAACCTAGTTATATATAGTGATGCCTTTTCTATTCACCTTGTCATTAAACGGTGTTGTTGGGGGACCTTTTGGTTGGAGACAGGACAGCCCTGTGGATGGACAGATAATCTTGCCTGGCTACCCATCTACATTGCTCCGGCCAACTGACGTTTCTTCTCCATGATGAGGCTGGATTTGCCTCCCTCCCCGACGATTTCTAGAATTTTAGCACATTTTGACCGTTCTGTTTGGTCCCAGAAACCGATGGGTTGGGCCAGAGCCGGCCTACTGTGCATAATGATGTTATCAACTTTGATGCTCTGATTGGTTACATTTGTTAGAGGCGATCCAATCGCTAATGAATTTGTTTTGTAAAACGCCCATCCTTTTGAAGTCACACAAATGACTTATAGGATGGTAGTTTCAGACTGAGTGTATGTAGCGATCAATAGAGCATATTATATGATTTAACTCATTGTCGTTTGTGAATTACAGCCATTTCTGTATCGTACCATATTTAGTCTTTGGAAACATGGGGTTATTGTTTTTTACACTTTCACAAATTAAGTTATGTGAATACATTTTCAAATTATCAGATCTTAATAATGTTCTGTACATAGATTGTCCGGACCAATATATAAATACAGTGCCTTGCAAAAGTATTCATACCCATTGGATTTCTTCACATTTTATTGTGTTACAAAGTGGGATTAAAATGGATTTAATTAGAATTCTTTGTCAACAATCTATACAAAATACTCTGTAATGCCAATTTTTACAGTTTTTAAAGACTAATAGGAATGAAATAACTAAAATATAGTCGTTGCATAAGTATTCAGCTCCCTGAGTCAATACATGTTAGAAACACCAGGCAGAGATTACAGCTGTGAGTCTTCTTGGGTAAGTCTCTAAGAGCTTTACACACCCGGATTGTGCAATATTAGCCCATTATTCTTTTCATATTTCTTCAAGCTCTGTCAAGATGTTGGGGATCATGGCTAGACAGCAATTTTCAAGTCTTGCCATAGATCTTCAAGCAGATTCAAGTCAAAATGGTAACTTGGCCACTCAGGAACATTCATTTTCTTCTTGGTAAGCAACTCCAATGTAGACTTGGCCTTGTGTTGTAGGTTATTGTCCTGCTGAAATGTGAATTTCTCTCCCAGTGTCTGGTGTAAAGCAGACTGAAGCAGGTTTTCCTTTAGGATTTTGCCTGTGCTTAGCTCTATCCCGTTTATTTTTATCCTGAAAAACTTCCTAGTATTTGCCGATGTCAAGCATACCCATACCATGATGCAGCCACCACCATGCTTGAAAATAAAGAGGCATTTACTCAGTGATGTGTTGGATTTGACCCAAACACAAGGCTTTGCATTTAGGCCAAAAAAGTGTATGCCTTTGCTGTGTTTTTTATTTGTTGCAGTATTACTTTAGTGCCTTGTTGCATACAAGATGCATGTTTTGGAATATTTTGATTCTGTATATTTTTATTCTTCTTTTCACTGTCATTTAAGTCATTATTGTGGAGTCACTAAAATGCTGTTCATCCTTCCTCAGTTTTCTCTCATCACAGCCATTGAACTCCATAATTGTTTTAAAATCAGAAGGACGACTGTTTCTTTGATGTATGTGTCTGATCTAATTTAGGCTTGCCTACAAAATGGGGCTGAATACTTATGCAATGACAATATTTTAGTTATCAAGTTTTTTTCATCTTCAAAAAATTATAGAGTATTTTGAGTAGATTGTTGAGAAAAAAATATCTATATTTTAATCCCACTTTTAACGCAATAAAATGTGAAGAAATTCAAGGGGTCTGAATACTTTTGCAAGGCACTGTATGAAAACAATATTGAAAGAAATCCACACATGCTTTCTCAATCACACACACATACCCCTAGAGTACATTATTATTTGCAAATCCAATTCAAGTCAATGGAGACTGGAGAGAGAAACATTTTACAAAGTTTTCTCTCTTTCTCAGATCTTAAACATTTCAGATCTTAATAAGGTTTTTCAACCACTCCACAAATTTCTTGTTAACAAACTATAGTTTTGGCAAGTCGGTTAGGACATCTACTTTGTGCATGACACAAGTAATATTTCCAACAATTGTTTACAGACAGATTATTTCACTTATAATTCACTGTATCACAATTCCAGTGGGTCAGAAGTTTACATACACTAAGTTGACTGTGCCTTTAAACAGCTTGGAAAATTCCAGAAAATGATGTCATGGCTTTAGAAGCTTCTGATAGGCTAATTAACATCATTTGAGTCAATTGGAGGTGTACCTGTGGATGTATTTCAAGGCCTACCTTCAAACTCAGTGCCTCTTTGCTTGACATCATGGGAAAATCAAAAGAAATCAGCCAAGACCTCAGAAAAATATTTGTAGACCTCCACAAGTCTGGTTCATCCTTGAGAGCAATTTCCAAACACCTGAAGGTACCACGTTCATCTGTACAAACAATAGTACGCAAGTATAAACACCATGGGACCACGGAGCCATCATACCGCTCAGGAAGGAGATGCGTTCTGTCTCCTAGATATGAACGTACTTTGGTGCAAAAAGTGCAAATCAATCCCAGAACAACAGCAAATGACCTTGTGAAGATGCTGGAGGTAACAGGTACAAAAGTATTTATATCCACAGTAAAACTAGTCCTATATCGACATAACCTGAAAGGCCGCTCAGCAAGGAAGAAGCCACTGCTCCAAAACCGCCATTTAAAAGCCAGACTACGATTTGCACTGCACATGGGGACAAAGATCGTACTTTTTGGAGAAATGTCCTCTGGTCTGATGAAACAGAAATAGAACTGTTTGGCAAAATGACCATCGTTATGTTTGGCGGAAAAAGGGGGTTGCTTGCAAGCCGAAGAACACCATCCCAACCGTGAAGCAAGGGGGTGGCAGCATCATGCTGTGGGGGTGCTTTGCTGCAGGAGGGACTGGTGCACTTCACAAAATAGATGGCATCATGAGGAAGGAAAATTCTGTGGATATATTGAAGCAACATCTCAAGACATCAGTCAGGAAGTTAAAATTAAGAAAAACCCTTGAATGAGTAGGTGTGTCCAAACTTTTGACTGGTAGTGTGTGTATATATATATATATATATATATATATATATATATATATATATATATATATATATATATATATAATCATTGAACATGTATTCACAGGACTTAATAATGAAATGTGTAAAAAAACGGTAACCCCATGCTTCAAAAGACTAAATATAGTACAATATTTAAAAAACTCACATTGTAGACAAACGCTTTGGCCGATTTAAAACATGTCTTCAGATTTGTCCATCAGTATGCTCAGAGAACAGGTGTACTAAATAACATTTTAATTTCCGTTATGGACATGAATGGTATATGTGGACTGGTATTGTGCTGGATATAATAAAAGATGAGGTTGAAAAGTGGTGGAATTGTTAAATTCAGGGTGAGTCTTCAGGCGACTGATAATCTAGAGGTACACCATTGCCAAGTCCCATTCCTGGCCTCGTCCCTGAAAGCTTACGCTTTGACTCCCCTGGCATCTATTTTTATGCCAGAACGACTGCCTGACCCCCTCTTCATTAAGGCTGATGACTGATAGGCTTCATCGCTGGAAGTCGCTGTCCATTCGTGATGCAACCACCGACCTTGAGTCTGGACCCGGGAAGCAGCAGCAGCCTTTCTAAATAAAGACAGGGCTGCTATTGTGTCGCCGTCGTTTACATCGGTTGCACAGTTTCCACTTTGGCATTTGCAACAAACCTAATGATTGAATTGAGGAGTCGTGCCTGGCCCACGTGTGTGTGTACTCTCATACTCTCATACAGTAGCAGGTATGCAGGAGGTCAAATTGATTTGCTACGCTGAGTCATCTTGTCTGTACACTTTCCTTCGTCGGTTTATGCAAAGCCATCAAGACAAATAATCTGCCCGACCGCTCAAATGGACTCCAAAACGGAAGCTATAAGCTACAGAGCTCAATGTGCTATGACCTGTGTGTAAGTTTGGGAGGGTGAAAATTAAAGCCTTCACTCACTTCCTTCTCCCTCCCCCTCCTGCTCCTTCATCTGTGCATTTCCCTGACTGTCCATAAATAGACAGTCATTGGAGAGGGCGCATTGATTTCTCGGCATATCTAGTGATAAAACACGCTCCTCACTCTCCCGGGCCCTTAACTACCCAATTTGAGGGCTCCTGATTGGGCAGGGCCATGGAGGAACTGTAAATAGAGTTGTAGGGCAGGGGAAGTGGTGGTGGAGGGGGTTCTCTGTTACAAACCCACACAGCCAGGAGGGGAATGGGAACAGGGGAAGTGCTGGTGGAGGGGGTTCTCTATTAAAAACCCACACAGCCAGTAGGGGAATGGGAACAGGGGTTGGGGTGGTGGAGGGGGTTCTCTATTAAAAACCCACACAGCCAGGAGGGGAATGGGAACAGGGGAAGTGGTGGTGGAGGGGGTTCTCTATTAAAAACCCACACAGCCAGGAGGGGGATTTGGGAACAGGAGAAGTGGTGGTGGAGGGGGTTCTCTATTAAAAACCCACACAGCCAGGAGGGGAATGGGAACAGGGGTTGGGGTGGTGGAGGGGGTTCTCTCTATTGAAGATCCACACAGCCAGGAGGGGAATGGGAACAGGGGAGCCACCTCAAGGACTCGAGCTAAGCAAAAGACTGAGAAGGAAGGAAAAATGGAAGTCAGTAATGTCCAAGCAAAAGGACCTGTCCTAAAGTTGTCCTATCCCTCCTTCAACCACTCTACTGCAAAGTTTCTGAGAGCTGCCTCATAGGTTCTTCTCTGTAAAAATGACAGCACAGTACGCAATGATGCTTCCAGTAAAGGTTTTACCCTTTCAGGCCACTGTAGTGTTCTTACAGAAACCCCTGTACTCAATCACCATGCAGTAAAATCATTGCAATGTACAGTAGTTACCTGAAAGTTTGAGCACCACCAGCATCACGTACATTGTACAACCTTGCTTTTTGTCTGGTAACTATGTCATACTTCTGAACGATGTTTGAAAACAACATACGTTTCCAGCCCGATCAAGCTGTATTCAAGCTGTATTCGTAGAAAACTCTGTTTAAAAAAAAATAGCGTCCTTGTCTGCAGCTTCCCCTCGTCATTAATGAAGCATTGTCCAGGCCGCACCACTTTATCATGATCTATGAATCTCAGATTTTGATGCAATAGAAAACCAATCACTTGCAGCACGACTCCAGGCAAAGCATTAGTCATCATGTCTTTGACACTGGAGAAGAATTGAGTCATTCTTTTAAATTAAAACCGCTCATTTGTAAATATACACTTGCAGACAAAATACATACTCCTCTCTTATTTTGATGTATGAAAGAATAAAGCAACGGCGCTCTGTGATTTAGCGGCAGGACGAAACGCAGGAGCCTTCGCGTCGTGCCCAGACGAGGGGTTATGGCGCCGAACGCCGATGATCGAGCACTTTGCTTCGATGTTGGCATTTTAAAATTAATATTCTTCTATTATGATTATTTTACGGAGTCATCACTCGCTGTTCGCAATGTTGAAGGACTCACTAATTGGCTGGTTAGAAGATTCTTGGAAATACCCACAATTTTTCTCTCTTTCTCTTCCTCTATGGTAACCTCACTCCTACACAGTTATAGCCTTGTTTTCCTTTGCTGGAGTTGTGGAATACAAACTCTGATGCTCATTACCTTGGCTCTGACACCTAATCGAACATGACATTTATTGAGAACCTGGGGTGAGTTCAATAATCCGAAGTTTATTCTTACTTTAGTTCAATAAAGTTTGCACTCCTCACCTATGGATTTTATACGAACTATCAGATGCATGGCTCATTTAACAAACCTTGAGCACCTAATCAAATAATAACATCTCAAGTTAGGAGATGTAATGCATAGGTTGGATGGCATCTAACCAGTCTTACTGATTACTTACTTACCTGGTTTCCCAGATTTTTCATAGTGTTCTATTGTTTCCAGTACTTGTCTTCTATTATCTCCAATGTATCGTCCATGTAAAATACCTGTCTGATTAGGATGAATAATATCCGACAATACCTTTATAATTCTATGCGCTATGCACTTTGCTAGAATCTTTGCATCACAACACTGAAGTTTAAGGGGCCTCCAATTTTTTTTAATGGACTGGATCTTTATATTTACCACTTGGGTCCTGTTTCAGTAATAAGGAAATCAGACCTTCTTGTTGAGTATCTGATAATCTACCATTTTTATAGGGGTGGTTAAAACATGCTAATAACGGTCCTCTGAGTACATCAAAAAAGGTTTGGTATACCTCAACCTGGACTTTTCCCAGACTTAAAGGCTTTAATTGCATCAAGAAGTTCCTCCTCTGTAATTTGGCCTCCACATGAGTCTTTCTGTACAGGTGTTAATTTTACATTATTAATAGAAAACAAATCCATACAATTAACTTCGGTTAGTGGAGATGGAGGAGACCGAAACAAAAACATAAGCTTAAAGTACTTTGCTTCCTCTTTCAAAATATTGTTTGGTGAATCATGGGTGACTCCGTAATTTGTAATAAGTTTCAGTAAATTGTTTTTGGTAGCATTTCTATGTGCATTTTTCCCCATATTCCATCCAGTTCGCTTTATTTTTATAATATATTACACTTGATCTTTCTTGAATAAGTTTCTCCATTTCTTTTTGTTTTTCCTCTAACTTATTCTGTGTTAATATGAACTCTTTTGACCTAAATTGCTTTTGTTTTAAAGATGAGTATTGAATTGCATGGCCTCTAAAGGCACATTTAAATGTGTCCCATACAATAAGGGGATCTGCTGTCCCTATGTTATGTTGGAAAAAGTCAGTTATAAATGATTCTGTCCTAGTTAAAAACAAGTCATCATCCAATAGGCTTTGATTAAATTAAATTAAATCTCTCTGATTAAATGCCGTAAGTATATTTATTCAAAGTTCCACACAAGGTTTGATCATAAACTTTGTTTGTCAATACTTATTCAATAGCTATTGAATCAGCACACATTTTAATTTCTTATTCAGCTTTACCAACACTGTATCTTATAGAATATTATTACATTGCTTATTTGGGTTATCAAAACAATATACATTTCATTCTGAACTTTCAGATCCAATTATCTTAACATTCAATTGGAGGGGACATCCAGTTTTAAGGGGAGCGGGGAGCTTATCCGCCGTTCCAAACCCAACAACCAGTAATCTGGTTATTTCAGATCGATCAATGTCTCACCACCGGCATCGGCACTAGTCTCATTACCACTGTCGTATTGTGTGAAGGAACGGGCCCACAAACTCCAGCCTGCCACGACTGTGTCTCAATGCCAATGAGACTGGCAAGTCTTTTAAGAGCCTCAACGCGTAGGCCTCTGTCTGAGTGTAAGTCTTCAGGGAACTGAACACCTACAGCATCATCACAATAGGTAAAACTCCTACAGGGTGGGAAAGAAATTGGGCTATTTCTGTTTGGATAATTACTCCTATACTCACAAGTACTTTGCTGAATCTATAAGAACTAACTCCAGGATAGCTGGGAATGGATGTGACAGTCATACACTCTTAGAAAAAAGGGCTATTCGGATGTCCCCATAGGATAACTCTTTTTGGTTCCAGATAGAACCCTTTTAGGTTCCATGTAGAACCCTCTGTGGAAAGTGTTCTACATGAAACCCAAAAGAGTTCTACCTGGAACCAAAAGGGTTCTACCTGGAACCAAAAAGGGTTCTTCAAAGGGTTCTCCTATGGGGACAGCCGAAGAAACCTTTTAGGTTCTAAGAGTGTAGTTGTAGGCCTCGCTATTAGCGTGGGTGGTGGGAATGACTGAGTAAGAAGAAGGGAGGAGTAAATGGGGGGCGGGTGAAGGGATGGCGGTGGCAGCAGACGTATGGTGCCATGCATACGGGTACAGTATGTGGGAGATAGCGACAGAATGCTAATCGACCTCTTGGGCGCTGAGCCGGAGCAAATCAACTCCTCAGAGCGGATCAAGGCACGGCCTGACATTAAACCCCCACCCCTCCTCCCCTACCGCGTCAAACACACACTCTCATCTCACTGCTCACAGGAGAGATGGTGGGAGAGGGTGAGAGAAAAACTGTAAAGTACAGAGAGAGAGAAAGAGAGAGAGAAAAATAGAGGGAGAGGGAAAGGGAGAGTGACCTTAAGTGAGGGTCTATAGGAAGAGAGAGTAAGGTAGGTAGAGAGAGAGGGCTACAAATACAGAGGAAAGTCTGCAGAAGAGGGGATATGAGTACTAGTGACTAAGAGCGTTTGGGCCAAACTTTTAATTGTCGTGTTCACAGACCGGTTTTCCAATACTACTGTCCAACTTCGCACCTTAGACTCAATGTCATCCAAGCTTGAGTCAAAAAATATTCTCCTTCATATTGAATTCGACAAACGCACGTCTCACAATGGTGCGACCGCACGCCTTGAAACCCCATGTTCGCTGGGAACAAGGTGAGGCATGTCAGCGGGAGATACGGAGGCCTCTTGAGTCAGGATACGGCACGGCGTGGCGACAACACCGCAATCAATTAAAGAGATTGCAGCGCTCAGGTGGTGCTTGTATACTGGTCCGCGATGACACCGAACATCACCCTGGAGAGGCACCTGGCAGGAATGCTAAAGAGTGCAAGCAGCCGTACGCACACACACACACACACACACACACACACACACACACACACACACATACACTCAAACACTCAAACACACAGACAGCTACACACACACTCTCTCAAAGGTCATTGAAGCCCTGGAGCATGTAGTATCTGAACACACCTCAGTGCCCAAATGCACCTCCCAGGTGCCCCCTGTGTTAGTTCCAGGGGATGTGAGTTCAGCATGCTGATGTAAGCAGATCCCTAAAGAGCAAATGGAAGTAATTTGTTTGTGGGTGTGTGTCATTGTCTTTGAGAGTGTGTGTGTGTGTGTGTGTGTGTGTGTGTGTGTGTGTGTGTGTGTGTGTGTGTGTGTGTGTGTGTGTGTGTGTGTGTGTGTGTGTGTGTGTGTGTGTGTGTGTGTGTGTGTGTGTGTGTGTGTGTGTGTGTGTGTGTGTGTGTGTGTGTGTGTGTGTGTGTGTCTGAATGGTATGACTATGATTTGTTTGTGAGGCCCTTATGTGTGTACAGTAGTTATGTAGTAAGTATGCTACTCAAGGACGAATAGCTTCACTTCTTAAGGCCTTGGCTGTACATTGCTCTAGTGCCTCTGCAATAAGATCCTTGAGATGAGCATCCTATGCGATGCTCAATACAATACTGTAGTGCTAAATGGATAATCCATAATTATACAATTTACCAGTTTATAATGACGTCTAATTCGTACAGATCTAGCCATGACGGAGTAAGATTTCATTACTTGGCAAACTGCACCGCTCAGGTTCTATTTGAAATATGGTAAACCTCCTTCTTCTGGCTTCTCAGAGAGATAATGGCATCCTATTCCCTACATAGTACACTACTTTTGAGCAGAGCCCCATATACCCTGGTCAAAAGTAGTGCACTATCTAGGGAATAGGGTGCCATTTAGGACGGAACTTGTGTTTGTTACCCCACTGCTCCGATGACTCAGGATGATGCATAGACTCTGACGCTTTGACAGATTAACAGATTTAAGGTGCTCGAAGGACTCGACTGTTCAATACACCTAGGAGAGGGATGGGAGGGTGTGGGGGTGTGGGGTGGAGGGGGAAGGGGGTCTTGCGGTGTTAGTGATTTTTTTATGTGGGATTGCTTTGCCTGTCTGTGAATGTGCTGTTTAGCTGTTTACCAGTATGTTCCTGCATGTTTTAATGTTTCTATAACTATCTATTTGGGAACATGTATGTTTGTGATCATGCTGGTCTTCTGTAGCTCAGTTGGCAGTGCATGGCGCTTCGCCAGGATAGTGGGTACGATTCCTGGGACCTCCCATATGTAAAATGTATGCACCGAAGACTGTAAGTCACTTTGGATAAAACCATCTGCCATTATTATGTTAGGGGAAGTGTGTTTGTGTGTGTGTGTGTTTGTGTGTGTGTGTGTGTGTGTGTGTGTGTGTGTGTGTGTGTGTGTGTGTGTGTGTGTGTGTGTGTGTGTGTGTGTGTGTGTGTGTGTGTGTGTGTGTGTGTGTGTGTGTGTGTGTGTGTGTGTGCGTGTGTGTGTGTGCGTGTGATGCACTTAATTTCACTCTTTTTCATTGTGCTGGCAAATCAAACATAACAATACAAAACCAAGCAAAGCAACATTGGTAGAATGTTTGAATTTAGAATGTTTGGTTGATAAGAGCAACAGTGTTGATTTGAAACCCATTCTATTTCTTTGCCATGGTGATTCTACTCATAAGAAAACACTTACATTTGAATATAATGATATCACAATTGAAAAGCTTACTTACAGGCCCTTCCCAACAATGCAGAGAAAAAAATATAGAAAAATAATAACACGAGGAATAAATACATGATGAGTAACGATAACGTGGCTATTTACAAGGGGTACCAGTACCGAGTCGATGTGCAGGAGCACGGGGTAATTGAAGTAGATATGTACATATAGGTAGGGATAAAGTGACTAGGCAACGAGATAGATAATAAACAGTAACAGCAGCGTATGTGATGAGTCAAGAAAGTTGGTGCAGAAGAGGGTCAATGTATATAATCCGGGTAGCTATTTAACTAACTATTTAGCAGTCTTATAGCTTGGGGGTAGAAGCTGTTCAGGGTCTGTTTGTTCCAGACTTCGTGCATCAGTACCACTTGCCGTGCGGTAGCAGAGAGAACAGAAAACGGCATCATATGAATGCATACAGCATCAAAAGCCACAGCTTCCTCATGAAGTGTGTGTGCATAGCAGGGGGTTGGGCAGCATGTCTGTGTGTGTGCACCCCCCCCAGCCCGATCGGTGTCCTTCACTCCCAGCCCCTGCCGTTCTCACTTTGATTTCTTAAGTGCTTTGTTTTATCACGCGCTCTGCATTTGGTGTGTGTGTGTGTGTGTGTGTGTGTGTGTGTGTGTGTGTGTGTGTGTGTGTGTGTGTGTGTGTGTGTGTGTGTGTGTGTGTGTGTGTGTGTGTGTGTGTAAGCCAGGGGACAGGTTCATTCTGTAGTCCCTCTATACAGTAAGTCTCTCACAGACCTCTGCCCATGACGTGACAGCTTAAACAACACCAACGCATTAGGCTCCTTTCTGTCTTCTGTTTATAGAGCTACAGTATTATATTCAACCAAAGCCCAATTTAGCATTTTTCTCAGTAACTCTGTGGTTTGATGTTAATTTATGGCGCAGGCAACACATGGCACCCTATTCCCTTTATAGTGCACTACTTTTGACTAGGGCCCATAGGGTAGTAGTGCACTATATAGGGAAAAGGGTGCCATTTGGGACGCAGCCTATATCTGCACAGACATTGTCCATTTCAGATGATGTTATGAAGGTCATGAATTGAATGTCAATTAATTTCCTCATAACTGAATAAAGACAGTCATCATACACCTATCACTGCCATGATTCAAAACATTCGCACAGGATCAAACGCATGCAAAGCTATAAATATTGAATGAAAATGATCATTAGATCAGTTATCTGATCCAAAACGTGATTGATCCCAATTGTTATTATTCAATTCAAAATCAAACTCTCCGTATCTCTTCCTCGGACATGTCTCAACTCACTGTGGCGTGTTGTGACCATTGTTGTCAGTTTCTCACCCACGGCTACTCCCATCTATTGACTGTGTCCTCATCCGGACACAATGTTCCCTCTCTTGAAAAGTGCCGAATGCAGACAAAACGCTCACTTTGTCTGCCTAAGCAAATAATTACTCCAGCTAATTAGCCATGCTGTGGATAGCTGGAGGCGAACACGCCATTAAAAAAACAACTCTGTATGCAGAAACAGGACACTCTCCACTAGGGGGAGCCACTCCATTGACCTTCACAGACAAAGAGGAATAGGTGGTGTCCCAAATGACACCCTATTCCCTATATAGTGCACTTCTTTTGACCAGTGAACAGGGTTCCATTATAGATGCAGCCTTAGTCTAAATCAGAGCTACTGGCTATGCAGAATATTGTTCCAGCCCTGCTTGAACACACCTGATTCGGCTGATTAAAGTTAGTTGCTCTTCAGGACCGTGATTGGATGAATCAGGTGTGTTCATGAAGGGCTGGAGAATAAGACTGCACTGCCAGTAGCTCTACAGGGGGCTCTACCCGCGGTAGCTCTACAGGGGGCTCTACCCGCCGTAGCTCTACAGGGGGCTCTACCCGCTGTAGCTCTACAGGGGGCTCTACCCGCCGTAGCTCTACAGGGGGCTCTACCCGCGGTAGCTCTACAGGGGGCTCTACCCGCCGTAGCTCTACAGGGGGCTCTACCCGCGGTAGCTCTACAGGGGGCTCTACCCGCCGTAGCTCTACAGGGGACTCTATCCGCCGTAGCTCTACAGGGGGCTCTACCCGCGGTAGCTCTACAGGGGGCTCTACCCGCGGTAGCTCTACAGGGGACTCTACCCGCGGTAGCTCTACAGGGGGCTCTACCCGCCGTAGCTCTACAGGGGGCTCTACCCGCCGTAGCTCTACAGGGGGCTCTACCCGCCGTAGCTCTACAGGGGGCTCTACCCGCCGTAGCTCTACAGGGGGCTGTACCCGCCGTAGCTCTACAGGGGGCTCTACCCGCCGTAGCTCTACAGGGGGATGTACCCGCCGTAGCTCTACAGGGGGCTCTACCCGCCGTAGCTCTACAGGGGGCTCTACCCGCCGTAGCTCTACAGGGGGCTCTACCCGCCGTAGCTCTACAGGGGGCTGTACCTGCCGTAGCTCTACAGGGGGCTCTACCCGCCGTAGCTCTACAGGGGGCTCTACCCGTGGTAGCTCTACAGGGGGCTGTACCTGCCGTAGCTCTACAGGGGGCTCTACCCGCCGTAGCTCTACAGGTGGCTGTACCCGCCGTAGCTCTACAGGGGGCTCTACCCGCCGTAGCTCTACAGGGGGCTCTACCCGCCGTAGCTCTACAGGGGGCTCTACCCGCCGTAGCTCTACAGGGGGCTCTACCCGCCGTAGCTCTACAGGGGGCTCTACCCGCGGTAGCTCTACAGGGGGCTCTACCCGCCGTAGCTCTACAGGGGGCTCTACCCGCCGTAGCTCTACAGGGGGCTGTACCCGCCGTAGCTCTACAGGGGACTCTACCCGCCGTAGCTCTACAGGGGGCTGTACCCGCCGTAGCTCTACAGGGGGCTCTACCCGCCGTAGCTCTACAGGGGGCTGTACCCGCCGTAGCTCTACAGGGGGCTCTACCCGCCGTAGCTCTACAGGGGGCTCTACCCGCGGTAGCTCTACAGGGGGCTGTACCCGCCGTAGCTCTACAGGGGGCTGTACCCGCCGTAGCTCTACAGGGGGCTCTACCCGCCGTAGCTCTACAGGGGGCTGTACCTGCCGTAGCCATAAAATGACGTAGACATACATTAGGGATGTGTTCTTCTGACTGCCTAGCTTTCACCTTTCCAGTCATGTCAGATTGTTGGTAACTTTAAAGGAAGGGGCCAGGAAAGGAGTATTTCAACATGTCCATAAACCCACATCCACTGATACTATTTCTACCATTTTAAGTTAAAAAAAAGACTTAAAAAAGAGAAACCGTATTTCGATTTACCCAGAAGAGTAAAAAATACACCTCTGTAGGTCTGTCCCCTACGCTACGTCCATGTTCTTTCACTCTGGTTCTCTGGCCAGGAACAAACAATACTATGAAAATGCTGGGCAGGATAGTGTGTTGGGCGGCTGTTAAAATGCTATCTCCTTTTGTCTAGCTGGGCCTCTGCATCTGTCTGGCACCATTACCCACTGAGCAACTAATGAGTCTTACAAATGTGTATTATTTGCATCAAAAGGCATGGCGCATTTTCAGCAGCGGAGACGCGCCAGCGCCCAGGAAGAAGCAGTTACAGGTATGGCCTGTTGATCTGCCAACCGAACGAGAGAGGGAGGGAGGGAGGGAGGGAGGAAGATTATACCATTCTCATTCTCGATGCCACATGCCCGAACGTCTGTGAAACCAATCATTTTAGTGAGTGAATGTGTGTGTAAACAGTACGTGTACAGGTTTGTGTCTGTTTCTTTCTTTCCTCTCTCTCTCTCTCTCTCTCTCTCTCTCTCTCTCTCTCGCTCCCTCTCTCTCTCTCTCTCTCTCTCTCTCTCTCTCTCTCTGTCTCTCTCTCTCTCTCTTTCTCTCTTTCTCTCTCTCTTTCTCTCTCTCTCGCTCTCTCGCTCTCTCTCTCTCCCTCCCTCCTCTGTCTGTCTCTATCTCTCTCTCTCTCTCTCTCTCTGTCTCTCTCGCTCTCTCTCTCGCTCTCTCGCTCGCTCTCTCTCTCTCTCTTTCTCTCCCTCTCTCTCTCTCTCTCTCTCCCCCTCCTCTGTCCGTCTGTCTGTCTGTCTTTCTCTCTTGCTCTCTTTCTCTCTCTCTTTCTGTCTCTCTCTCTCTCTCTCTTTCTCTCTCTCGCTCTCTCTTCTTCCTCCTCTCTGTCTCTGTGTGTCCAGTCGACTTGTTCAAACCGGATTAGGATTGCCTAATGACCCGCCAAGATCCTCGCACCTTATTATCCCAACTACCAACAGGCAGGGAATTAGGAGCTGCAAACAGACTGACCTGAAATCCCTCTGGTGACCTGGAGCGAAGGCTATATATGAGCTAGAGCTAAATCACAACACCAGCGCAGCACAGAAGAGATTAAACAGACCTGACTGGACAGACTGACTGTCTTTGCACTTGTCCGATAAGGAAAGAGGAAATAGCTCCCCTTAGTGGCCCCCGGCAGTACATCAGCCTGGCACTTTGCTTAGTGTGTGTGTGTGTTGTGTCTCTGTGTGCTTGTGTATGCTTCTGTGCGTGCGTGTGTGCATGCCCCTGTGTGTATAGCTCTGTGTGTGTGTTTCTTTATCCTTTGTGTGTGAAAGTGGCCATTCCGTGCCAAGGCTCGCGGTATGAATGTATACCCAGGAGCCTGGTTCCAGTTGGACAGGGTGGCTGTAACTACAGGGCTGTTTGTACATTTAAATGAGATTGGGCCATGTTGGATTTTGTTTAGGAGAGCTGGCAAGGATCTTCTACAGGTTTTTAGTCACCTGGTTTGGGAGAGCTCAGCTCAGCCGTTAACATCACTGGCAGATGCTCATAGTTTTAGCTCTCCTATGTATCATGCTTTAGAATTTGGGTTAAATAGCTAAAGGTTTCACAGCCTGCTAAATGATCAACCTAATTAAGAAGTTGTCTTATTGTGTGGAAAGGCGACACAGCCACACCTGTCATCCAGTGACAATGAGTGACATTGAGTGAGTGACTTGTATTACAGTTTTTCTCGATTGTTTACACACATTTTCTGAAAGCATGCCTCATATTCTCAGAACGCTACACACAAATCAAAAAACACACACACAATGGGCAAAACCCCTCAATTCTCCAGCAAAATGAAACTTTACATTCAAAACAATGTTATTTCATATCAAAATGGTATTTTGTTTTCAAATGACACACACAAACCATCATATGAATAGACATTTATAAGAACCAGTTGAACACTGATGTGCTCAATGTAAAACACTATGATGAATGGAAAACACTTCTTCTCCATTCATCATAATGACTTAGGCCTTTTTTTTGGTTCAGTGTTGCCATTACTACAGACAGTACAACCATAAGTGTGTTGTAAAATATTTGAGAATATTGTTTTTATACTCAGAACACACAAATACACGGTAACAAATATATTACATTTTTCCCACAAAAACAATGTACACAGTGTACATCCCATTCCCAACCAACACAAAGTTGCACATACTGTGGTCTACATACAAAACAGAAGAATTTAATGTATACAGTTACAGTAAAAAAAAAAAGAAATAAAAAAAAGAAACTATGCTGCATCCTCTCTTCTGTTGTGGTCTGGCCACAGCACCTCATCCACATCACAAGCAATGTTTTCCCTGGCCAAGCAGCGGGGGAAATATCGCCTAGCATGGCGATTCCAGCCATGAAAAGCATCAGCTGCTATATCTCCACATGCGTCTTCCATAGCTTGGAGAAGAGGTATACGCATTTGTGGATTTCGGTCATACACTTTCCATCTCCAGGCAAAAAAAAATGCATCAATAGGATTGAGGAATGGAGAATATTGAGGGAGATAAACAACTAAAAAGCATGGGTGGGCAGTGAACCAGTTACGAACCAGAGCAGCCCTGTGGAAACGTATGTTGTCCCAAATGACAACGTACCTGAGCCGCTCTGGGCCATCTACCTGATCTGGTGGAATGAGTGTGTTGTGTAGGGTGTCCAGGAATGTGATCAGATGGGCGGTGTTGTAGGGGCCAAGGGTAGCATGGTGATGGATGACGCCGTGGTGGGTAATCGCTGCACACATTGTGATGTTCCATCCGCGCTGGCCAGGGACTTGAACAATGGAATGCTGGCCGATGATATTCCTTCCCCTCTTTCGTCTTTTTGTGAGGTTGAATCCAACTTCATCAATGAAGATGAACTGGTGCTCCACTGCAGCCACCTCTAGCTCAAGGACTCTCTGAAACACACATGACAATATCAGAAATAGACATGGAGTGGTCACTATTGTGAAGCACAATCATTATGATTACAATACTGAAATATGTATAGTTTATACAGTGTTGAGAGTATGCATTAATTGTGGGATTGCATAGGACTCACTTGCACATAGTTATATCGCAATTCTTTGACTCTTTCTGAATTGCGTTCAAATGGCACCCTGTAGACCTGCTTCATCCTGAGATTATTTCTGCGCAAGACACGGTCCAGTGTTGATAAGCTTACCCTATCAATATTTTGAAATATCTCATTGTTTTCTATTATTTTTCTTTGTATTTGCCGTAATGTTATGGCGTTATTTTCTAGGACCATGTTCATGATTTCAGTTTCCTGTTCAGGAGACAGAACACGTTCCCGACCACCTTGTGTTGGTAATCTTTCAGTTCTGCCAAACAAATAGTAAAATGCTGTAAATACAAAGTAGAAATACATTTCCCAAATACTTGAAACACTAGAAAAATGTTACAGTCCTACAGAACAGTCCACAGGCAATAATGTACTACTGTACAGTACTGCAATTTTCTAGTGAGAGTAGATTTCTTACCTATTCTCATTTCGGAATGTCCGGATGATGGATGCTACAGTGTACCTGCTCAAATTTGGCTGTACTCTTTGCCCAGCCTCCCTCATTGTAAGACCATGGTTGACCACATGATCAACCAAAGTGGCTCGGATCTCATCAGAGATTACGGTCCTTGGCCTTCCTTGTCCTCGTCCTCGTCCTCGTCCTCGTCCTCGTCCTCGTCCTCGTCCTCGTCCTCATCCTCGTCCTCGTCCTCCTCCTCTTACTCTCACTCCTCTGGCTCTGCCTCTGTTTCCAATGTTGGCATCCATTGCTCCAAAACAGAAGAGCTCACCTGTTGCCCTTTTATGCTAAAGCTCTGATTGCTAATTGTAAAACTGTGTGACGGGTGTTTGCCCATGTGATGAGTCAGTGTGCATATTTGAATGGCAGTGTGTTCATTGTGAAAACAAGAGATTTTCTGCATGAAAATTGTGCCAAATGCAAAGATTTGTGTGTAGTGTTTTGAAAAAAGTGTGTTGTAGAACTGCAATTTGAGTGTAAAGCAGGAATTGTGCTTGTAGTTTAGCAGAATTGGTTCAGGGGGTTGGCGCATGAGTTACATGTTGTGGTCATTGTGTCTCAAGTACCAGTATTTGTGTGTAAACAATTGAGAAAAACTGTAAGCAGATAGTTGACACTATTTTAGTTAATGTATCTAGTGTTCACACAATGGCATGGCTACCATCTGCAGATTATGAAATTATGTTTTTGCATTAATTGCTTTTCGATCCTGAGGAGAGTTAGCCCAGTACTTACTTCCCCCAGCTCCATGGGTGGCTAGGTAATGTAACCAAATGTATGAGCTACACTGAAACCCTCGCCATGGCGATGGGGAAGGTAATTTAGAGCTCTAACAGGTATGACAGAGCAAGCAGGAGTGTGTTTATGGGAGTGTGTGTGTTTGTGTGTATCGCCGTGTATTTGTATATTTGTGTGGGTGTGTGAGTGTGTGTGTGTGGGTCTGAGTGTGATCATGCTGCCATGAGTGTGTGTGTGTGTGTGTGTGTGTGTGTGTGTGTGTGTGTGTGTGTGTGTGTGTGTGTGTGTGTGTGTGTGTGTGTGTGTGTGTGTGTGTGTGTGTGTGTGTGTGTGTGTGTGTGTGTGTGTGTGTGTGTAAGTGTGAGGAAAGGTGAGGCCGCAGTTATAGTCCCTACTCCCTGCACAGTGTGAACCAGGGGGACGTGAGCCGGAAGAGTGCTTTTCACATATATTAGAATCTGTATAGGTCACCAATTACCTGAAGGTGCCATTTCAGGTGTCAATTTCTAGATCTCTATCTATCCAGAAGACCGACACGCATTTCCCATTCTGTCTGCCCTCCATCCCCACTGCAATCGGCCATTCCGTGACTTCCTCTCCTCTCCTGGATGGGATTGTGCTGTTGGGTCGGAACAAGGAGGCAGGAATTATTCCCAGTACTGTGTGGCCACGTGACTGGACTGATAGGGCCGTCCAACTGAATGGCTGTCCAATTTCCCCCTTACCCCTGTGCTGAATCCATTAGCTCTACCATATCCTCCGCTGGAGCCGCACGCCCCTTGATAGCATCCACCATCTATGTTATTTTTCTTATTCTTATTTTCAATTTTGCGGCTGGGGAAAGGTCAGGATTAGTTATCGACAGGCTGTGTCTAAGCCCAGACGGGGAACCACAGACAAAGCCCTGGGTCCCCTAAACCTATTTTCCTCAGTCCCAGCAGTGCTAATCTGTGTTGGGGGTGGGATGTGTGTGTGTGTGTGTGTGTGTGTGTGTGTGTGTGTGTGTGTGTGTGTGTGTGTGTGTGTGTGTGTGTGTGTGTGTGTGTGTGTGTGTGTGTGTGTGTGTGTGTGTGTGTGTGTGTGTGTGTGTGTGTGTGTGTGTGTGTGTGTGTGTGTGTGTGTGTGTGTGTGTGTGTGTGTGTGTGTGAGGATACACATTTGTATGCCTACATGCCTACTGCATTATGGCTTAACTAAGTTCCCTTCCCTACATGACTATGCACAGAGATGTCAAACACATCGGATGAATTGAAAAGAGTGATCTAATTTCTAACAATGTAGTATTTGATGGACCTTTTCATCAAGTGGCCCATAAACAATCTATGGTCTTATCAGTTTAAATTGGATTTCAATCAGTCTGTCAATTCAATGTCTGACCACAAATAGGTGTAACTGTTCTTTGTAAGTGACAAACCACACAGGGTTGACTGCACTTTGGAAATATACAGTCTATTGGTCCCACTCTCTCCAACCTCTTTTCCTCCCGCCATCCCTCTCTCTATCCCTTTCTCCCTCCGTCCTCCACCACAGTTAATGATGATTCCCAGTGTGAGGTGTTGCTGTCACAGACCTGTCAAATGATGATAGAGGAGCACAAGCCCCTTACACATCCATCTTTATCCTTCCCCCTTCCGATCCCCCTTTCCCACCGATTCTAGAATGAGTGCCGTAGGGTCGGTGTGACGGTGACGGATTCCCGGGGTTGGACAGACAGTGCCGAAGCCCCCCAAACTCATTCCAGTCTCTACCCTAAACCGGGCTGTTAATCCCTCAACCCTGGCCAGGTTAAAGGTGAGAGAGAGAGAGAGAGAGAGAGAGAGAGAGAGAGAGAGAGAGAGAGAGAGAGAGAGAGAGAGAGAGAGAGAGAGAGAGAGAGAGAGAGAGAGAGAGAGAGAGAGAGAGAGAGAGAGAGAGAGAGAGAGAAGAGAGAGATGAATTGACTTTGTGCTCTTCTCATCTTCCATGGTCATCCCAACAGCCTCAAATGGGCATGTATAATAAAATGGGGATTCAAGTTCTTATTTTTATTTATTTTTATTTTTTATTTAACCTTTATTTAACCAGGTAAACCAGTTGAGAACAAGTTCTCATTTACAACTGCGACCTGGCCAAGATAAAGCAAAGCAGTGCGATAAAAACAACAACACAGAGTTACATATGGGGTAAAACAAAACAAAGTAAAAAATACAACAGAAATACATATAATATACAGTGTGCAAATTTAGCAAGTTATGGAGGTAAGGCAATAAAATAGGCTATAGTGCAAAATAATTACAATTAGTATTAACACTGGAATGATAGATGTGCAAGAGATGATGTGCAAATAGAGATACTGGGGTACAAATGAGCAAAATAAATAACAATATAGGGATGAGGTAGTTGGGCGGGCGGGCTAATTTCAGATGGGCTGTGTACAGGTGCAGTGATCGGTAAGGTGCTCTGACAACTGATGCTTAAAGTTAGTGAGGGAGATAAGTGTCTCCAGCTTCAGAGATTTTTGCAATTTGTTCCAGTCATTGGCAGCAGAGAACTGGAAGGAATTGCGGCCAAAGGAGGTGTTGGCTTTGGGGATGACCAGTGAGATATACCCGCTGGAGCGCAGACTACGGGTGGGTGTTGCTATGGTGACCAATGAGCTAAGATAAGGCGGGGATTTGCCTAGCAGTGATTTATAGATGGCCTGGAGCCAGTGGGTTTGGCGACGAATATGTAGTGAGGACCAGCCAACAAGAGCGTACAGGTCACAGTGGTGGGTATTATATGGGGCTTTGGAGACAAAACGGATGGCACTGTGATAGACTACATCCAATTTGCTGAGTAGAGTGTTGGAGGCTATTTTGTAAATGACATCGCCGAAGTCAAGGATCGGTAGTTTTACGAGGGCATGTTTGGCAGCATGAGTGAAGGAGGCTTTGTTGCGAAATAGGAAACCGATTCTAGATTTAACTTTGGATTGGAGATTCTTAATGTGAGTCTGGAAGGAGAGTTTACAGTCTAACCAGACACCTAGATATTTGTAGTTGTCCACATACTCTAGGTCAGACCCGTCGAGAGTAGTGATTCTAGTCGGGTGGGCAGGTGCAAGCAGCGTTCGGTTGAAGAGCATGCATTTAGTTTTACTAGTGTTTAAGAGCAGTTGGAGGCTACTGAAGGAGTGTTGTATGGAATTGAAGCTCGTTTGGAGGTTTGTTAACACAGTGTCCAATGAAGGGCCAGATGTATACAAAATGGTGTCGTCTGCGTAGAGGTGGATCTGAGAGTCACCAGCAGCAAGAGCGACGTCATTGATATACACAGAGAAAAGAGTCGGCCCAAGAATTGAACCCTGTGGCACCCCCATAGAGACTGCCATAGGTCCAGACAACAGGCCCTCCGATTTGACACATTGAACTCTATCTGAGAAGTAGTTGGTGAACCAGGCGAGGCAGTCATTTGAGAAACCAAGGCTATTTAGTCTGCCAATAAGAATGCGGTGGTTGACAGAGTCGAAAGCCTTGGCCAGGTCAATGAAAACGGCTGCACAGTACTGTCTATTATCGATCGCGGTTATAATATCGTTTAGGACCTTGAGCGTGGCTGAAGTGCACCCATGACCAGCTCGGAAACCGGATTGCATAGCGGAGAAGGTACGGTGGGATTCGAAATGGTCGGTGATCTGTTTGTTGACTTGGCTTTCAAAAATTTGGGCTCTGGTGCATTGTAATATTCAGTTCTGTTTTATTTTGTCAATTTTTCGTTGTTATTTTATTATTAAAGGGATACTTCGGGATTTTGGTCATGAGGCCCTGTATATACTTCCGCAGAGTCAGATGAACTCATGGAAACCATTTTTATGTAGCATGCTAGCAGATACCCATAGACTACCAGTCATTGCACTAACACTAGTTAGCATTGGCTCACAAAACTACCTCTATCTTCCTTCATACTGGACACAGAGACATTAAAATGATATCCACGAGTTCATCTGACTCTGGGGAAGAAGATCAAGGTCATCATTGCCAAAATCCCAGAGTATCCCTTTAAGTCATTAAAGATTGATCAGATTCAAAACCAAGGTGAATAACAGATATAAAGACACTGCAGTACAGAAAAAAACAAAGAAATTCTAAAAGATGACCTCCAAAATTTTACCACGCCTTCTCCTTTGTCAATAAAAAAAAAGTTGAAAGTTGAACAGAGAAAAAGTTCATTCGAACATGCACAAACGTTTAAAGTATTTCATTCCCAGATTCCTTTTCATTGTCCGGCTCTTTGGTTATCTCTTCCATCCCTCTCTTGCTCACATCTTTAGAAAAAGATGTAACCCGGCGTATTGTAACAGAAATAAATCTAACCAATGGATTATCAGCACTAATAGTCCTCACAACCCTCACAGAGCCTTATGAAGATAGATCTTTGCCTTATGGAAGGCAATCACGAGGAGAACTTATCATAACAGAAATTAAGAGCTAGCCCCATTCGTTATTCCAGGACCCAAGGCTACATTTCCATATAAAGTAATGGCACAGTGTATTATTCAACTATTAGAGACTTCTATGTGCCTCGTGCATTAAAAGATTGATGATATGCTGTATTTTGAGATAGCGTTGTCCGTGCTAATATTTATGGCTCTCGTGTTCTTTCCTCTTAACACTTCTGCTCACGTAGACAGTCGTGCTGTATAGATAAAGAGCTTGGCAGCTGGATTCAGGCCAAGTAGATCTAACCATCCAACCCCTGCCAAAAGGGGGCAGGGGGCAATGGTTGACCCATACTGAGTTAGGTTACAATGTGTGCTATGGGGAGCACCTTTTGAGGTGGCACCGTTTCAGTTAGCCAAGAGACCTTGCTGGATGCATATGTCCATTCTAGAAACCTATAGAGCTGCGAACACCGAAGCACAGGGACGGAGTGTGACCAGAAATCCTGGGCATTTCTAATTCACCAGCCTATATCTTCCCCAATATTAGGTAAATAATAATCATTGTGTTCAAAAAACAAAACAATTTAGACAGGCCAACTGCCCAAACTGCGCAATGGCCACCCCCTTTCTGCCTAAGTACTTTGTCAACCTGCAGTGGTTCAGTCGTAATCCTTTATTTATCCTTGATCTCGGTACCGGTACCCCCTGTATATAGCCTCATTATTGTTATTTTATTGTGATACTTTTTATTAATTTTTTACTTTCGTTTATTCAGTAATTATTTACTTAACTCTATTTTCCTAAAACTGCATTGTTGGTTAAGGGCTTGTAAGTAAGTATTTCACAGTATTCGGCGCATGTGACAAATACATTTTGATTTGATTTGATCTGTTACCATTTGCCCATTTTGGTTGCGAGACCTCTCAATCACATGATATAGTGAAGTGGTTGTAGTGGTGTCAAACTGCAATGGGCGATGCTCTATATGCGAAAATGTTATCATCGCAAAAGTCCACCAGCCGGAAATGGTAAGGTGAAGCATAAGAAAGCCATAAGGCCATTAAAACCCATGATCATTCATTTCACCTCCCTCTCCTAATCCATCTCTCTGGGAGAATGGGCCTGTCCTTAAACACCCAAGGCTAGCAATCTATCCCCTATCCTGTCTCCATGAATTAGAATGAACCAAACCTAGCCAGACTGAAAGAGACAGTGAGACTCCTCCTCTTCCTTTCTCTATGCCTCTATGTGTCTGTCTCTGTCTCTTATCTGTCTCTGTCTCTGTCTCTCTCTCTCTCTCTCTCAATCTCTCTCTCTCTCTTCAAAATAGTCTGTATGAATATGTGTGCTTGATCCAGGAAGATGTCTGGTTGTATTTGGTATTTGTGTGGTTGTGGTTCTCTAAACCTGTGGGGAAATATTCTGAGGGAGTCAACCGACAAATTTGATCACAATACACATACATTTTCTCTGTGTTTTTCTCTCCGCTTTGTGTGTTGTTTAGAAAACGGCTGATGCAATGAGAGGTGTCAGCTCAGTTATCAGGGTGTAAACTTTAATAATGTTTACATATCTTGCATTACTCATCTCATATGTATATACTGTATTATATACATTTCTACTGTATCTTAGTCTATGCCGCTCTGACATTGCTCGTCCATAATTTTACATATTCTTAATTGCTTTACTTCGATTTGTGTGTATTGAGTATATGTTGTGAAATTGTTAGATATTACTTGTTAGATATTACTGCACTGTCGGAGCTACACCCGCAATAACATCTGCTAAACACGTGTATGTGACCAATACCATTTTATTTTATTTTATTTGTAGAAAATTGAAGTCGATTGAAGACTGGATTGAATTGGCTGTGTTATTTGAGCAAGCTAATGCATCTCCTTATTGCCTTATGTAACATAGGTGGCTTGATGAGTAATCTTCCCTCAGATCTGAAAACGAACCTTTAGCTGAGCGGGCTAATACAGTCACGTTGGAGACCTGGGTTTGAATCCCAGACAGTCACACTTGCATGTTGCCAGGTGTACTGGATTATTTTGTATTTTGTGGGTCTGGGATTGAAGGATGTGAGAGCGAGTCGTCTGGAGCATGCAGCCCCTCATTTTCTGCCTGGCTAGTCATGAAAAGCGCGAGAATAAAAGTGGCGCTTCAAACCAAGGTCTATTCCCCCATCATCTGATCGCCAAGGTTAGGCACAGCATTGCACTTTGTCACGTCAGAACATAAAAAACTCCCGTTCTTCCACGCCATGAGAATGGCTTCAGCTAATCTCTCACCACAAAGTCCTACTAAACATCTAGTGAATATTTATAGGCTATTAATAACATATATATAAACCGCTTGTGTTACCGACCAGGCGGCGAGATGTCGGGAATTATAGCCTGACATTAATATCTATGCGCCGGAACTCCGACAGTCGGGTCCGGTATTCTCAATGGTAGATGGATGGGCCGGTGTTGGGATACGGTGCCAGGAACTGCAGACGGAGAGGTCCGTGATCCGGAGGTTCCATCCGAATCCGGGAACATAATTGGTGTAATTGCCTGATGAATTGCGGCTATTTAGTTTTTTTTTTTTATCTGCGAGCTTCAGTAATTTATTTTATAGGTGTTGTAAAGCACCTCGGTTCGCGGCATGTCTTGATATCGTCGAGTGGGAGAGAATCCTGCAAATGTTAAATATGTACAATTGGCCGAGTAATTAGATTAATAGGGTCTAAATGAGCGCCGGGGCAGGAGTGAAAACCAAAATCGCTCATCCTTTGAGGGAGTCCTGGGAGAAACGCATTATCTGTTCATTATATGTTCAAAAAAAGTTTTTTATGCTTCGTCTCCTCGTCTCCCTCATCGCACCTAAAATCCCAAGTCCTTTCTCTCTCTCTCTCTCTCTCTCATCGCTGACTTTTCATGTGATAAATGTTAATCAGACCTGATAATGAAGCAAACTTATGAACTTGTGTAAAAAAATATATAAGTTTAAATAAAGTAAAAAATAACAGATCCATTTAGAATACTCTACCCTAGCTCTCATCTTTCAGCCAAGAGATTCATAAGAGGTTTTGCTCAGTGGTCCAGATTTGGTATGGATCTTTTTCACCCCTTCACCTGAAGCTTTGTTTCTATAGAACAGCTCCATATTATCCATGTGGCTAAACAATTGGATACTCACAGATGTTAAGAGAGTAGAATGTGGGGCAAGGGCGTGTGGGACCTTCTCGATGGCCTCTGAGTGCGCTTGATATATTTGGACATTTCAAGGCGTATTCAGTGTTCGAGGTGTGTGTGTGCGCATGTGTGTGAACTACGAAAGTGGCTCAGGCCTCCTCCCGTACTTCGACCTCATGTTTATATTCTTGTTCTATCCCCTGTGACGTACTTGTTAAAAACTAACTGGGTTTTCATGCTCTTTTTTCGTCCAGATTGATCGGATTTGAACTATTTATGATTAATCCAAGCAGTCAATATCAGAACCCTCATGGCACCTGTCGGGAAGGGTGGCGAGGGCTTCCATGAGTGCTAGAGTAGATGTCTTAGAAGTTTTCGTTTTTTTACAACCAGTGTGAGTTCTGGTTCAGTGTAGAGTTACTGTAACTACTGTAGCTTTACACTGCTAGCTAAATTACGGTGATATGGTGCATCATCACCCGATGCCTTTTCCAGGCATGTTGGCTGGACTCTGGTGATTTTCCCCCATTGGGCAAAAACTGGTTGAATCAACGTTATTTCCACGTCATTTCAACCAAAACAATTAAACGTGATGACCTTGAATCAACGTGGAAAACTGATTGAATTTGCAAAAAGTCATCAACATAAGGGAATTTCGTTTTATTTTCACCCAATCTTTAACATAAATCCAATGACAGGGTGACATTTTTGGTTGATTTCACTTTGAATTCACTTTAGTTGACAACTCAACCTAATTTAAATCAAAACTAGATGTTGAACTGATGTCTGTGCCCAGTTGGTTCCTGCTGGGAGGACAGGCATTTTACTCCTAACCCGATCTATCCTGGAACCATGGTATACTTTCAGTCATTCTCTTTGGGGAATATATTTTGCATAACAATTACATCAACATGCTCTTTTGAATTGGTGATTGGACCAGAAATCGGGATTAGGCCACATGTACATTAGCTCCATGGTGTCCATTGAATGGACATTTCCATTTCCATCTCATAAGTCCACTGTCACTTCTAAGCCCCAGCTGTATCCTATAGCAGTGAATGTGTACTATTTGCTGAAAGCCACGTGAGGCTTTAGCAGGCATAAGAAACATGAAAGCACTGTAGAAGAAGAAGACTCAGTGAGAGCTCCTCTGGGCTCCCACATTTCCCTGTCAATGCGAGACAATATGTGGCAATCATACTTTAGCCTGTTTTTGACCTGACATGGATTAATTACAGCGGTGCACAATTAACACCTTGCCAGAACTCTTGAGGAAGACAAAGATGAAGAAAGAAACGCTTGAAATGCGAGAGGCGCGGTGACAGGGCGTTAGAATGCTGAATTGCTTTGTGTGGCGCTGTCCCACAATTCCCTTTGCTGGGATAACTTAATGACCCCTACTCTGAGGCCTTAATGTGGCAAAATGGCCTTAATACCAGACAGGCCCGTGGTTTATGAGTTAGCCTGGCTACAATGTAACTCTTCTGATTTGTATTCATGATGGAGTAACTCAGTTACAGTATATGTGCAGCCTGGGAATATATGGAAATGACAACTCCTATTACTGTTAATGGAATAGTCTTTCCAAGCGCCTTCCCTTTGTAGGCTACTCTCACAGGAGAGAGACCGTGCCATGTACAACATATCCAGACAGGAACATTAAGGTGTGGTACTACCGTGGTTACTTGTCAGACAACCCGACAGGCATTAGTGTGTGTGTGTTATGCCCCATTCACAACTGGACAGAATTCCATTTAAGTAATTTAGCAGACACTCTTGTCCAGAGCAACATACAGGAGGATTTAGGGTTAAGTGCCTTGCTCAAGGGCACAACAACATATTTTTCACCTAGTCAGATCGGGGATTTGAACCAGCAACCTTTCAGTTACTGGTCCAACGCTCTAAACCGCTAGGCTACCTGCCGCCCTTTGGCCATACGTCCTTTTCATGCAATCTCGTTCCACTACTGGTTGGACAAGTGTAATGTTTGTACCGCAAGATGGAGGAGACCCTGTCTCTCATCAGAGATCGCATTAATTTTTTGGAGATTGCAAAATATGACATTTTCATTAAAGACAGGAGAAACATATTTTAATAAACTGTTTTGTTAATAAAAAATGTTTTGTTTAGTTACTTCTTCCTCAACTTGTTTCTCTAACTTTATAGGAAGTCAAGCTAGCTTACACAGAGCAGCCAAGGTAGGCTAGCTAGCTAAAAGCTAGGCTAGGTTGAAGATACTGTAGCTACACAAATGTCATTGTAGTCACAATACACTTTTCTGAATTAAAACGGGAGGCGACAGTAATATAATTGGCTTGACATCCAATGTTGTGTTATTCAACATTACTATTCAAATAGTACTCATTTACAGAACCTCATTCTGTGGTTTGGTAACTTTCTGTTCTATTGACGGACTCTGGCCAGACTGAAGACCACGCAGAGTTTGGAAAAAGAATGCGTCATCCATTTCGCAACGGAGCAATGAGGCGCTGCATTGAAATGAATGACAACTTGCAAAACGCAACGAAGTGCAAATCTGTCTGGTGCTGCCAAGGAGGTGGCAGGAACAACTGGTACAGCAGGCCCCAGAACTGCTTGGCAGAGAGAAGAGTGCCTTTGTCTGTCATAGTAGAGAAGGACGAGGACAGATGAGGGGCGTCGCAATGAACACCCCCTCCATTTAGAACCCACGACCCTGCACCCGAATACTGACCTGATGGTTCTTTAACATTGTTGGGTTTTTATAGTGTTCTCTCTTTTTATTTTTTGAAAGACAAGGCATTTAAAAAACAATAAATCTGAGGTGACGTTTGAGTGTGGAGAGGTGTTCGTTGAGCATACGATGCAGGACCCACGCAGTTGCTCTCTGTGAGCAGGTTAACTGGGTGGGCGGGATGGGGCAGAGGGGCTCGAAGTGACCAGGCGGCAGGCGGATCAATGCTTCTAAAAGGCAGAGCCAAAGGTCAAGCTGCTCAGAGGTGGCGCTGGGATTTACTCTGACAGGGACCGAGGGGGAGGATGGAGAGGGGGGGACAAGGGGGGGAATGTTCTTTCTCCCCTTGTGTTTTGAAGAGTTTCAACAGCCGAATTTCAGTGTAAAGTCTGAGAAAACGTACTGTAATTTGCATTCAAATTGTTGGCCCTTCTACCCTTCTATGCCATTACTTAACCAGATTTGACTAGCAGGACATGGTAATCTACCAAATTTGTTAGCCCTAACAACAGGATTATTTTTTTTTAAATGCTGGATCCTATGGCCTGGGGTGGTCTAGCGGTCAAAGCAGCTACCTCTGAAGCACATGTACGATGTACCACTGTCAGCACAGATTCGAATCCAGCCCAGTGCTCTTTCAGCACACTCTCCCCTACCTTTCACCTCTCTATCTCTCTCTATTCAATAAACATGACAAAATACGGAAGGAGTGGGACTGCCCCCATTCCTTCGTTCTTTTTGGGGGGGCTGCAACCACAAATTAATGGCCTGTCGCATTTAGGAAGTGTCCTTACTACAGACAACAGTATGGTTTAAAGACCAAATGTATGAGGCAACTCTCTTTACCCTTTCTCCTCCTCACAACCCCACAACCCTCCAACCAAACCTCAGTCTCACCTCCCAGAGTGGCGTTCCGTTGGCGGGGCCACAGCCCTGTTGATATATTGGTCTGGACACATGCTTCGAATTCCACTGCCGGTGAGTGGCATACTTGGCAAGGGACCTGAAGGCCTTCAAGACTTCATAGCTGACGAGTCAACAAGAGACTGAAAGTTCTGTCCACAAGGCCAACACCTTTACTTTCCTAATTACTGAAATATCAAAATCCTTCATCTTTGGTCGACTTATCCTCCTCTTATTCCTCAATGTCAAACAGCAATTGCACACAAACAAATAATATACTTTTTTTTGTAGGGGTGTTGGGTTTGTTGGTGGTGTGGAGAGAGAGGGGTTGCAAATAAACAAGATCCCCTCAAAATTGATGAGTGGGGAGTTCCCGCTGTGCATTCAAATTGGCGACGCGCAGTTTGACAGGGAACTACCGAGCCTGTCTCTAGGATTAGGGGCCCTGAGACTGTTTATTTGTGTCCACTTTATTAGCATATATCTTCCTCCTGTCCACGCCTCTCTTTCATCCTCCTCACCATCCTCCAATCCTCAGCAAGATGCAAAGCCTCTGTCAGGAGGAATAGACCAGATTCACTCAGGTTTTGAAGCCTTCCTTTCTCATCATTTTGTCTCAAACCAGGAATATGCGGATTATACCCAGGGTTATGGTTAGGGTTAGTTAGCTAATGCACGGTTTGCAGAGAAACTTTCTGACCTTTTCTGTGGGTTTTAGTTGCAGCTGAGAATTCAGCATTGTATGCTAATACATAAATGGGACTAAACTTTTTTCTATGCATTATTCACATTGAGTTGACGTTTGTGCTACTGCTACCATAAATAGCTTATAGATTGCTTTTGTAAGTTCAACGTTTTTGCTTGCAGCTTCCCTTCGCTAGTACACTTTGACATATTGATCATGGTGTATTATCCACATTGTGTGTGTGTGTGTGTGTGTGCGCGCACGTGTGTGTGTATGTGTGTGCATGCGTATTTGGAACTCAAGACTAAATAATGTGCCATGTCATCCCTTGAACAAATCTGACTCTATCTTCATTGGTGTAACTCTTAGCTAATACAGCTGTTGTAGTATACCAAACACTTTGTGGCCACACCTGGTCTATGTCATTAGGCCTACTCACTTTCAGCAGCTTGCCTTTTTCATTTTCTTTTTTTTTTCATTGCCGCCAATTGAGAATAGCGAAAACAACAAATCATAAGCACCCGCAAACACTCCATTTTCATTGTGAACGTTAGATACTGGACTGAAAATAAAAATGTCCACAGCGCTTATGCTATTCCCATGATATCACGATCGTCGTAGAGAGTAGACCAATGCGCAGCGTCAGTTGCAAACATACTTAACTTTATTATCTATAGTGATAATATAACAACAAAACAATAAACGAAACGTGCAGTCCTACGGTTAACACGGAAACAAACCAAACGGAAACAAGATCCCACAAACACTAAGGGAAACATACTGTTTAAATATGGCTCCCAATCAGAGACAACCAGCAACAGCTGACACTCGTTGCCTCTGATTGGGAGCCACTCTGGCCAACATAGAAAATCAACAACTAGAACTCCCACACAGAACATAAACCCATAGAATCTACACACCCTGGCTCAACATATAGAGTCCCCAGAGCCAGGGTGTGACAGTACCCCCCCCCCAAAGGCGCGGACTGCGACCGCGCCTCAACAAAACCCAAACAGGGGAGGGCTGGGTGGGCATTCCTCCTTGGAGGCGGTTCCGGCTCCGGGCTTGACCACCACCCTTCAATAATCCCCCCGTAGCGCCCCTGGTCCGGTCTGGCCCCGCTGGCTGGAGCTGGACTGGACATCGAAGGAGCGGATTGCTTAAGCTCCGTTGTGGAGCAGCTGACCGGTACCTGATCAGGCACCGGTGACCCAGGCACGGGTTGTGCCGGACTGACGACGCGCACCACTGGCTTGGTGCGTGGAGCAGGAACGGGCCGGACCGGGCTGACGATACGCACCCCTGGCTTGGTGCGTGGAGCAGGAACGAACCGGACCGGGCTGACGATGCGCACCCCTGGTTTGGTGCGTGGAGCAGCAACGGGCCGGACCGGGCTGACGATACGCACCCCTGGCTTGGTGCGTGGAGCAGGAACGGGCCGTACCGGGCTGGCGACTCGCACCCCTGGCTTGGTGCGAGTGGCAGGAACAGGCCGGGCTGGGCTGGCGACGCGCACCGTAGGCTTGGTGCGAGGAGCAGGAACAGGCCGGGCTGGGCTGGCGACACGCACCGTAGGCTTGGTGCGAGTGGCAGGAACAGGCCGGGCTGGGCTGGCGACGCGCACCGTAGGCTTGGTGCGAGGAGCAGCAACGGGCCGTACCGGGCTGACGATGCGCACCCCTGGCTTAGTGCGTGGAGCAGGAACGGGCTAGACCGGGCTGACGACTCGCACCCCTGGCTTGGTGCGTGGAGCAGCAACGGGCCGGACCGGGCTGACGATGCGCACCCCTGGCTTGGTGCGTGGAGCAGCAACGGGCCGGACCGGGCTGACGATGCGCACCCCTGGCTTGGTGCGTGGAGCAGGAACGGGCCGGACCGGGCTGACGATGCGCACCCCTGACTTGGTGCGTGGAGCAGGAACGGGCTGGACCGGGCTGACGACTCGCACCCCTGGCTTGGTGCGAGTGGCAGGAACAGGCCGGGCCGGGCTGGCGACGCGCACCGTAGCTTTGGTGCGAGTGGCAGGAACAGGCCGGGCCGGGCTGGCGACGCGCACCGTAGGCTTGGGGCGAGTGGCAGGAACAGGCCGGGCCGGGCTGGCGACGCGCACCGTAGGCTTGGTGCGAGGAGCAGGAACAAGCCGGGCCGGGCTGGCGACGCACACCGTAGGCTTGGTGCGGGGAGCAGGAACAGGCCGGGCTGGGCTGGCGACGCGCACCGTAGCTTTGGTGCGAGTGGCAGGAACAGGCCGGGCCGGGCTGGCGACGCGCACCGTAGGCTTGGTGCGAGTGGCAGGAACAGGCCGGGCCGGGCTGGCGACGCGCACCGTAGGCTTGGTGCGAGGAGCAGGAACAAGCCGGGCCGGGCTGGCGACGCACACCGTAGGCTTGGTGCGGGGAGCAGGAACAGGCCGGGCTGGGCTGGCGACGCGCACCGTAGGCTTGGTGCGAGGGGCAGGAACAGGCCGGGCCGGGCTGGCGACGCACACCGTAGGCTTGGTGCGAGGAGCAGGAACAGGCCGGGCCGGGCTGGCGACGCGCACCATCCACTTAGTGCGGGGATTAGGAGCGGGCCGGACCGGACTGGTGACGCACACCACTTGCTTGGTGTGAGGAGCGGGACTGGGTTTCGTCATAACCCTCCGCTCCCTCAGCTGCCTACCGAGTTCCTCTCGCCGTGCCTCAATTCTCACCTTCTCCCTTATCGCCTCCAATAGCTCCACCCTCTGCACCACTAACTCCTGCTCCCTCTGCGCCAATAGCCCCCTTAACCTGGTGGCCTCCTCACCTAACCTCCTACTACGCCCTGTAGCTGCCTCCTGCTGCCCCGTCGCCCATGCCGTATGCCCCCCCCCCCCTAAAAAATGTTTGGGGTTGCCTCTCGTCCGTCCGACGACGACACTGTTGACGCCGTTGCTCCTCTCTCCGTCGCGCCTCTACCGTCTCACTCCATGGACGGCGATCCATCCCGGCCTGGATTTCCTCCCAGGTCCAGGACCCCTGCCCGTCCAATATTTGCTCCCACGTCCAGGCTGCCTGCTCCTGGACACGCTGCTTGGTCCTGGTATGGTGGGATCTTCTGTCGAAGAGAGTAGACCAATGCGCAGCGTCAGTTGCAAACATACTTAACTTTATTATCTATAGTGATAATATAACAACAAAACAATAAACGAAACGTGCAGTCCTACGGTTAACACGGAAACAAACCAAACGGAAACAAGATCCCACAAACACTAAGGGAAACAGACTGTTTAAATATGGCTCCCAATCAGAGACAACCAGCAACAGCTGACACTCGTTGCCTCTGATTGGGAGCCACTCTGGCCAACATAGAAAATCAACAACTTGAACTCCCACACAGAACATAAACCCATAGAATCTACACACCCTGGCTCAACATATAGAGTCCCCAGAGCCAGGGTGTGACACATGAGATCTGCATCCTACACATATGGATTCCGCTATTACTTATCATCGTCAAAAATACTTGTTTGCTGATAATAATAATAATTATTATTATTATTATTATTTTTATTATTATTATTATTATTATTATTATAATAACAATAATAATAATACAGGTCAGGGATAGAACTTGTATTGGCTAAGGGGGGGACTACCTGGAAAATAAGGAATCCTTACTCTGCTTACCCAAGCATTTTTTAGCCTCCATCCCTCCCCAACCCCGTAAGCAGAGGGCCGCACTAAGACCCGGCTTAGTTGAGAACTGGAAGATAGGAAAGTTGTTTTTTAACTGTGGTTAGAGGGAATTAGATAAAGAATAATAGACAACAACTTCAAATGTGCCTCCGTGTGCAAAAAACAACTGTCAGGAGGAGTAGAGGAGAAAAAGTAAAAATAATGAGGTTGATGCGGCTCTGTTTATCTAGTAGCCTATAGGTGTCTGCGGTAATAAAAGTAGCATAGTCTTATTAGCTTGGTGGAGAACCTGTCCGTTTATAAGGCTTCTCACCTTAGATGAAAATATATTCAGCAACTCTTGGTAGGACAATAGGATGGACAATAGTTTGTTTTATAAACCAGTGTTTTATTGGTAAAACCAACACCTTTTGGGGAAATGACATCATCAGGGCCAAACAAAAGGAATAAACTGAGCAGACCTATATTCTATCGGGCATATCGCCATATTCAACCAGGTGTGTTTCATTGAGCCTCAAGGGAAAAGCTATACTGTACATTTTCCACTCGTTTCTATCTTTGTGTTGACCAATGGGTATCAAAGGCTAGCTCAGCATTCAATGTGAAACATAGACCCTGTCATGCAAAGTGGGGGGAAAGTTCACAGGATACATACATTTAGGGTGATGTTGTAGCTTTGGAAGGGTCAGTGATAAGCACCCGCATGATAATGGCCCAATAGAGTGATTTATGGTAATATTCCCTTTTATCTGTAAGAGTGGAGGGCAGTGTACCTACACAGCCTGCTGCTATTCTGGTGAGATCCGGTCTCACATATAAAATAAAATAAACTATCTTCTACTATCTATTACCATTCAACTGTTTGAGAACGACACAAGCACGACCGCTTCAATTCACCTCACCATTCCAAAGACCATTCCGTTGCTCATATTCCTCCATAATGTATTCCGGGGAGAGTGGTGAAAAACAGCGAGGGGGGAAAAGCGTGTATCCCATCTGATTACAAGCCCTCTTCGACGAGTTGCGGTGCAGTCGACATCTGGAGTGTTTGAAAGCGCACTCTCCATCATTGCTATGATTAATCAGAAAGCGGGCCATCGTGAACGCAAAAAAATCACAGCAGATGCCTAGATGACAACTCTCATAGCGTTTGTTTGTAGCATTACAACGACCTTAGCATTTCTATGGGCAGAGGATGGGTGAAATTAATGTGATAAATTATTAGGAGAGCAAGTGGTGCCAAAGCTAATTTCCAGACAAACTCGATAGTTTCCGAGGCTTTGCGGATCATCACCCTCACAGGTTTATTTCAGATGAAATGTTTTTGGGGCTTCGCTGCCTAATATGTTCGGCCCGTGGTACTTACTGTTAAATTATCACTGTGGATATACTAGAATGGGGACTGTGTAAATTGGTATTATATATGCAACTCCAAAAGAGAAGAAAATACCACTTCCACTTTGAAGAAGTGAATCAGTGTGGACAACGGCAAAAACATGAGCCGTGCTAAGACCACTCCGCGGACGACTTAGGGGCGATTCCTCCAGCAGTCACAAGCAGTAAAGTCATAGGCCGGGGGAGAAAGAGAGAACGAGATTGGGGGATATAGAGAGCGAGAGAGAGACAGAGAGAGAGATGGAGGGATGGTGGAAAAAAACAAGAGGGAGATGGGAAGATAGTGAGAGAATGAAATAAATATATATATATGAAATAAAAATAGCCTTCTCTCTCAGCATGGTGAAGAGGGATTTGAGAAGATATTATCCTCAAAGGCTTGCGTCTGCATTTGAGTGAGGCTGAGGCTGAGGTAGAAAAGGGTAGGGCCTGTCTGTGGTAAATTATGAAAGTCCCATGGCGTTTCCTGATACCGCTAACACCAGCTGACTGGAGTGATCCATGGCCGCTTTGTGGAGACTTCTGATATAAATGCTGAGGGCTAGATGTTCAAGATTCCCTGTTCCCCCCGCCGCCTCTGCCTCTGCTTCTTCCTCGCATCAACATCACCTACCATCGCCTCTCCTGCTGAGCAGGGGGAAGTTGTTATGTTCTCTCTCTCTCTCTCTCTCTCTCTCTCTCTCTCTCTCTCTCTCTCTCTCTCTCTCTCTCTCTCTCTCTCTCTCTCTCTCTCTCTATCACTCTGTCTCTTTCTCTCTTTCCCTCCCTCTCTCTATCGCTCTCGCCTCGGAATATCAAGATGAGGACATGGGCGACTTACTTGCCCTTGTGCCTTTTCAATTTGACAAGCAAGCGGCCTTGGGGGACTTTCGACTCTATTTTCAAATGGACCATTTGTAATCAGGTCTCTAAAGAAGAGAGGGGGGGTAGAAATGGAGATGGTACCTCTGCTGTTGTTCTCAAGGTAGGAAGTAGGGGGTGGGGCGGGTTGTGATAGAACAGTGGAACGTTTACGGATGTGCCAACAGCTACGGTAAAGAATTGAGGGGCACAAAAAAAGATAGATAGGTAGATAATTGACATCTATTTAAAACAGGAGCAGAAAAATGGGAGGAAAGAATCTGTTTCCTAGAAATGGAGATGGTACCTCTGCTATTGTTCTCAAGGTAGGAAGTGGGGGGTGGGGCGGGTTGTGATAGAACAGTGGAACGTTTACGGATGTGCCAACAGCTACGGTAAAGAATTGAGGGGCACAAAAAAAGATAGATAGGTAGATAATTGACATCTATTTAAAACAGGAGCAGAAAAAAATGGGAGGAAAGAATCTGTTTCCTCTGGAAAATAAAAACATAACACCCTCTTTTTGAAAGATGCGCCACCTCTCCATGAACCCAAGGTGCACTCTCACTCACGGCGACAAAACTCCACCAAGAAGAAGAGGGCAATTCCACGCCAGGATGAAGGTTGGAATTTACTGGTCCGGTGTGGCTCAGTTGGTAGAGCATGGCTCTTGCAATGCCAGGGTTGTGGGATCAATTCACATGGGGAAAAAGTATGAACGTGTATGTACTCACTACTGTAAGTCGCTCTGCATAAGAGCGTCTGCTAAATCACTTAAATGTAAAATTGGGAAAACTCATGTACTGGAGGCGGCATAGCCACTAGCTGACAAAGTCATTAAATCACTTCTAACATTATGCCTAACCCTAACCTTTTTTTTTTCATGCATTATTACAGCTGGCCCATCTAGTGGAAATTGCTTAGCTTTGCCGCCAGGATAAGATTCATCCCGCCAGGAGTCAGGACAATCCGGAAATATTTTGGGTATCTCAAATTGTTCTGGCAATTCTCACATATAAACTTAATTGAGAGGAAGGAAGTTTGACATGCTTTGACATTTGTGTCGCAATTTCTTTTTTAGGAAATCGTGATGAATGTGGCCATTTTAGACCCTTTTTAGACCTGTACATACCTTATGTAAGACCCTATTATCCGTGAACGGTACATGATACATGATACGGTCACACTTTATTTGGATAGTCCCATATAGATGATCATACTATCAACAAACTGTGTGTTGTTAGGATCCTGGATGCTGATTGGTTGATATGCGGGAGTTGTGGCAAAATACCATGACCTGTTAAAGTCATAATTCTACTGTCCCGCAGCCCAGGCAGGAAATTCATAAACTTAATCTCCCTTGGAGAAGAAACATTATTTTTCCATGACACTATTTGGTTTGCAACAGTTGGGGGTTGTATAAACCTACCTCTTACAAATGTGATCTCTCCCGTGCCAGTAGGCTAGCTAGCCCAATAATGTAAGTGAAATTAATCATTCATCATGGAAACTGTAAACACTCAGAATTCCATTAATTCATTAAGCAGCGCAGTGCGTCCTATGTAAGCCTATTGGGTTTTTATTAAATCATTGTTTATTGAAGTTCTTGTCTCTCATCATCATTAACTCTCTGCTAGTTAGCTACATGCCAATGATTTGTTTAACATAGCAACGTCGAATGAATAGAATGATTAGAATTAACGACTGGGTCAAAACAGTCGCTTGGGTAGCAACTTCAGAATGCAAAAGTTATCCGATGCGGGCATGGAGGCAAGGGAAATAATGGCAGTGAGTGGCCATCGGTGTGAGAGCTCACTCAAGAGTTATCGGCAGCTCCTAACATGGAGAACAGAACGCGCTGGAGTGCCATTTTAGCTGGTAACGATGTGAGTGGGAAGTCCCATTCTCCGCCAAAGAAGAGGCAAGCACTGTCTGTCACTAACCAGCGCCAGGACAATGGACAGTTCTTCCACTCGTGTGCCATCAACGGAAACGTCACTATTAACGTCACCAACTAGCTTGGTTAGCTCGGACTCGCCAACCATAATAGTTGTTGCCTATGTAGGTCTATTGGATATTTATTAAATCGTTATTTATTAAAGATCTTTTCTCTCATCATCATGAAATCTCTGCTAGCTAGCTACATGCATTTACATTTACATTATGGTCATTTAGCAGACGCTCTTATCCAGAGTGACTTACACTTAGTGCATTCATCCTTAAGGGACATTTCTAAATGTTTCTACTTCATATTCATCATCTCCAGCACCACCCCAACATCAACATATGTGAAAATGGCACGTTTCTATGTTTTCTGGATAAATAGACAGCGAAAGATACGTTTTTCCAATGACATCATCTGTGTGCATCATGTGATTTTGACCAATTATGAGTAGGCATTGCCTACTAATTGTCTACTAATTGGTTGATGATCTCATTGGAAACACTTATCTTCCTGTCGTTAATATTTGTATAAATATGTTAGCAAATGTTTTATAAAATAAATAAGGCTCTCGAACCCGGGGATTATCATGTGATAACTCCCTTCTAAGGGCTGTTCCCATCAATTTCTATGTAGGCCTATAAAAAAGTACCAGAGAGCCCATTATGGAAATGTGACGTGTTTCAAGAGTGTATTGTTTAAAAATATATATGTCTAAAAATAAGCTCAATCAAAAAGGGCACTTTTGAGATATTCATATTAATATGTGTAATGTTGAATAAATTGATGTAACATTTTTTTTTCCTGAATCTAGACTCACTCCATATTTGAGAGTACATTGTAAGGAGTATGATGATACCATGTACAGTTCACGGATCATAGGGTCTTACAGGAGGCGTGTATAGGTCTAAAAAGGTCCTAAAGTGGCCACATTAATCATACAAAAATAATAATATGTGATCCAAAAGTAAAAAGCGTGTCAAACATCCTTCCTAATATTGAAGTTTCTATATGAGAACTGCCAGAACAATCTGAGATACCCAAAATATTTTTGGGCTATCCTTGCGTGGAATTGCCCAAGAGAGAGGCATCCGTTGTCTGTTTTTCTGACGCAAATGCGGCCGCATACATCACCAGCCGCAAGGTCAGGTGGGCAGCGGCGTTCATTCCGCTTAGCCCGTCTCAGGGCCCTGCAGCGTGGGAGGCGTCACGTTTTGTCACTCTGGCTGCTCTGAGGCCCCATCATACACTGATATTTCCACAAGATGGCTCCCCTGAATTATGCTGTGGTGGAAAGGGCCAAGAAGAGACAAAATACAAACTAATTATCTGTGTGTCTGCCTCTCACCTGAAACCAACCGCCACTTGTTTTTATCACAGCCAAGTGGCGCTTATGCAAAATGGCACTCGGGTAATGGGGGAACAATCAATGTCGCCTGCCGCTCCTCATTCTCCACAGAAAACCCCCCTTTCTTCGGGGCGGAACGACACATTGTCACCTCCACGCCTGCCATTTCCCAAATGAATCCCAATTTGCCTGTTAAGCGCAAGCCGCGAGAGGGGTCACATGCACTGTGCACAGGCTAATTTACATTCTCAGGTGCATGTGTTTGTGTTTAGGTAGTACTGGGTAAACTATGGGCGCTACCCTGGCGGCAGTTTGTCGGGTGCTGAGTTAGTTTGCATATAGCCTCTTTTTTTTTTTTTTTTTCATCTGTAGACCTGCCGTCGTGGCATTTCTGTATGGAGGACATTTGGTGAAAAGACCGTCTCAGGTGTCAAGCGGCCAATCATGCGGCGGCTCTAGGTCATTTGTACAGAGGCATTGATCACCACTGTGACCCCATCACATTGCCCCGCCACACTCAGGAATAGCCACTGCCACCACAGGCATCACTATGGCCAGCCGAAGACAAAAAACAAGAATGGCAAACCCTCAATAGGACACACATCACTGAAATAATCATTGTGCTGGTCCATTTTGTATATTGGGATTTCATGAATGTGGCTGAGTTTATCAACATGAGAGTGAGCCGGGGAATGACCATAACCATCTTAGAGGGGTGCTGAGAATGGGGGATACAGCCTACATGGAATACTCTTCCTAAATGATTTCCTGAGCAGAGCTGGGGTCCAGTGTGGCTCAGTTGGTAGATTATGGCGCTTACAACGCCAGGATTGTGGGTTCGATTCCCACAGAGGAGAAGTTAGAGAAATATATGCACACTAGATAAGAGAGAGAACATCTGCTAAATGACTACATTTTTGTATTTTTTATGTAAATGTAAAAAATATCATATTCCTTTTAGCATGTCACCCGGGACTATGAATCACAATTGCTACATGTTACCTGAGAACGTCAGGGCTTTTGGATGAAAGTAAAAGGGATCTGAGGCAGGACCCAGCAATGGGGTCGCCGGGAGTGGGGTGCAGGGGGAGAGTGAAGAGGGGGATGTCACAGATTTGGGTTGGGAGGGTTAATTACAATAACAATGGGGGCGGCCAAAGAAAATGTATCCCGCCCGGCTTAGCTGCTCTCCCCATTTGTTTCAATAAGGTAAATTGATTGTGATGTCCTCGGGTGTCATTTGCATCGCATCCATAGTGTACTGTTCTTCTCCCCCCCCTCCTCCCCTACAACCCCTTAGTCTCTACTCACTGGAGTCAGGACAATGTTCGATGGGGTCACATTGATCTTCTCGGGGAAGGCTGTGTGAGAACACACACACGTACACATGCACATCACCTTCAGCCTCAGTCCACACACATACATACACACACACACTCAGCACCCAGAGCTCATTGTGGTGATGTGAACACCTCACACCTCAGCACCTCAAAGAAGAGTCCTTGCTATAGGTCCAGTAATGACACGTGGTCACATTGAGTTAGACACCCCTGTGTCCACTAGACGGCTCCAGGCACTTCGGCCAGGCTGGTGATTGATAATACTGGCCACTCACTGAGTCTGTCTCAAAAGAGAGTGCACATTTTTGTCCTAGCCCAGCACTAACACACCTGATTCAACGAATCAATTAATGACCAAGCCTTTGGTTAGTTGGATGAGATGTGTTAGTGCTGGGCTAGAACAAAAACGTGCACCCTCTGAGGGCCCCACCAGGAATACAGTACTCCAATACAGCCACACCAACAAACAACACAGGCTACTGCAGTGGACAGTGGGCACACCGACCATTTGACAACTGATCCATCTTGGCGACTGTGGCCGTCCTTGGTTGTCCGTCCGCCCCCCTCCTCTGTCATGGGCATAGCTGCACGGCGTGGCACTGCCCACCGGCCTCCAACAGAGCACCCAGCCAGGGTGGCATCCATCTCTCCCATACACACCGCCTCCATCCACCAGACCCCCCTCGGAAATGACACACAGACACACACACACTCAGGCACCCCTGTCATCAGTCACCGTCAGGGTAGATAGCGTCGGCCTTCACGGGATTAAGTGACGATTGGGCTCTTTACCTGAGGCACTGGATGACAATGGGCCTCGCCATAATAGATAGAGAGATGAATCTGCCTCCCATAGGCCATATAGAACACTCTCATGGCTTTCAAGAAAAGGCTACCCACTGGGTAATATTTGGTTGAGATGTTGATCAATGAGATTACAACCTATATTCACCCAATCAAAAAGACAGCCACAAGTTAGTTGAATTTCCAATTGTGTTATCACTATGCTTTCAACCATCTAAAAGCATAACCAAATTCCAATGGAAAAACTGTCTGATTTTTGCTTTAGTTGTCACCCGAATGTCTATCACTGCGCTTTCAACCATTTAAAAGCACAGCAGTTCAAATGGGAATACAATGTCAGAGATTTTGTTTATTTATAGAACAGATTAATATGATATCATCTAATAGCAGAACCAAATGAGCTGGATTGCAGTTGAGATTACATTAAAAGTAGATGGTGCAAGTGATCAATGCTGTTCGAGATTCTGCGCAGATTATTACAGCAATTGTGAAGATCTCACAGACCTGGGATGACCTATGCATGCTATCTTGAACATGCACACTTTATATGATTACATAAGAATAAATGTACAGTTACAGTAAGATAGCCTTACCTTTAGTCTTTTTACTATATACAAAAGTAATATTGAATTGTGTTTGGTTGACAACGCAAGCAAATATCATCATTTAAAGGAGATGTATCTACTGCTCGGATAGTTCCATCTGAGCCACTGGCTTAATTAATTAATTAATTTTTTATTTCACCTTTATTTAACCAGGTAAGCCAGTTGAGAACAAGTTCTCATTTACAACTGCGACCTGGCCAAGATAAAGCAAAGCAGTGCGATAAAAACAACAACAACACAGAGTTACATATGGAATAAACAAAATGTACAGTCAATAACACAATAGAAAATCTATATACAGTGTGTGCAAATGTAGTAAGTTATGGAGGTAAGGCAATAAATAGGCCATAGTGCAAATAATTACAATTTAGTATTAACACTGGAGTGATAGATGTGCAGAAGATGATGTGCAAATCGAGATACTGGGGTGCAAATGAGCAAAATAAATGACAATATGGGGATGAGGTAGTTGGGTGGGCTAATTACAGATGGGCTGTGTACAGGTGCAGTGATCGGTAAGCTGCTCTGACAACTGATGCTTAAAGTTAGTGAGGGAGATAAGTGTCTCCAGCTTCAGAAATTGTTTTTGTTCGTTCCAGTCATTTGCAGCAGAGAACTGGAAGGAATGGCGGCCAAAGGAGGTGTTGGCTTTGGGGATGACCAGTGAGATATACCTGCTGGAATGCATACTACGGGTGGGTGTTGCTATGGTGACCAATGATCTAAGATAAGGCGGGGATTTGCCTAGAAGTGATTTATAGATGACCTGGAGCCAGTGGGTTTGGCGACGAATATGTAGTGAGGGCCAGCCAACGAGAGCGTACAGGTCACAATGGTGGGTAGTATATGAGGCTTAATCCCATTCTTTAACTTCTATTTTTGGTTGAGTTGGAGACATGAATCCAACATATCATTTGTTAACTTGTCGACAAGTTAATAGGCTATTTATTGTATTTCAAAAGTGATATTGAATTGTGTTTGGTTGTCAACGTGACCAAACATCAACATTTGAAGGAGAATTATCTTCTGCTTGGATAGTTCCATCTCTGCCACTGACTTAGTCTGGCTTTAATTCCAGTTTGTCTACAAATTAATAATTTATATGTTGGATTCACATCTCCATCTCAACCAAAAACCAATGTTAAAGAATAAGATTAAATCAAATCAAACATAAAATGCACTTTAAATCAAGTTTGATTGGATTTTGTCCTATTCTTTAACTTAGATTTCTGGTTGAGGTAGAGATGTGAAACCAACATATCAATTATTAATTTGTAGACAAACTGGAATTAAAGCCAGACTAAGTCAGTGGGACAGATGGAACTATCCAAGCAGAAGATACATCTCCTTCAAAAATTGATATTTGACAATTCAATATCCCTTAATATGATTACATTTGAAATCAACCAGAGCTTGAAACCCTAAGCCTATTGTTTTGTCTATTTTTTGTTGATTTCTGGGTTTCAAATGTTATATAGGCCTAAATAGCATAATTTATGATTGATAAAGTATGCTCACATTTGATTTGCTCTGGTAAACCTACCATTTGGAATGACTTCGATAACAACAGTGAATCTATTTCGTTTTGAAGTAAAGATCTCTCAACAATCATTCTCATCGGTAATAGTCAGTGACAAATATCAAAGAGAAGCAGGGCTTGGTTAAAACCTTGGATGGGAGACCAAAGTGTAGCTATAGATCAATTCTCCAGTAGGAGGTGCTGCCCAGCCTATTGTTTTTTTTCTTCTGATAGTGGATATAACGTTGAAAGTCTGATGTTGTTTTAAAGGTACAAATTCAACATATTTTATACAAGGTTTGTCTACAGGGTTTTCTCGTTTTGGCAAAAGTCAGTCCTCCGTCCTGTCGCCTCTGTCCTCTCTCCTCCATGACCAGGTAACCTATAAGTGGTCGAGTGGTCAAGGAGTGTGTCAATTCGTTATTAGGCAAATGGAAGACAGTCCTCCCCTCCTCGATAGCCTCCTTTTGGCATGGAAGCACAAGTGTATCCTACCTGAGTCCTTTGCGGAAGAGCTTTGAAATCTGCCACACCCCCTTTGAATCAGCTATTGTTTTCTCGAAGGAGAAAAGCATGAAAACATTTAAAAACAATATTCTACTTATCCTTTTATCTATACAAATGTCTTGCAAAGCTAGCTACATTTGTTTTGATCACTTTATACATTTATTTTGTGATTCCACCCTGTAAACGTTGTTTGCCTAATGACGCGCAAGTGGAGAAGGACCATCTCATTTCAAGCAAGCGCATTTCCATCAACGTTCACTCTCCTCGCTGATTCTCGATTACCTTTGACATTTTTCAAAAGGAGGCGAGAGAGGACGGAGGAGAGAAGATGCAGGAAGTGAGGAAATCGAATTAATAAAAGGACTATGTAGAAATGTGGTTACCATGATGACTAATAATCCTGTGTTTGAAATTTCACCTTCAAAACAACAGTTTACATTAAGGAAATAATCCTATGTATTTTCCACGTAGATTCCACTTCACAATATGTTGACAAATTACGTTGAAACAATGGTGATTCAACCAGTTTTTGCCCAGTGGGTAGTGTACAATGCCCTTTCAACCAATGACAGGCTTGTTTACTACAATGCCTTCAGAAAGTATTCACACTCCTTGAATTTTTCCACATTTTGTTGTGTTACAACCTGAATTAAAAATGGATGAAATAGAGATTTATTTGTCACTGGCCTACACACAATACCCCATAATGTCAAAGTGGAATTATGTTTTAAAAAATGTTTACAAATTAATTAAAAATGAAAACCTAAAATGTCTTGAGTCAATAAGTATTCAACCCTTGAGTAAAGATTTGCTTAACAAGTCACATAATAAGTTGCATGTACTCACTTGTGTGCAATAATAGTGTTTAACATGATCTTTGTACCCCACACATACAATTATCTGTAAGGTCCCTCAAACACAGATTCAACCACAAAGACCAGGGAGGTTTTTCAATGTCTCGCAAAGAAGGATACCTATTGGTAGATAGGTAAAACAAAAAGCAGACATTGAGCATGGTGAAGTTATTAATTACACTTTGGATGGTGTATCAATACACCCAGTCATTACAAAGATACAGGCGTCCTTCCTAACTCAGTTGCCGGCGAGGAAGGAATCCGCTCAGGGATTTCACCATGAGGCCAATGGTGACTTCAAAACAGTTACAGAGTTTAATAGCTGTGATAGGAGAAAACTGAGGATGGATCAACAACATTGCAGTTACTCCACAATACTAACCTAATTGACAGAGTGAAACGAAGAAAGCCTGTACTGAATACAAATATTCCAAAACATGCATCCTGTTTGCAACAAGGCACTAAAGTAATACTGCAAACAATTTGGCAAAGCAATTAACTTTTTGTCCTGAATACAAAGTGTTATGTTTTGGGCAAATCCAATACAACACATTACTGAGTACCACTCTCCATATTTTCAAGCATAGTGGTGGCTGCATCATGTTATGGTATGCTTGTAATCGTTAAGGACTGGGGAGTTTTTCAGGATAAAAAATAAACGGAATGGAGCTAAGCACAGGCAAAACCCTAGAGGAAACCTGGTTCAGTCTGCTTTCCACCAGACACTGGGAGATTTATTCAGCAGGTCAATAACCTAAAACACAATGCTAAATCTACACTGGAGTTGCTTACCAAGAAGACAGTGAATGTTACTGAGTGGCAGAGTTACAGTTTTTGACTTAAATCTACTTGAAGATCTATGGCAAGACCTGAAAATGGTTGCTAGCAATGATCAACAACCAGTATTTGGCAGAGCTTGAAGAATTTGGAAAAGAATAATGGGCAAATGTTGCACAATCCAGGTGTCGGAAGCTCTTAGAGACTTATCCAGAAAGACTCACAGCTATAATCGCTGCCCAAGGTGCTTCTACAAAATATTGACTCAGGGGTGTGAATACGTATGTAAATTAGATATTTCTGTATTTCATTTTCAAGAAATTTGCTAAAATTTCTAAAAACTTGTTTTCACTTTGTCAGTATGTGTAGATGGGTGAGAGAGAAAAAATATATTTAATCCATTTTGAATTAAGGCTGTAACACAACAAAATGTGGAATAAGTCAAGGGGTATGAATACTTTCTGAAGGCACTGTATGTGTAAGTACTGTCCTCATGAATACCTTGGTGGAAAAAGTACCCAAATGTCATACTTGAGTAAAAGTAAAGATACCTTAATAGAAATGACTCAAGTAAAAGTGAAAGTCACCCAGTACAATACTACTTGAGTAAAAGTCTAAAGATATTTGGTTTTAAATATACCTAAGTATCAAAAGTAAATGTATAAATAATTTCAAATTCCTTATATTAAGCAAACCAGATGGCACGACTTTCTTGTTTTTAAAATGTACGTCTGGCCAGGGGCACACTCCAACACATCATTTACAAACAAAGCATTAGTTTAGTGAGTTCGCCAGATCAGAGGCAGTAGGGATGACCTGGGATGTTCAATTGCACACATTTTCTGTACTGCTAAGCAATCAAAATGTAGCAAGTACTTTTGGGTGTCAGGGAAAATGTATAGAGTAAAAAGTACATCATTTTGTTTAGGAATGTAGTGGAGTAAAAGTAAAAGTGGTCAAAAATATAAATAGTAAGGTAAAGTACAGATACCCAAAAAAACGACTTAAGTAGTACTCTAAAGTATTTTTACTTAAGTACTTTACACCACTGCATGTATACATATTGCCCTCACATGTATGCATTAAGCATGTACTCTATGGTCATGTCTTGGGCCAAATCTCCCTTGAAAAGCAGATTCTAAAAGAGTTATATTTATATAAGAATGATCACACTTACACAGTATCCAACATGTTTCAAATCCACCCTAGAGCAGTGCACAGTACACAACTGGCTGGTGGAGTTTTTTGCGTCCATCAGAGTGACAGAGGGGAGGGGAAGTATGTTTCAGAGCGATGCAGTAACAAAAGGCTCTTGTCTAAACAAAAGGGCTGGAATAACAATTGCTATGCTTCTAATCCCGTCATTATTGAGGTTCCGGGGTGGCGTCTTTTAGCAAGTCCCGTAAGATGACAGTTGTCTTCGAGTGGCCATTGTTGCGTTTTTAAATTGAACTGGAAATATACATTCCAGAGCGAATTGGCTATCCAAGGTATAGGCCTTGGTCTCCCCGGAGTGACCCTCTTAGAAAATCCTGTTAAATCCCTCTTAATTGCACCCTATTCAGTTCGATTCAAATTTATTGTACACAGTATACAGAAGTGAGTTTGGGGAGTGGAGGGCCTTCTGTGTAAGTCACTCCAGAGTGTGAGTTTGGGGAGTGGAGGGCCTTCTGTGTAAGTCACTCCAGAGTGTGAGTTTGGGGAGTGGAGGGCCTTCTGTGTAAGTCACTCCAGAGTGTGAGTTTGGGGAGTGGAGGGCCTTCTGTGTAAGTCACTCCAGTGTGTGAGTTTGGGGAGTGGAGGGCCTTCTGTGTAAGTCACTCCAGTGTGTGAGTTTGGGGAGTGGAGGGCCTTCTGTGTAAGTCACTCCAGAGTGTGAGTTTGGGGAGTGGAGGGCCTTCTGTGTAAGTCACTCCAGAGTGTGAGTTTGGGGAGTGGAGGGCCTTCTGTGTAAGTCACTCCAGAGTGTGAGTTTGGGGAGTGGAGGGCCTTCTGTGTAAGTCACTCCAGAGTGTGAGTTTGGGGAGTGGAGGGCCTTCTGTGTAAATCACTCCAGTGTGTGAGTTTGGGGAGTGGAGGGCCTTCTGTGTAAGTCACTCCAGAGTGTGAGTTTGGGGAGTGGAGGGCCTTCTGTGTAAGTCACTCCAGAGTGTGAGTTTGGGGAGTGGAGGGCCTTCTGTGTAAGTCACTCCAAAGTGTGAGTTTGGGGAGTGGAGGGCCTTCTGTGTAAGTCACTCCAGAGTGTGAGTTTGGGGAGTGGAGGGCCTTCTGTGTAAGTCACTCCAGAGTGTGAGTTTGGGGAGTGGAGGGCCTTCTGTGTAAGTCACTCCAGAGTGTGAGTTTGGGGAGTGGAGGGCCTTCTGTGTAAGTCACTCCAGAGTGTGAGTTTGGGGAGTGGAGGGCCTTCTGTGTAAGTCACTCCAGAGTGTGAGTTTGCTTTTTCCCTTTTTCTTTCTGTTTTTTTCTCTCTCCATCCTCTCCTCCCTGTGACGTCTGAGGGCCAAGGGGCTTTGATTTACCCTCATAGCCCTGCTCACGAGTTAAAACACTGCTAATGCACCCCCCCCCCCCCCCCCCGACAGACACACACACACACATTCACAGACAGAAAGACACACATACGCACACCCAAACACCAAAGAGATTTATAACGATAAAAGCCCCCAAAAAGCCAGCCAACGCATAAGCCCATTCGTGAGCAGCCTTGAACTCTGCCTGATCCGCTATTTATTACCGGTATCACTTGGAAAAACAAAAACACCAACATCCGAACACCTGAAGGGGGTCATTCCTCATTTTGCTGGGGTTCAATGCTGTCTGGCTGAGAGGCAGAAACCGACACAGACACACGTTCCCTCCATCACAACAACCTTTATCCAATTAAAAAACGTCAAGCTTATTTGCTAAAGTGTGAATGCTTAAATTACTAATATCACCCAGGTAATTCTTATACAATTTCCCCGGCCCCCCTTTGGAATGTTTGTATTGCGTTGGAAAACAATGTTTGCACAACAATCCAGTGTTGGGTTTTGGCGCCAGCAGATAATGATTATGTTAATCCAAACAAAGCGAGAGCTCTTTTGCATGTCGCGGAATTCCGCTGTAAACTCATGACCTTTATTAACCTCCCTAATCCTTGACTGTATACCCACGATAAGGGGCTTACACCCCCTAACACACACCCATGTCACTTTGTCTCAGGACTCAAGTGTGTGTGTCACTTCCCCCCACCCCCCTCGCTCCAAAACACCTGACAATCCATGTGTAGAGAAAAGGCAGAGAAATTAAACACAATTAGCACACCTATTTGATCAATGACGATAATGGACGGAGGCGGGGCAAAAAAAAAAGCTAAGCAAACGAGCGTCGAGCCAGCGGTCTGAATGGTATTAAGTGGTGAGATTAAAAAGCCATCCCATAGGTCAGGTCAGCGGTGTTCATTTGAATGCATTATTACCAGGGCCGGGGCCTAGATTACTCACTCAATAGCCACACTCCAACTCTGAGTGACAACGCGGGTGAGAGGGAGCATGTCGTTCAACACTTAGAGCTCATTAGTGTTAGCGACAGTGGTGTAAAGCACTTAAGTAAAAATACTTTAAAGTACAACTTAAATCGTTTTTTGGGGTATCTGTACTTTACTATTGATATTTTGGACAACTTTTACTTCACTACATTCCTAAAGAAAATAATTAACTTTTTACTCCATACATTTTCCCTGACACCCATTACATTACATACTCATTACATTTTGAATGTTTAGCAGGACAGGAAAATGGTCCAATTCACACACTTATCAAGAGAACATCCCTGGTCATCTCTACTGCCTCTGATCTGGCGGACTCACTAAACACAAATGCTTTGTTTGTTGGAGTGTGCCCCTTGCTATCCGTAAATTTTAAAAACACGAAAATAGTGCTGTCTGGTTTGCTTAATTTAAGGAATTTTAAATGATTTATACTTTTACTTTTGATACTTAAGTATATTTTAGCAAATACATATACTTTTGATACTACTTTTGATACTTAAAACCAAATAGTTTTAGACTTTTACTGAAGTAGTTTTGGGGTGTTGTGAGTGTCAATGACGTTTGACAAGATTCAAGGGTGTTTCAGATTTTGTCTTGGTCTTTGTTGACATTTTCAATGGGAGTCGGTTTGCATACTAGCACAGCAATATCAAATCAAATCAAATCAAATGTATTTATAAATCCCTTTTTCCATCAGCAGATGTCACAAAGTGCTTATACGGAAACCCAGCCTAAAACCCCAAACAGCAAGCAATGCAGATTTAGAAGCATGGTGGCTAGGAAAAACTCCCTAGAAAGGCAGGAACCTACGAAGAAACCTTGCAAGGAACCAGGCTCTGAGGTGTGGCCAGTCCTCTTCTGGCTGTGTTGGTGGAGATTATAAGAGTACATGGCCATTAAGGCCAGATTGTTCTTCAAGATGTTTAAACGTTCATAGATGACCAGCAGGGTCAAATAATAATCACAGTGGTCACAATAGTGTCTATATTTTATATATTATATTTTTCTCTCTCTGCTTGGCTCCTGGGCTGGTGTCATCACATCAGGATATATTAACTTCTGATTTCGAGCTGCTGCAGGTGTCCCGGTGTGATACACAAACACACAAACACTCTCTATCTCTCTCCTGCGGTTTCTGCCATGAGAGAGAGACGGCGGAACTTGTCTCATTGGTTACCTCAACACACACAGGGGGTCTCTCTCCCACCCCCGCTAGGCCTACCTACCGCACACTCACACCCTGAATATCAATCTCCTCACACCTCGCCCACTGTGCTCTCAGAAGCAGCTGAATATTCTACAAGCGTTTGATTTTTCAAGGGGTATGTGAACTCCCATCACGGAGAGCCGTCGTACGCGGGAGAAGTTGGGCTTGAACAGTCGTCAGTGAGGTCATTTCCTCTCTCTCAGTGGGACCACAAAGAAAAACTTTGAATAGTTTGTTCTTTTTTTCTTAATTACTGTGTGCTTTAGTCCTCTGCATCGCTCCTGCTATGTCAGTTCCTGTCTTCAAGGCCGAAGCATTCATCTCTCAATCTTGTCTCATCCCTAGATTCAAGAATCAATGTCGAGGCTGTCCAAATCGCTTTTTAACTCTGATGTCACACTTCTTACGAGATGGACAAAAGCTCAGAAAGAGCGAGTTATGCCACGCAAAGGAATTTATCCCCCCCCTCCCCCCCCCTCCCCCCTCCCCCCTCCCCCCACCCCACCCTCAGAATGGGATGTGCTAGAAATGGCTTCCAGCTCAAAGAAGAGGGGGATATTGAGGTTGTGATGAAGAGAAGAGAACACATCTTTTCTACATTTCTTCTTCAGTGTTTCACATTAATATGAATTCCCAGCGAAATGTCTGGCGAAGTAGGTCACTGGGATTTAGACATTTTGGCCTGTTTTTTCTTCTCCTCTCTTGTCAATGGAGACTGAGCAGCAATGCGATTAGAAGGAGAGAAGGAGATGAGCTCTGTAAAGAAAGAGAGAGGAGAGAGAGAGGAGAGAGGGTGATAGAGAGGAAGAGAGATGAGAGAGGGGGAGAAGAGAGAGAGAGAGAGAGGGTGAAAGAGAGAGGGATGGGGAAGATAGACAGAGGCACGCATATACTGTAGACATGAGAGAGAAGGAGAGCCGGTGAGAGAGGGAAAGAGATACAGAGATCTGTATAGACCTCTCCTCTGTCCCTTTCTGATTGGCTGAGAGAGAGACCGAGATAGAGAGACTAGGAATGTGAGAGAGGAAATGATGGTAAAATACATGAAAGCTATCATTTCAGTACTCTTTGTCGTGATAATAAATTAACAATTTCAATACACCATTTCTCCCAAGAATATGCATTTGAGGGTAAAAAGAAAAGGTGTACAGTGGCTTGCGAAAGTATTCACCCCCCTTGGCATTTTTCCTATTTTGTTGCCTTACAACCTGGAATTTAAATGGATTTTTGGGGGGTTTGTATCATTTGATTTACACAACATGCCTACCACTTTGAAGATGGAAAATATATTTTATTGTGAATCAAACAAGAAATAAGACAAAAAAACAGAAAACTTGAGCGTGCATAACTATTCACCCCCCCAAAGTCAATACTTTGCAGAGCCAACTTTTGCAGCAAATACAGCTGCAAGTCTCTTGGGTTATGTCTCTATAAGCTTGGCACATATAGCCACTGGGATTTTTGCCCATTCTTCAAGGCAAAACTGCTCCAGCTCCTTCAAGTTGGATGGATTCCACTGGTGTACAACAATCTTTAAGTCATACCACATATTCTCAATTGGATTGAGGTCTGGGCTTTGACTAGGCCATTCCAAGACATTTAAATGTTTCCCCTTAAACCACTCAAGTGTTGCTTTAGCAATATGCTTAGGGTCATTGTCCTGCTGAAAGGGGAACCACCGTCCCAGTCTCAAATCTCTGGAAGACTGAAACAGGTTTCCCTCAAGAATTTCCCTGTATGTAGCGCCATCCATCATTCCTTCAATTCTAACCAGTTTCCCAGTCCCTGCCGATTAAAAATCCCCACAGCATGCTGCTGCCACCACCATGCTTGACTGTGGGGATGGTGTTCTCGGGGTGATGAGAGGTGTTGGGTTTGCGCCAGACATAGCGTTTTCCTTGATGGCCAAAAAGCTCAATTTTAGTCTCATCTGACCAGAGTACCTTCTTCCATATGTTTGGGGAGTCTCCCACATGCCTTTTGCCGAACACCAAACATGTTTGCTTATTTTTTTCTTTAAGCAATGGCTTTTTTCTGGCCACTCTTCCGTAAAGCCCAGCTCTGTGGAGTGTACGGCTTAAAGTGGTCCTATGGACAGATACTCCAATCTCCGCTGTGGAGCTTTGCAGCTCCTTATCTTTGGTCTCTTTGTTGCCTCTGATTAATGCCATCCTTGCCTGGTCCGTGAGTTTTGGTGGGCGGCCCTCTCTTGGCAGGTTTGTTGTGGTGCCATATTCTTTCAATTCTTTAATAATGGATTTAATTGTGCTCCGTGGGATGTTCAAAGTTTCTGATATTTTTTTATAACCCAACCCTGATCTGTACTTCTCCACAACTGACCTATTTGGAGAGCTCCTTGGTCTTCATGGTGCCGCTTGCTTGGTGGTGCCCCTTGCTTGGTGGTGTTGCAGACTCTGGGGCCTTTCAGAACAGGTGTATATATACTGAGATCATGTGACAGATCATGTGACACTTAGATTGCACACAGGTGGACTTTATTTAACTAATTATGTGACTTCTGAAGGTAATTGGTTGCACCAGATCTTATTTAGGGGCTTCATAGCAAAGGGGGTGAATACATATGCACGCACCACTTTTCCATTATTAATTTTTTATACTTTTTGAAACAGGTTATTTTTTTCATTTCACTTCACCAATTTGGACTATTTTGTGTATGTCCATTACATGAAATCCAAATAAAAATCCATTTAAATTACAGGTTGTAATGCAACAAAATAGGAAAAACACCAAGTGGGATGAATACTTTTGCAATGCACTGTACCAGTATACGCCAAGACCTAAGACTCAGGAATTTTGGAGATACTAGTTAATTTGCAGCTAAATTATTCAGATAATTTATATTAAGAAAATGATTTCCCTAGCCGTTGAATATTTTATAGGGCCTGTCAAATATAACAAGTTAAGTTTGTCCAAATACAAATAATAATGACAATAATAATGTATTATTAATAAGAATGTTTATAGGCACAAGTCTCCATCGGCAACAGAAATTGAATGTTACAATTAAACGTCCTAATTCATTGTCAGAAGCAACTTATACATTATATATTTGTGACTTAATTAGAAAGCACGTTCGGAAACGGCTTCCTTAACGACTTTCTACATCACAGCCTAATCAGAATAAATTCCCTGCGTAATGAATTAAAGTTGAATATTCGTTGGGCTGATTAAAAGAGGCTGTAACAATGAGTTATTTAAATGTTACTTAATGTTTCAGCATTCCAACCTGCAATAGGCACATATTATTCAATCCAAACTATCACAAAAGGCCAATCTTGCCGCTCGTTAGGAGCAGTGCTAACTTCTCCTCATATTTCAGGCAATCAATTCCGAAGCAGTTCTCTCACACATGCTGCTCCCTAGCTAGTCACATGGAAAGATGAATCTATCAATAATGATAGACAGGCTGGGAAATGACTCAACCAGTCCAGGCTGGAATTTAGAGGGATGAATGACGTACCTTGACAATCATAATTCAAAGGGAAATAACTCAAGATCTCTTATTTTACCCCCAATTTGATGCTGAAAAGAAACACTTAATTATTGTGTTTACCTAATTGAATATGGGCTTGTCATGTGTTCCAAATGCAGCTTTATAGTTTGGTAGCTGGTAGAATTATTGGGTGCAAAGTTTTGTATGATTCTAACTGAATTGGATTATTGATATGTTGTGTAAAATGATTATTAGTGTGTTAATTTACTGTTTTCCACACTTTTCTTTACTCTTTATCTCTCCTTTTTGTATGACATCATAGGGAGTAATTTTCTTAGAACCTTATTTTCTTATACTTTTGACATAAGCAGGAAGAAACACGCTGTTTTCAAATATGTAGACATTGGTATGGTGATGGAGAGAATAAATATGATGTTTAAAAGTGATGAAATGCCCCTTTAATTAATAACTTACCATAGTTATATTCTGCTGTTAATGTTGTTATTCCCTCTGTAAAATAAGAGGCAAGCTTTGGTGAAAGCACTTTAAAGCATGTATTATCTGGTCCAAAGGTTTTCAAGACAGGTTAGAGAAGTGGTGTGAAAGGTTGTTAAATCGCACATACATTTAAAAAATCTTCATAGAAATATTCACTGCCGACTTCAAAGACATTATTGATGGCCGCACAATAGGTTGTTATTCATCATAAGACAAAAGATAAATTCATTCTGCTTGACTTAGATAGAGGAGGGCCACGGAGGCATTTTTCACATCTGTTGAAAACAATCTGCATAGCCGACGATACATCATGCCACAATATCCTTTTTAATGTAAACAACAAAGTTACATAATACATAATGAAATGATGCTTTCCTTCCTATTGGTGCATAAATATTAATATTTTAATACGAAATATATCATAACTACAGATATGGTTTAGGGACTTGTGGAAAGATTGTTTGTGATACATGTTATTGGTTCAAAACACTTTATTGTGTGATGCCACGTTGCCAATGATCATTTAATTTTGCACTAAAGCTGTAGTTCCATTTAGTACCACATAGCGGCAGTGTAAGCCAACAAAAAGAACCAACATGTTGTTCACGTGTATCCGAGTAAAATGAACATTTTATTGCTCTAACAAATAAATCCACTTATTTAACTGAAAATAAGTATAATTTTATTTTAACAATTTCACCCGCAATCGAGGCTGTTCAATCGTCAATGCCCACTGAAACTAAGCAATTTAATTCATTTCTCAGATAAAAAATACAAGATGTAGTTAATTCTATACTGTATTAATTCAAATAAATTCAATTTGTCCCTCCCTTAAGTCCCCCCTCAAAATGTTCGGGTGCATGACATGCCATTCAGTGGTGTTTTGCAATGGCTTGCCCAGAGAAAGACCAGCCTCAGCTGCGCAGGTTTTACAGTCCATTGTTCGACAGTCCATGTAAAATGAAGCCAGAATTAACCACAGTATGTACATTGAGTAAACACAGGACTTGAGGGAGGATTTTCACCTTGTTTTCTGGGTAGTTTCTCAGTTTGTACAGCTGCCAGGGCCGCCAGAGCACGTACACAAATGCCACCCTGGTTTTCTGGTGGCATGATGACATCTGTTGTTCAGCATGGCATTTTGATCAGGGCTGTTGAAATGAGTTTTATCCACGCTGACAGGCTCATAATGCAATAAATCTATTTGTATCTTTTTAATACAAAACAAAACAGAAGCACTACCAAAACTACAGGTTAAGGTTGTTGTACAGTACACACTGTTGTTCACAAAGGAACATTTGTATGAAAAGGGTTCAGATTGAGGGAAACACAAACAGGATGTTTTGGTTAGGACAACAAGGGTAGGCTATCAAGTAAATACAGTGCCGTCCGTAATTATTGGGACAGTGAAGCATTTTTATTTTATTTTGGCTCTGTACTCCAAAAGTTTGGATTTAAAATCCAACAATGACAGCGAGTTTAAAGTGCAGACTGTCAGCTTTAATTTGAGGGTGTTTTCATCCATATCGGGTGAACCGTTTAGAAATTACACTTTTTGTACATCGTCCCCCCATTATAGGACACCAAAAGTATTGGGACATATTCACTTATATGTGTGTTAAAGTAGTAAAAAGTGAAGTATTTGGTCCCATATTCATAGTATACAATGACTACATCAAGCTTGTGACTGTATAAATGTGTTGGATGCATTTGCTGTTTTGGAGTACTCAATACTCAGTACTCCTGTCCATGAGTCTTTACGCCACAGCACTATTCCATTTGACTAGGGTCTCATACACAGGACGTATCATAATGCCCCTGGGGTTTGGATCCATTAAGAGAGCAATATGTTGTCTGTACCTCAGCCCCCAATGGGCAGACCCTTTACCCTTTACACCAAAAACACATCTGACTGATGGCTTTTCTCCATTGAAGCTGAAAAGGACAGTTTCCCTTTTATATGTACACTACTGTATACACACTGAGTATACAAAACATTAAGAATACCTGCTCTTTCCAAGACATAGACTGACCAGGTGAATGCTATGATCCCTTATTGATGTCACTTGTTAAATCCACTTCAATCAGTGTAGATGAAGGGTAGGATACAGATTAAAGAATGATTTTTAAGTCTTGAGACAATTGAGACATGGATTGTGTATGTGTGCCATTCAGAGGGTGAATGGGCAAGACACAATATTTAAGTGCCTTTGAAAGGGTAGTAGCTGTCAGGCGCACCGGTTTGTGTCAAGAACTGCAACTCTGCTGGATTTTTCACGCTCAACAGTTTCCCGTGTGTCAAGATGGGCCACCACCCAAAGGACATCCAGCCAAATTGACACAACTGTGGGAAGCATTAGAGTCAACATGGGCCAGCATTCCTGTGGAATGCTTTTAATAATAAAATAATATGCCATTTAGCAGACGCTTTTATCCAAAGCGACTTACAGTCATGTGTGCATAAATTTTTACGTATGGGTGGTCCCGGGTATCGAACCCACTACCCTGGCGTTACAAGCGCCATGCTCTACCAATTGAGCTACAGAGGACTTTTGAAACCTTGTAGAGTCCATGCCCTGACAAATTGGCTCAGTGTATACCTAGACTTCTCCTGCCATTGAATAGCACAATGAGCAACAAACCTTGAGCACCAGTGCAGTGCCAATGTTGACATTTGCTTACATTTGGTTGGTAAATGTTTTTCCATGTAAATGTTTGTCCTCATCCTGCATATTTGAACGTCCGTAACTCTCTTCCCTCATAATGTACTGACTTCCATGTGACCCCTCCCTGTGCATTATCTCTGATTCTGTTTGTAAACACAAACCTGCATTTTAGACTTTGTGATCCTTCATACCTGGGCATGGGCTCCTGCCTGGCGCCACTCTAGAGCCAGGCCCAGTAGGATTTACTCTTAGTGTTACAGCAAGCTCTCACTCAACCCCAACTCTCCACTGGGCACAATGAGTTGCATTGTGTATTTTGTTTCAACATGAGGGCTGTATAGGACTCTTTTTTTTAAAATCATCTGAGCCATATAGGGGCCTTGCGGGTTGAGATTTTAGGTCACACACTCACACAGTCTTGTACAGCTAACCTTGTGGGGACACACAATTCAGTCCCATTCAAAATCCTATTTTCCCTAACCCCTACTCTTACCCTAACCCTAACCTTAACCCTAAACCTAACCTTAACCCAAAAACCTAACCTTAACCCTAACCCTAAACCTAACCCTAAACCTAATTCTAACCCTAACACTAATTCTAACCTTAACCCTAAACTCCCCTCTTCTGGTCCCCACAAGAATAGTTAAACACGTCAACACACACACACACACATACACACACACACACACACACTCCTCTGTAGACTTGTGCACCCCACCAAGCCCTGCATTGGCAACAACAGCTTGGCCTGGCCATATAAACCCTTTGTACAGATTGACTGGGAATTGGGCAGGATAGAATACTAATTTCCATTTACTTGAATAAACGTAACACTCTTTGGCTGGGTCCTTGCAGTTCTATGCCAAAGTCAGGGAAGAAATCTGACAAAATCACTTTATTGCAAAGGAAGCCAAATAAGCTTAGTTTTACAAAACATTTTCAGGGTTGACAGAGAAAAGTGGTGAAAAGGAATGTCTTAAAGACTTCACAACTACAATCTGTTTCTGATGGGCTTCAATTCAAAATTGCCTGTAGGAACATTGCAATGGACCAAGCTTGGTTGCAATCGATTAGAACAGAACATTGAGCAAAAAATAGCTATTATTGGCTGATTCACACTGTGCCCATTGGCTGTTTAGTTATTTGCCCTGGTCTGAGATCTGTACTTGGAAATGATGCCGGCGTACTCCCTTCCAGAGCGGTACGGGGTCCGTGGTCGCTCCGGTCGAGAGAAGTCCACGTGGAACAGGCCGAATCGAACGCTGAACCCGTCGGCCCATTCAAAGTTATCCAGGAGAGACCAGGCGAAATAGCCTCGAACGTCAACACCATCCTCTCTGAGAGCTAGAACAGAGAGACAAACAACAAGTGAATAACATACATGGGATTTTTATAAAACATACATGTGACAGTGCGCATTAAGGTGTAATGTGAAAATACTTTGTTCACACATTACAAAAGGACAAGATCCCGTTGTATTATGATTGCTGTAGTCTCTCGCTCAACCTTCTCCATTGACGTGAAATAGCCTACATACTGTACCTAATTCAACAGAACAGGTTCATCAAAGAAGGATTCAAGTCACTCAGCCCCCTGTAACTTAGATTGTGGATCATGCATAAATACTATGATTTTATGTGCGAAGCAAACCTTCAGAGGTTGAGATAGTACAAGTAGTGACTGGATTGAATTTCAGAATAAATTCACATTAAATAATTATAGATTCTCCATAATATACGGCAGCTCTATAGCGGCCACTTTCTGGTCATTACCTCTGGCTACTTCCTGGATGATGTCATGGTAAAACCCACAGCGCTGGACGTCTTCCATGTCCACTGGCCCCATCTGGGAGAAGCCATTTTCTGTGATGTAGATCGCAGGGTTGTTGAATGTGTCCTGTGAAAGAAAGCGGTAGCTATCATTGTCCAACAAGACATGCAGTTCAATAATGACAGTCAAACAACACAGTGGAAGGCTTTAAAGTACAGTGGGGTGTGTGTGTGTGTGTGTGTGTGTGTGTTCTGGCTTTTGTTGGTTTCGTTGCACAAAGATGGTTGGAGGGCCACACATCAGAGAATGTTGACTTGAATGGGAATATGTTGTTTTAAATTAAACTCCATAGGAAACCTATCGAAATCATACAAATATAGATCATAGAAAAGACATGACCATTTAAATTGACATTCGATGGTGGGTGGACTGGCGGTCCTCTTTGTGGTATTAGAAGTTACCATTTCAATAACATTTCAATTTAAAATGGGGTACTAGCTAAATTGGATTCAAATCGATTTACCCCTGTGACAACCCGCGACAGCAGGATATTTCTCATTCTCAAAAAACTGTTTACACTTCAAGCAATCAATGTGACACAATTCAATGTGACAACTGTAATGGGTCCTCCATCTGTTTACTGTGCAAAAAAACAAACAATAGCAAGCAACTCTATTAATGTTAAATGTTTTCTCCTCACTAAAGGTTTGGCTCAATTTGATTGGCTCAAGGCAGGTGATTCAATTCAAGAATCGAATAATCCTTAAATGGAAAATCATGGGAAATGATTGATTCTCAAACTTCATTTAATCCTCTGAATTGACTGCTTTCGAATCGAGCCTACCCTATTAACCTGGGCACTGTTCGGATATTTAAAAAATGTGTACTTTCCTTAAAGTAATCACTGATCTGACATGATGTGGATTGGAGGAAGTGGTGAGGTGGAACTTTTAAAACGTTGTTTTATTTTTTGTAAGTATTGGAACAGGACCCTGGTCCTCTTTACCTTAACGTACATCAGCAGTTTCCTCAGGCCGTCAGGAACCACAGCCAGCCATGACACTCCACATACCGGCCAGGACGGGTCCACCACCCCTTCTGCATCCTGGTCACTCTTCAACCCCAACACCCCTGGACAGCCTTCACCCGGCTTCACCCTTCGAGATGTATAGTAGTTCAACGCAAAAAAGTCAGCCGTGCCGAGAAGACTAGGCTCGTCCTTGGAGAACCTGGGCAGTCTAGAACCTTCTTGGTAACCCAGTTCTTTGCTTCTGACCTCAATACTAGACCTCATCACTTCTGGGTAGTCTCCAGTAACAAACAAGGGCCACGCAAACCAACCTAGTGTAAAGGCCAGGTATCGTTCAGTGGCGGCCGTGTCATCAGGGCTGGCCGGGTCCAACGGTTCAGCCCAGTCACTATTAATCGCTAAGGACACCGAGCCACCCTGTTTTGCCCTGTAGAGTACGTTGTAGCTGTGCCAGGCCCTGGCATGGCCACGTAGCATGTTGTGGCCAACCAGGTAGGCAGCAATCCCTGGTTCTTTTACCCCTGGGGCAAAGATGCCATCCTCGTGGCCCAGTTTAGCGCACACGTACGGCTCGTTCAAAGTGATCCACAGTTTCACACGGTCCCCGAACGTTTCAAAGCAGAAGCGGGCGTAGCTGTCAAAGATGGCCGCCATCTCAGGTGATTTCCAACCTCCCTGGTCTTGGAGAGCTTGTGGCAGGTCAAAGTGGTACAGGGTAACCATGGGCAACACGTCACTAGCCAGCAAATCATTGATCACTTTGTTGTAGTATCGCAAACCTGCAGGACAGAGACACGTAGCTTAGTAGTAAATCATGGGTATCAAGGCCAAATTAGGTTTACAAGACAAAAGGGTCCAGAGCCCTTGACAGAGTTTGTGGTACTGCATTGTTTACATAAACAAAAGCCTGGTCGAAACACAATAACGTATGATATATATATATTTTTAATATCATACCATATGTCATAGCCATTCACCACAAATAAATACTGGAGGAATCTTAATCCTAAGTAACCACTAAATAGTCTCAAGGTAAGTCTTCAAGATGGGTCCCCTGACTACACGGCTACCTTTTTGATTGACATGTCGTGTTGTCCCCTCCGGTAGCAGGCGGGACCAGGACAGAGACAGGCGGTAGTGGGTCAGGCCTAGCTGGCGGATACATCGGAGGTCCTCTTCCCAGAGCTCATAGCTGTTACAGGTGACATCTCCACTCTGGCCCTCCAACACTAGTCTGCCCCCCTCGTGACAGAACGTGTCCCAAATGCTTGGTCCCTTGTCATCCGCATCCCAGCCTCCTGCAAGGTTAATTTCATAGCAGTATTGATCACGCATAACGCACTGTTTTATTATTTTTATTTTTATGTCTATTAAAGGCCTACAATTCCTAAAAATACTTATTGTACTGTATCCTTTGGAAAGTATTCAGACCCCTTCACTTTTTCCAAATGTTGGATTAAATTGTTTTCCTCATCAATCTACACACAATAACCCATAATGACAAAGCGAAAACAGGTTTTTAGAAATGTTTGTAAATTTATAAAATAAAATAATTGATCATCCTTGAGCTGTTCTACAACTTGATTGGAGTCCACCTGTGATCAAATCAATTGATTGGACATGATTTGGAAAGGCACACACCTGTCTATACAAGGTCCCACAGTTGACAGTGCATGTCAGAGTAAAAACCAAGCCATGAGGTCGAAGGAATTGTCCGTAGAGCTCCGAGACAGGATTGTGTCGAGGCACAGATCTGGGGAAGGGTACCAAAACATTTCTACAGCATTGAAGGTCCCCAAGAACACAGTGCCCTCCATCATTCTTAAATGGAAGAAGTTTGGAACCACCAAGACTCTTCCAAGAGCTGGCCGCCGGCCAAACCGAGCAATCAAGGGAGGAGGGCCTTGGTCAGGGAGGTGACCAAGAACCTGATGGTCACTCTGACAGAGCTCCAGTTCCTCTGTGGAGATGGGAGAAACTTCCAAAAGGACAACCATCTCTGCAGCACTCCACCAATCAGGCCTTTATGGTAGAGTGGCCAGACGGAAGCCACTACTCAATAAAAGGCACATGACAGCCCACTTGGAGTTTGCCAAAAGGCACCTAAAGGACTCTCAGACCATGAGAAACAAGATTCTCTGGTCTGATGAAACTAAGATGGAACTCTTTGACCTGAATGCCAAGCGTCACGTCTGGAGGAAACAAGGCACCGCTCATTACCTGGCCAATACCATCCCTATGTTGCAGCATGGTGGTGGCAGCATCATGCTGTGGGGTTGTTTTTCAGCGGCAGGGACTGGTAGACTAGTCAGGATCGAAGGAAATATGAACGGAGCAAAGTACAGAGAGATCCTTGATGAAAATTTGCTGCAGAGCGCTCAGGACCTCAGACTGGGGTGAAGGTTCACCTTCCAACAGGACAACGACCCCAAGCACACAGCCAAGACAACGCAGGAGTGGCTTCGGGACAAGTCCCTGAATGTCCTTGAGTGGCCCAGCCAGAGCCCGGACTTGAACCCGATCCAACATCTCTGGAGAGACCTGAAAATAGCTGTGCAGCGACGCTCCCCATCCAACCTGACAGAGCTTGAGAGGATCTGCAGAGAAGAATGGGAGAAACTCCCAAAATATAAGTGTGCCAAGCTTGTAGCGTCATACCCAAGAAGACTTGAGGCTGTAATCGCTGCCAAAGGTGCTTCAACAATGTTCTGAGTAAAGGGTTGTAATACTTATGTAAATGTAATCTTTTTTTTCTTTTTTTTTACATTTGCAAAAATGTATAGAAACCTGTTTTTTATTTGTCATTATGGGGTATTGTGTGTAGACTGATGAGGGGGGGAAACAATTTAATACATTTTAGAATAAGGCTGTAATGTAACAAAATTAGGAAAAAGTGAAGGGGTCTGAATACTTTCCGAATGCACTGTAAATATATAGGCTACTGTGAGTCTATAGTTCCTCATTCTGTAGTTAAATGTATACATAACTTCATTAATAATTAACTATTAGGCTACTATCAAGACATGATACAGTGGTTGAGATAAACTCTTGAGTTAGTCCCCCTTCTGCATTACAGATCCAACTGTAGCCTACCGGTAGCAAGCAGTTGTGTTTGTGTAGGCTAGCCTACTTCTCGCGTTTGGCCAGAGAAGCTCGTCTCAGGGACGCGGATTAGCTTTCCTAATCAAATTACTGTATCTACAAATGCACAAAAAAAATCACGTGTACAGTTTGACCGCCGGCGCCAGACAAATTCTTATTACATACCCTCGATTTGATAAGCGGCTGTAGCCGCGCCCCATGCAAAGTTTGTCGGGAACATGGTTTCAGCGTCGTTTGTATGCATACAATTCCATTCAGGGCTGTTGGTTCTATTTGTCTACATGTAAAAAAAACACTAAACAACTCTCTTGGTCAAGCAAGCGTTAGTTAGAGTTAAAGGAGTTACATGGTCAATCTGTCCTCTGCATTGGCTGTGCAGCATTTAAACCGTGATACAGTCTCTGCAGAAGTCAGAGCATTCATACTTCTTGCGCTTCGTATAGCAGCGCAGAACTGTTAAGCAGAGCTAATTTGAAGGAAGTTTTCAAGGAAGTGAGTTTGTGTTTATACATGACCTACGTACGGTCAATGACGATGCGGAGCTATACGGAGTCCTCCGCATTATTCCAACATTTGGGAGGTGAACCGCGGTGCGGTACAGAGCTCAATTTGGCAACTGCATGCATATGGAGGCTCCGCTATTGCGTCACACCCTCCATACAGAGCCTCCGATCATATTTTCAGATCAAGCATAAATTAGCTTTTAGTTACGTACACTCTGAGTCCTCGCTCCTCCTATGCGTTACACCACTAGGGCTTGTTCGCAAGCGTCGTTGTGAACTCGCCCTGCGCACGTTCACAAATTCTGTTTGTAGGCTACAAAAAGGATGTAGTAAAAAAAAAACATAGTTGGAAGATGAGTCTGTCCCTCAGACTCAACAGTAAGGGCCTTACAGTAGAGTGGGCTATCCCCGAAGTCGAGTGCCTATGCTCCTTCACCCTGCAACCCGGCGACTCTTCAGGATCGTCCAGGCCAGAGCTTCAACCTTAGAACACTATGAGAGGCTCCTTCCCGGGTTGGTTTAGCCCAGAATCTCCCCTCCTACGACTACTACCAATGCACTCAAATCAAATCAAATTGTATTTGTCACATGCACCGAATACAACAGGTGTAGACCTTACAGTGAAACGCTTACTTACAAGCCCTTAACCAACAATGCAGTTTTAAGAAAAATAAGTGTTAAGAAAGTATTTACTAAATAAACTGAAGTAAAAAGCAAACAAAAAGTTTTTTTTTTGAAGAAAATAACTAATAATTAAAGAGCAACAATTAAATATCAGTAACGAGGCTATATACAGGGGTTCCCGGTATAGAGTCAATGTGCGGGATAATAGATAGTAAACAGAGAGTAGCAGCAGGATAAAAATGGGGGGGTTAATGCAAATAGTGGGGGGGGGGGTTAATGCAAATAGTCTGGGTAGCCATTTGGTTAGCTGTTCGGGAGTCTTATGGCTTGGGGGTAGAAGCTGTTAAGAAGCCTTTTGGACCTAGACTTGGCACGCCGGTACTGCTTGCCGTGTGGTAGCAGCGAGAACAGTCTATGACTAGGGTGGCTAGAGTCTTTGGCAATTTTTAGGGCTTACTAACCGGTGCTCCCGCACATTGACTCTGTACCGGTACCCCCTGTATATAGCCTCCCTACTATTATTTTATTTTACTGCTGCTCTTTAAATATTTTTGATTTTATATTTGTTACTTATCTATTTTTTACTTAACACTTTTTTATCTTCTTAAAAACGGCATTGTTGGTTAAGGGCTTGTAAGTAAGCATTTCACTGTAAGGTCTACACCTGTTGTATTCAGGGCATGTGGGAAATAACATTTGATTTGGTTTTATCATTTGACATTGTAGTTACTCCACAATACGAACCTATTTGACAGAGTGAAACGAAGAAAGCCTGTACAGAAATGAACTTTATATCCTGAATACAAAGCATTATGTTTGGGGCAAATCCAACACAACACATCACTGAGTACCACTCTTCATTTTTTCAAGCATGGTGGTGGCTGCATCATGGTATGGGTATGCTTGTCATTGGCAAGGACTAGGGAGATTTTTAGGATAAAAAGAAACACAATAGAGCTTAGCAAAGGCAAAATACTAGAGGAAAACCTGGTTCAGTGTCACGGTTTCGGCCGAGACTGCTCCTCCTCCTGGTTCGGGCAGGCTTCGGCGTTCGCCGTCCCCGGAGTACTAGCTGCCACCGTTGAATGTTTCGTGGTGTGATTGCTTTGGTCTGTCTTGTACACCTGTGTCTGTTTGTGTTCTGATTACGTGTCCTATAAGTTCCCTGTTTGGTATTGGTTAGATTGTGTGTTGTTGTCTGCCTGTATTTTCGGAGCTGCGTTTTGATGCTCTGTTTGTTTGTTTAGTGTTTACGCATGGTTTACGTATTCACTCGCCTCGGTTTGTTTTCGAGGCCGTGTATTGTAATTTAGCACTTTTGACTAGTAAAGTCTGTTGGACGAAGCCTCTGTGTCCTGCGCCTGACTCCTCCACCACATCCACATCGGTTCTACTGACAGAACAACACACCAACCATGGAGTCAGCAGGAGCAGCTGCGACACCCAAGTCGCTGGAGGAACGGATCAGCTATCAGGACACCATGATCCGGCAACTTGGGTCCGCCATGGACGAGGTGTCCAACACTCTGCGCCGGTTGGTTACTGGGGAGGTGCCCACGTCTTCTTACACCATCCCATCACCAACGGCCAGTCCTCCTCTCTCAGCACCGGAACCCAGGGGCATTCGGCTCTCGCTCCCGAGGGCATATGACGGTTCTGCAGCCGGGTGTCAGGGGTTCCTCCTGCAGGTGGAACTTTACCTGGCTACCCTACACCCAGCGCCCTCGGGATACGAGAGCGTCTCCGCCCTCATCTCCTGTCTATTCGGCAAGGCGTTGGAGTGGGCCAACGCCGAATGGAGGGGAATAGACGCCGCTACCATCACCTACGCGGAGTTCTCCCGCCGCTTCAGGGCTGTCTTCGATCACCCACCTGAGGGAAAGGCGGCGGGGGAGCGTCTGTTCCACCTCCGACAGGAGAAGAGGAGCGCACAGGAGTTCGCCCTGGAGTTCCGGACTCTAGCGGCGGATGCGGGGTGGAATGAGAGGGCCCTCATCGACCATTACCGGTGTAGCCTATGAGAGGACGTTCGTTGTGAGCTGGCCTGCAGGGACACCAACCTATCCTTCGACCAGTTGGTGGACATCTCCATCCGTCTCGACACCCTGCTGGCTACCCGCGGACGTCCCGAGTGGGGGTCGTCCTTTCCACCCTCCAGCACCTCCGAGCCGATTCCCATGGAGCTCGGGGGTGCTGGCGCTAGAGAGAGGAGGAGAGAGAACCCGAGGGGGGCCATCCCCTGCACCAACTGTGGCCGTGGAGGACACACCGCGGCCAGGTGCTGGGGAGGGTCTCCTGGGAGAGGGGACAACAGGTCACGCACTGGGGAGTCATTTCAGGTGAGTAGGCGCCCCACTTACCCAGAGCTCTCTGTTGGTCACATGAGTATTCCTGTGAGATTTCCACAGGTGGCACCTCATTCCCAGCATAAGGCGCTAGTAGATTCAGGCGCAGCTGGGAATTTTATTGATCGTGCATTTTGTCATAGGTTAGGAATTCCCCTTCGGCCGGTAGAAGCCCCCTTTCCTGTCCACGCCCTAGACAGCCGGCCGTTGGGGTCGGGGCTGATCAGAGAAGTCACAGCACCACTTAAGATGACGACGCAGGGGGGTCATGAGGAGATCATTCAGTTTTATCTGATTGACTCTCCTGCGTACCCCGTGGTGCTGGGGCTTCCCTGGTTAAGCGCCCATGATCCTACCATTGCGTGGCAACAGAGGGCTCTTATGGAGTGGTCTGCCCAGTGTGTAGGGAAATGTCTAGGTGTTTCCTTAGGGGCGACCTCGGTAGAGAGTCCGAACCAAGTGCCCGCAATGCGCATTCCCCCTGAGTATGAGGACTTAGCACTTGTGGTCAGCAAAACGAGGGCAACACGGCTACCACCTCATAGACAGGGGGACTGTGCGATAAATCTCCAAACAGGAGCGGCACTTCCGCGGAGCCGTGTGTATCCCCTGTCTCAAGAGGAGACTGCGGCTATGGAGACTTACATAGCCGAGTCCTTGGCACAGGGATACATTCGGTCCTCCACTTCCCCGGTTTCCTCGAGTTTCTTCTTTGTGAAGAAGAAGGACGGGGGGTTGCGCCCGTGCATTGATTACCGTAGTCTCAATCAGATCACGGTTAAGTACAGTTACCCTCTTCCACTGATTGCGACTATGACGGAGTCATTACGCAGAGCGCAGTTCTTCACAAAGTTGGATCTCAGGAGCGCGTACAATCTGGTGCGCATTAGGGAGGGGGATGAATGGAAAACGGCATTTAGTACCACCTCGGGTCATTACGAGTATCTCGTCATGCCATACGGGTTAATGAATGCTCCTTCAGTCTTCCAATCCTTTGTTGACGAGATTTTCCGGGACATGCATGGGCAGGGTGTGGTAGTGTACATCGACGACATCCTAGTGTACTCTTCTACACGAGCCGAGCATGTAGCCCTGGTGCGCCGAGTGTTGAGAAGACTGTTGGAGCATGACTTGTATGTCAAGGCAGAGAAATGCCTGTTCTTCCAGGAGTCCGTCTCCTTTTTGGGTTATCGGTTGTCCGCGTCTGGTGTGGAGATAGAGGTAGACCGTGTGTCGGCCGTGCGTAATTGGCAAACTCCAACCACTGTAAAAGAGGTGCAGCAGTTCTTGGGTTTTGCTAATTACTACCGGAGGTTTATCCGGGGCTTTGGACAGGTTGCAGCTCCCATTACGTCCCTGCTAAAGGGGGGTCCGGTTCGTTTGCAGTGGTCAGCTGAGGCGGACAGGGCATTTGTCAAACTGAAGAACCTGTTCACCTCGGCCCCGGTGCTGGCGCATCCGGATCCCTCTTTACCATTCCAAGTAGAGGTAAACGCGTCCGAGAAAGGTATTGGGGCAGTCCTGTCACAACGGTCCGGCACGCCACCTAAGCTCCGCCCCTGTGCGTTCTACTCCAAGAAGCTCAGCTCGGCGGAGCGCAATTATGACGTTGGGGACAGGGAGTTGTTAGCTGTAGTCCAGGCCCTAACGGTGTGGAGGCATTGGCTTGAGGGGGCTCAACACCCTTTCCTCAGTCTGACTGATCACCGTAACCTGGAGTACATCCGGGCAGCTAGGAGATTGAACCCTCGTCAGGCTAGGTGGAACATGTTCCTGACCCGGTTTGTTTTTAAGATCACATACATCCCAGGGTCCCAGAACGGTAAGGCAGACGCCCTGTCCCGGCGGTATGACACAGAGGAGAAGGCCATTGAGCCTACTTCCATACTGCCAGAGTCTTGTCTGGTGGCTCCGGTGGTATGGGAGGTCGATGCGGAAATCGAGCGGGCACTGCGTACCGACCCTACTCCCCCCGAGTGTCCTGTGGGGCGGACGTACGTTCCGCTCGAGGTTCGTGATCGTCTTATTTATTGGGCTCATACATCACCCTCCTCTGGACATCCAGGTATTGGCCGGACAGTGCACTGCCTTAGCGTGAAATACTGGTGGCCAACGTTAGCTAAGGATGTGAGGGTTTATGTCTCCTCCTGCTCGGTGTGTGCCCAGTGTAAGGCGCCTAGACATTTGCCCAGGGGTAAGTTACATCCCCTGCCCGTTCCACAACGACCATGGTCCCACCTCTCGGTGGATTTTGTAACCGACCTACCCCCTTCCCAGGGGAATACCACCATTTTGGTCGTTGTGGATCGGTTCTCCAAGGCCTGTCGTCTCCTCCCAATGCCGGGTCTCCCTACTGCCCTACAGACCGCCGAGGCCCTATTCACCCACGTGTTCCGGCACTATGGGGTCCCCGAGGATATTGTGTCTGACCGAGGTCCCCAGTTCACCTCTAGAGTCTGGGGGGCGTTCATGGAACGCTTGGGGGTCTCGGTGAGCCTTACCTCGGGGTACCACCCAGAGAGCAATGGGCAGGTTGAACGAGTCAACCAGGATGTGGGTAGGTTTCTGAGGTCCTATTGCCGGGACCGGCCGGAGGAGTGGTCTAGTTATATCCCCTGGGCAGAGATGGCCCAGAACTCTCTCCGCCACTCCTCCACCAACTTAACACCTTTCCAGTGTGTTTTAGGGTATCAGCCGGTCCTGGCACCGTGGCACGAGAGCCAGATCGAGGCCCCTGCGGTGGACGAGTGGATTCGGCGCTCGGAGGAGACGTGGGCCGCTGCCCATGTCCATCTGCAGCGGGCCATCCGTCAACAAAAGGCGAGCGCCGATCGCCACCGCAGTGAGGGACCGGTGTACGCACCGGGAGATCGAGTCTGGCTCTCGACTCGAAACCTGCCCCTCCGCCTGCCCTGCCGGAAGCTGGGTCGGCGGTTTGTGGGGCCCTTTAAAGTCCTGAGAAGATTGAACGAGGTGTGTTACAGGTTACAACTGCCTATTGAGTACAAGAATATTAACCCATCGTTCCATGTGTCTCTTCTCAGGCCGGTGGTAGCTGGCCCACTCCAAGAAGATGAGATAAGAGAGACCCCTCCGCCCCCTTTGGACATCGAGGGGGCCCCGGCGTACAGGGTCCGGACCATCTTGGACTCGAGGCGCCGGATGAGTGGTCTCCAGTATCTCGTGGAGTGGGAGGGGTACGGTCCGGAGGAACGGTGCTGGGTGCCTAGGAGGGACATCCTAGATCCATCCCTCCTGACTGAGTTCCACCGTGGGCATCCCACGCGCCCGGGTCCGCGTCCTCCTGGCCGTCCCCGAGGCCGGGGTCGGCGCACGGCTGGTACCGCGCGTCAAGGGGGGGGTACTGTCACGGTTTCGGCCGAGACTGCTCCTCCTCCTGGTTCGGGCAGGCTTCGGCGTTCGCCGTCCCCGGAGTACTAGCTGCCACCGTTGAATGTTTCGTGGTGTGATTGCTTTGGTCTGTCTTGTACACCTGTGTCTGTTTGTGTTCTGATTACGTGTCCTATAAGTTCCCTGTTTGGTTTGGTTAGATTGTGTGTTGTTGTCTGCCTGTATTTTCGGAGCTGCGTTTTGACGCTCTGTTTGTTTGTTTAGTGTTTACGCATGGTTTACGTATTCACTCGCCTCGGTTTGTTTTCGAGGCCGTGTATTGTAATTTAGCACTTTTGACTAGTAAAGTCTGTTGGACGAAGCCTCTGTGTCCTGCGCCTGACTCCTCCACCACATCCACATCGGTTCTACTGACATTCAGCCTGCTTTACAACAGACACTGGGAGACAAATTGACCTTTCAGCAGGACAATAGCCTAAAACACAAGGCCAAATATACATTGGAGTTTCTTACCAAGATGACATTGAATGTTCCTGAGTGGCCTGGTTACAGTTTTGACTTAAATCGGCATGAAAATCTATGGCAAGACTTGAAAATTGCTGTCTAGCAATGATCAACAACCAACTTGACAGAGCTTGAAGAATTTGAAAAAGAATAATGTGTCAATATTGTACAATCCTGGTGTGCAAAGCTCTTAAAGTCTTACAGAGAAAGACTCATAGCTGTAATCACTGCCAAAGGTGATTCTAACATGTATTGACTCAGGGGTGTGAATCCTAATGAAAATTTGATATTTCTATATTTCATTTTCAATCAATTTGCAAAAATGTCTAAAAACATGTTTTCACTTTGTCATTATGAGGTATAGTGTGTAGATGGGTGAGAAAAAAATACAATGTAATTCATTTTGAATTCAGGCTGTAACACAACAACATGTGGAATAAGTCAAGAGGTATGAATACTTTCTGAAGGCACTCTATTTATCTTTGAATCCGTGCATTGCTCATGAATCACTTGTTACCTGTCCTGTACCCTGGCTGAATTTGATTTAAAAATATATATATTTTTTCATAAATGCATTAGTTATAGGCTACCTCACAACAGTGGTCCCAGGAGTCCATTGATTAAAAAAATTACCCAGAGAATGAGATGACCTCCTGAATTATTCATGATCAGGAATGTGACTAGTCCTCTGTCCTCTATAGGGATAGCACAATCTAGTAATCAAATTATCAGTCAATGCATACTATCCATAACAGACATTCTTTGGACCATAGTGACAATTTGCATAGTTTATGGGTAATATAATAGGAATAAGTCCTGCATCTGGAGAAATAAATAAATTACAGTCATTTTACATTACTCATTTGACATGTTTTCATATAATTGGCTTGTTATATTACCTTATTTTGGTCTCTTGTTAGTAAATATTGAAGTCCACCGCCCCTATCAATACATTTCATTGTGTCATCCTAAAGCACTCCTTGTTTTGTCTCCAGGAAAATCCGTTACTACAATAGCTGTCGTCCGTATGTTTGCAGACAGCCTTCTTTCAGTGGAAGTCAAAACCCTGTGCGAGCCTAAAAACAAACAAGACTAATGGAAGTAAAAGATGCGTAGCCCCGGGGTATGAGGTTTCCTGAGATTACTGTGTTACTTTGTCTGTCTGTCTTTCTGTCTCTCTGTCTGTCTCTCTCTCCATCTCTCTGTCTGTCTGTCACTCTTCTAAAACCAAGATGCTCAATTTACCCCATCATAGCAAAGATGAGGGAAGACAGATGGGCTCTACATGAGTGTTACACAAGGGTTTTGTAGTACAGCACATGTGAATTCTTATATGGTGTTTTCCTCTCTGACTGACTCTGGCTTTCCATGGCTATTGCCCATTGCAAAGCTAGTCTTAACTTGTTTGAGAAGTGAAAGGAGAGCTTTGTGTGAAGTTACCCAGAAAGAGAGGAGATACAATGCTGGATGCACTAAAAGAGAGAAGGGGTGCATCGCAAAGGCCTGCTTTTATTACATTTGAAAAGGAAAGCATCGTTTAATTGTCTTAACTGTATTGTTATCAAGGTAGACATGTGTAGGTAGATGGGTAATCATGCTATTATAACACTAGTAACAACAATTAAGTATTGTTACATACCAGTTTAAAAATGGCATTTGAATTGCACAAATTAAATTGCTATGTAACAACAATGTTGTTACTGTAGTTATTGCAGTATTACTACGCATATAGCACCAAGAGTATGTAAAGTGTTACCAAATTCAATTTACCCAAGGATGTGAAAGGATTTATCTGCCAACAAATCTGGTAGACAAATGACACTGCTGGTCCTGCTCACACTGCCCTACCCTATGCTTTGACTTCTTTCTCCCCTCTCTCTCCAGATAAAATCTTGCGACTTGTGACGGCAGGCCGCCCAACAACCTGCCCGCTTGACCCTATCCCCTCCTCTCTTCTCCAGACCATCTCCGGTGACCTTCTCCCTTACCTCACCTCGCTGATCAACTCATCCTTGACCGCTGGCTATGTCCCTTCCGTCTTCAAGAGAGCGAGAGTTGCACCCCTTCTCAAAAAACCAACACTCGATCCCTCTGATGTCAACAACTACAGACCAGTATCCCTTCTTTCTTTTCTCTCCAGAACTATTGAGCGTGCCGTCTTTAGCCAACTCTCTTGCTATCTCTCTCAGAATGACCTTCTTGATCCAAACCAGTCAGGTTTCAAGACTGGTCATTCAACTGAGACTGCTCTTCTCTGTGTCACGGAGGCTCTCCGCACTGCTAAAGCTAACTCTCTCTCATCTGCTCTTGTCCTTCTAGTCCTGTCTGCTGCCTTTGATACTGTGAACCATCAGATCCTCCTCTCCACCCTCTCCGAGCTGGGCATCTCCGGCGCGGCTCACTCTTGGATTGCGTCCTACCTGACCGGTCGCTCCTACCAAGTGGCGTGGCGAGAAGCTGTCTCCGCACCACGTGCTCTCACCACTGGTGTTCCCCAGGGCTCAGTTCTAGGCCCTCTCCTATTCTCCCTATACACCAAGTCACTTGGCTCTGTCATATCCTCACATGGCCTCTCCTATCATTGCTACGCTGACGACACACAACTAATCTTCTCCTTTCCCCCTTCTGATAACCAGGTGGCGAATCGCATCTCTGCATGTCTGGCAGACATATCAGTATGGATGACGGATCACCACCTCAAGCTGAACCTTGGCAAGACGGAGCTGCTCTTCCTCCCGGGGAAGGACTGCCTGTTCCATGATCTTGCCATCACGGTTGACAACTCCGTTGTGTCCTCCTCCCAGAGTGCGAAGAGCCTTGGCGTGACCCTGGACAACACCCTGTCGTTCTCCGCTAACATCAAGGCGGTGACCCGATCCTGTAGGTTCATGCTCTACAACATTCGGAGAGTACGACCCTGCCTTACACAGGAAGCGGCACAGGTCCTAATCCAGGCACTTGTCATCTCCCGTCTGGATTACTGCAACTCGCTGTTGGCTGGGCTCCCTGCCTGTGCCATTAAACCCCTACAACTCATCCAGAATGCCGCAGCCCGTCTGGTGTTCAACCTTCCCAAGTTCTCTCACGTCACCCCGCTCCTCCGCACACTCCACTGGCTTCCAGTTGAAGCTCGCATCTGCTACAAGACCATGGTGCTTGCCTACGGAGCTGTGAGGGGAACGGCACCTCCGTACCTTCAGGCTCTGATCAGTCCCTACACCCAAACGTGGGCATTACGTTTATCCACCTCTGGCCTGCTGGCTCCCCTACCTCTGCGGAAGCATAGTTCCCGCTCAGCCCAGTCAAAACTGTTCGCTGCTCTGGCACCCCAATGGTGGAACAAGCTCCCTCACGACGCCAGGACAGCGGAGTCACTCACCACCTTCCGGAGACATTTGAAACCCCACCTCTTTAAGGAATACCTGGGATAGGATAAAGTAATCCTTCTACCCCCCCTTACCCCAACGCAAACCCCAACCCAAAAACAAAAAAACTAAAAAAACATTGTAAAGTGGTGATCCCACTGGCTATAAGGTGAATGCACCTATTTGTAAGTCGCTCTGGATAAGAGCGTCTGCTAAATGACGTAAATGTAAATGTAAATGTAAATAGGCTACATATCCAAATCTACAGTTTGTTCGGTCTATCAAAGAGATGGGCAATACATGTTATTAACTGACATTCCCTGTATTGTGATGTAGCCTACATCTTGACAACATTTAATTATTTGATAGGAATATTCAAGAATATATATTTGTCACTCAGGAATGCTCAAAATTTCAAGGACCAATACTGTATAATTTTCACAGAAAAAAAAGCTAGGCAATTCTATTTTCCATTAAATTAAAGAAATTACCTATCAATAGCATGAAGAGAGGTTGTTTTCTGTATAACTTATGGAAGTGCACAACTTTGCTTTGTTTATCTTTTATTGTGTTTCTTCTATTTTCTTCACTGGCACATAAAATGTAAACCTGAGCGACAGACAGAATAGGAGAAAGAGGCAGTCTGTATGGCGTGCAGAGTGACGTCAGTGGGTGTAAACGCAGGCAACATGGAGCCCGGGGCAAGATTGTGGGAGGAAATTTCTCAATGGAAATAAAGCCAATGAATACTTTCAAAGAGAGAGACGAGGACAGCAATTATGGATATCTACTCAAACTTGGAAGGATTTCTACACATTACTGACTAACTCGAGTGGGAATATGTTTCCTTCTTTCGTTTTTTTAGGAGTCCCATGATTTCCCTTTGCACCAACAACTGGACTCGATGGACGCCTGAAGTGAAAAGTTGTTTACAGATGTTTTAGTTAGTTGTAAAGCTATTTAAATGTGTGCCAGTTTACGTCTCTCGGGATCAATTATCTTGAGGAGAACGTTTTTAAAGTTTAGGCGTGATCAGATTTAATTAAGTTAGTGTGTTATCTTTGGATGACTGCAGCTGTCTCTTGGTGGAGTAGGCAATCTTCTCACTTGGATCCGCGCTATTGGCAACAAAGAAAATATTTTCTCAATCGTTGAAGTGAAATTGTTTAGCCCAGAAAAATCGGTAAAATTACAAGTGTGTGGTTGTTTTTTTCTTTTTCCGGAATGCGGCAAAAACCCTATGAAGAAATTGAATTATACATCTGTGTTTTGGCAAACAAAGGATGTATAGACCCTCTCTCGGATTAATTGACGCCGAACACAAATCGAAACCCTTGCAAGAAATGGAGGGGGAAATCCACATTATGGTGGACAAGATGTTTGCAACATGACTGAAACTGTCAGAATATTCTGAAGGACGTTTTGGTTTACAATTTTAACAGTAGCCTATTTGTGCCAGGCCATTTTATAGTACGACCACAAACCCCTGGCTTCCGCGCAACTTGATATTAATAGATACTTTTCTCTACAGTAGCCTAATTATCTTAACATATAATTTAAAAATGAGGGTAAGCGCGGTGGATTTGTTGCAATTGTTACTTGTTTCGCTATTCAGAGGCGATGGCTCTGCGCTATCATCTGATTGTAAATCATATGATGAACGTTCAAAAAGCGCAGGGAAAAGCACACCGTCGGTGGCCACGGCGGATAGGAAAGTGGTCTGCAGCAATATGGAACTCCATCAGGTGTTACCCCTGGACTCCTTTCCCAACAGAACAGTCACTTTGTAAGTATAAATCAATAGGTCAATCTGGCATCAACAAAATAATTATGCTGTCCCATTGTCTGGAACAGCTTGGACACACAGAAAGAACCAAACCGCCAAATGTTTGTCTTGTTTATTACCTGCACTTTATTCTGTCTGTTGAGGCCAACTACTATTCAACCTTCAGGCCAACACAACTGGCATAACATACCGGTAGTTGTTTTTTTACGTTATGACTTGGTAAGTGAGGGGTCTTGGGGGGGACCAATTGAGATTCTGCAGAATTCCAACTGCAGAATTCTTCAATTATCTAATAGCCAGCTATATCTTGTTAGTTCTACACTGACCTTGTTGGGGTATGTTTAGGTTAATCACTAAGTTCTGCTGATGACTTCAACTACTGACATCCACATACTGTACATTACAGCTCATATAAAGTGACCCGGTTCTTACTAAATGACTTGTGTCAAGGATGCAGAGGTCCCTATTTTATTTGTATCTTTATTGTATCACCTCCACATCCATCCCTTGTCAGCTGCATAACAATAATAATATCCTTTACATATTTAAACCCTACTTAACAGATGTCATTGTCATGTCTCACTATAATCTAGTCCTGTATGATGGAAATGTCAGAGACCAGAATACAGTTTTAAAATGGTAAATGGAGTATATAATTGTATGGCATCCCAAGGGTATTTATATAGGCTAAGCAGACACACACACTGAGATTGTTGAACACATTTAATGTGTGGTTGGTCATCATTTTCATTGCCACAACACAACACAGCTGTTTGTGTAATGCAACCACACTGTGTACCATTAAACCACCACAGCATATTGCACATGCAGTTACCCCGATGGAGAGAAGACTGAAGCAGTGTTTTTGAGTCTACACCAGCCAAGAACATCAGTTCCTTACACTAGTACTCTACACTAATACCTCATTTGAATGGCCCAAGAGATGGAAAAGGCCTTTTTTGTGTGACTTGGTTGATGAAAGGCTGAGCCTTTGCCTAATTTGATCAATGTTGTGTTTGGTGCGTTGGGTGCCTTTTGTTTGTTCGGAGCTAAATAAAAAACAAACCATGTGATGGGATGTCTTTTCAAGGGGATATGTCAAGCATGTATAAAAGCCTCATTGGTACAGTTGTCTCTCTTTGTGTGGCCTCTTTCAGTCCCTCTTCCAAAAATAGGAGAAAAGAATGCAAGGAATTAGGCTTAGTGATTGTACGTGGGCCTCTAGAATTTTAAAACGGAGGATGTAGGTGTTGATTGAAGTGGGTGGTAGACTGTTGCTTTTCCTTCTTCATTTTTAAGTTCTTCCAAAGAAGCTTGTAGTTCCTCGAGGTTTATTTTGCTATTTTGACTAGGCATGACGTTGGTTAAGTCAGTGACTGATTGAGATATTATTACCTCTGTCATGGTATGTGATCTTTCTTTATGCGGTACAATGAGCTCAACTGCTTGGAGGGCCATCATTTTGTTCCGCCCGACAGTGATTGATTGGGAGAGGAAACATATTCCTGTCTTGAGCATTGAACCAAGCTCCATGATTCAAGGTCTGAGAGTTGGTCACCGCAGAACAAGAGCGCTAATTAGACTGTACACATTGCAAAGTTCTCAGGCATTCCTATGGGTTTCCCACTAAACTTCCCCATGGGTCTCTTAAAGTTTTTGTCAACAGATTTCGGGAAAAATGGCAGTAGGTCTTCAGGGTTTCAAGGTTTCTGTCAATTAGACTTGCTGCAACTCTGTCCAGATGAAAGTGACCACTGACCATGAAACTGCGCTCTCTTTTTGGCCACTACATTTGGGGGGTGTTTATTTATGGCTTGTAAAATCAGCATGCCTAGTGGTCAAGGGGCTGGTTTACTTCCTCTCTCGGTGTCCTGCCAGAGGGGTTAACAGCGGTCTGGACACTGGGCCTGGACTGGCCCGATCCCAGGCAGATTCCCTGCTGCTCCAACCGACCTTCCCTGACCCTGAAAATCAATCACTTTCCCCTGCCTGGACACCATAGGTCCCAGTCATACCCTACTACCTCTCGCTCTTGTTCTGTGGGGGCAACAAGTTCACTCTGCCTTCTGGCCCCAAAAGCTAAAGTTGGGAGGAGAGAAAGTGCCAGAAACTAAATTGATAGTGTAAGGAAATTTGGTTTATTTTGATAAATTGACTGACAATAAGATAGTAATTAATTTCTGGTTAAGCACACCACATAAATTGATTGTTTTGTGGGCATTTCATATTTCAATTAAGTCAGTGGTATGCAAAGTTACAACTTTTCCCCAGTGAATTTGCTATGTCAAGATGACCTTTGTCAGACCCACCATTGTGGGTAAATAAACCTTTCTATCTGGTTTAGTTTGGATCACCACGCCATTATCTCAGGGAAATGGCTTATCGAGAGTTACCTCTGACTTGTGCAGATAATGGATGTTTCTGGACGGAGTTCACACAATCGTATCCAGCCTTAACCACTGGTCTAGGGTCTGCGAAACCACCATAACATGTTCTAAATGTGTTGACATTTTAGTCAGTGTAACTAATGACTACGATTTAGAAAAATGTTAGTTGGTAATTGTTCGTAATCAAAATGGCTGGAAAATTGGATAGGTTTAAAAGTCAAGCTCATTAGGCTCATAGGGAAAGTATTTGGTGACCCTGTTGTGGAATGCATCCAGTTATCCAGCGTGGCTCTCCCTGAGTTCAGGCTGCTGAATGTCTCTCTGTGGAGAAAGGATGAGTGCTGCATTCCCAGCATTTGGACTCTCCAACTGATACTGCATGCCAAAGAAATCTGAGAGAAATGACATGCGTTGACACAATCAGCTTGTTCTCTTGTCAGAAAGGAGTTGTGTAAAATTATGCCTCGTGCTAGCATAACCTTTGCCTCTTTCTTCCACACAGTGGGCTAATTGCAGGTGTGTCGTGTGAAGAGTACAGTTGAAGTCGGAAGTTTACATACACCTTAGCCAAATACATTTAAAGTCAGTTTTTCACAATTCCTGACATTTAATCCTAGTAAAAATTCCCTGTTTTAGGGCAGTTAGGATCACCACTTTATTTTAAGAATGTGAAATGTCAGAATAATAGTAGAGAGAATTATTTATTTCAGCTTTTATTTATTTCATCACATTCTAAGTGGGTCAAAAGTTTACATACTCAATTAGTATTTGGTAGCATTGCCTTTAAATTGTTTAACTTGGGTCAAACGTTTTGGGTAGCCTTCCACAACTTTCCAAAATAAGTTGGGTGAATTTTTTTTCATCAGACCAGAGGACATTTCTGCAAAAACTACGATCTTTGTCCCCATGTGCAGTTGCAAACCGTAGTCTGACTTTTGTATGGTGGTTTTGGAGCAGTGGCTTCTTCCTTGCTGAGTGGCCTTTCAGGTTATGTCGATATAGGACACATTTTACTGTGGATATAGATACTTTTGTACCTTTTCCTCTTGCATCTTCACAAGGTCCTTTGCTGTTGTTGAGGGATTGATTTGCACTTTACGCACCAAAGTACGTTCATCTCTAGGAGACAGAACGCGTCTCCTTCCTGAGCGGTATGATGGCTGCGTGGTCCCATGGTGTTTATACTTGTGTACTATTGTTTGTACAGATGAACGTGGTACCTTCAGGCGTTTGGAAATTGCTCCCAAGGATGAACCAGACTTGTGGAGGTCTACAATTTATTTTTCTGAGGTCTTGGCTGATTTCTTTTGATTTTCCCATGATGTCAAGCAAAGAGGCACTGAGTTTGAAGGTAGGCCTTGAAATACATCCACAGGTACATCTCCAATTGACTCAAATTATGTCAATTAGCCTATCAGAAGCTTCTAAAGCCATGACATAATTTTCTGGAATTTTCCAAGCTGTTTAAAGGCACAGTCAACTTAGTGTATGTAAACTTCTGACCCACTGGAATTGTGATACAGTGAATTGTAAGTGAAATAATCTGTCTGTAAACAATTGTTGGAAAAATTACTTGTCATGCACAAAGTAGATATCCTAACCGACTTGCCAAAACTATAGTTTGTTAACAAGACATTTGTGGAGTGGTTGAAAAATGAGTTTTAATGACTCCATCCTAAGTGTATGTAAACCTCCGACTTCAACTGTATATGCACAACTGCATGTGTGTGTGAGGCTGTACCTGTTCATGTTTCACCCTACATTAGAACAGCTTTTCTGGGATCCTTCCCAGAAGGCACCTGGGCTTGACTATGTGGCCCAGCACACACCTGGAGTCCACCGAGGAGTGTGGGATAGATGTCAGCACGAGGCAGGGATTTCCTCCCCACTGCAGGAAAAGCAAGTGTAATTTGACGACATAGTCAGGAGCCGTAAACGCACGCTTCACAGCAGCAGGGAATCATGGGGGACGGGCCCGGTATGCATCCAGTTTCCTGAAGACTTAACCTGCAGTGAATGCCATTAGACCATGTTTTTAGAATGGAGTAGCTTACTCCAGAATAGATTGACTTGAAACTTGCTGTAAAATAAATGTACATTTTACATTTATTTAACATTTTAAATGTATGACAAAGACGAGTGATTTTTAGGCCTAGAGATGCACACAACACATTCTCTCACCACTATATTTGATATCGTTGTTTCAATTTCAAGTGAGCTGAATTTAGTTGTTGTGGCATCTGAAGGTAGAATCCATTCTGTTGTTCGTTTGATTCATTTAGCTGCTCCTACATGAAAAGGTGAAGTTGGCAGGCCGGCAGCCTTTGAAGTGCTTGTGTAACTAGTACCCAAGAGTATGCTGTCATGCATGTCCGGTGGCTAGAAAGGTTTGTTTTGCTTTTCAGGCAAGCATTTGGGTTAAAACAAAGCTCCATGTGTTTTCCTTTGCTGTTGTGTGATGTTTGGAGAGGAAAACCAAATCCCAAAGGCGAGGCAATGATTGGCGGCCGAGTGTTCACAGCCAGGTAGCTCACAGTCTCTCATTACACACTCTGACCTGTTGAGCATTTGGTTTGCCAGACCATACTTAGGCCTCAAGTTCATTCAAGGCTAGGCTATTCATTTGGGCTTGGTCATATGTGCACCTGTATTGATGTACAAGGACGTGGGCCTTCTTGTTTGTCTATCTGAAAGGCCCCAGTTCTTGGTTTCTATTCATTTGTCTGTTAGCCCTGTATTTGGTTGTTGGCACTGTGTATCATTTTACCTTGCAAGTAAAGGAGCTGTAAGGTGACCGTTTTCTATACGTTCTTATACCGTAGCTCGTTGGACTTAAAAGGAGATATTGTCCGGCTTATAGCTGTGGGAGAGTGACACAGCATTGTCTGTTCTTGTATGACAAGTGTCCTTCTCAGCTCTGCCCTAACAAAAGTGAATTATTTGAAAGACAAGGCATTTGGCTTCCAAATGTGAGACAGTATTCAGGCCTTCATTTTGTGGAATATACATGCTGCCAATTCATAACTTAGTTAAAGAATAATCTATGGGCATTTTAGAGGAGTTTCCTTATGGTCTCCCAAGTGTTCTGGTTGTTACCACAGTTCCAGGAAGTGGAGAGAAAGTACCAGGGTCACCTTTAACCGCTATTTCATCATATGTAATTAAGTAATGTTTGTACTAAGCAACATTTGAGCCTTAAGTACCTACCCTCCTATCTCAATCAGATACTTGATGAATGTTCATAGTTTCCCCTTTTTAATATTGACTAGCAAGAGGTAAACAGCTAAAAATAAGACTCCACAGCTATTGAGCCCTCCTTTTCTTTCACCACCACAACCCATCCCCTCTCCACCATTCACTAAGCTCACACTGAGAGTCTCTTTAGCAGGGGTTTTATGAGTTCAAATGCAGTCAGAAACGTGTTACCCCTGTGTTTCTAAAGGGTTACAGCTCTCCTTCAGGCCGTCCTTTGTTTAAGCCTTCTGAGCATAAAGAAAGTGTTGAGCGAGCACAAGTTGGCTTTTTTTGCCTACTGCCTTTGAGGGGGTTGTATAGTCGCTGACCTTTTTTACTCAATCCCTGGTTAACTTTGTGCTAATAACCTGTGGACGATGTAATTCAAAGGCTGGATTTTCTGATGTGAAAAGAGTGCAACCTTACCTTCAAGACTGATAGGCCCCTTCTGGGAAAGAATAACTGTAAAATAGGTTGTATGTTTATCTTTGAGTTTTTCACTTCACTCGAAGAGTACGGGGAGAACAGAACATTAGTTTGCCTGTTTTGTTTGGTAAATTTTTGGGGGGGAGGAATTATCACAATGGATTTGGTGGAGTGGTGGTGAAACAATGAAGAGATAGTTAAGTCAGTTAGGTTTGAAAACACGCAAAGTTTGTGTGATAGAGGCTACAATTATTGTGATTTACAGTCCCTATTACATTAGAGCATATTACGTGAGATTTGTGTGGATCTGTCTTAGGGCTGACCCCATTTAGTCCACTGGTCGATAGGCTGTTGGTCGACTGAGATTTTTTTTGTATTTTTTTGTAGAGCAGTCGCAAATAGATACTTTTTTGGAACGGTCCAAGAAGAAGGGGAGTGTGATGAACAAGGCACGTCTCTCCAGAATGTGCTCTCTCCTGCCATTTCATGCACATTCATTGTTTCATAACTTCATTGTGTGAATTGTTTGCCCTTTGATTGTTAGTGTCTATCAATTTCCCATTACATATATCACCAGAAGTACATTTACCGTTAATTCCCATTTCAAATCTACAATGCCTATTTGGTTACGTTAATTTCTGTTAATGCATTAAATATATATATATATATATATATATATATATATATATATATATATATATATATATATATATATATATATATATATATATATATATATATATATATATATATATATATATATATATATATATATATAATATTATTATTATTACAGTCATTTACCATTCTCATTGTTGGAGTGGACACGTTTGTGTGAAACAAGTTTTGGTTTATTTCATTCCATTTACAAGTTTTGTCAATTTCTTCATTGTCTTTTGTTTGGAGCGCTCCTGTCAATGTTGAGTAAAGACGCACACCTGATTACGCATATAGAGGTAGGCCTAGGCTACCTGGGCTGCGTGCAAATTTAGGCCTATAAATGTGCCCATTTGGGGATGTCTGATTTTAGTATTTCTGATTGTCTTAACTCACCACCACTAATGAGCTGTGGAGCTTTTCAAAGTAATTTTTTCTTCACCTCAAACAGCAAGTAAACAAAGTCTGTTTTTAGAATCCATTGAGAATGACAAAAGTTCCTCAATGTATTTGAAATATATTTCCAGCTCTCACCTTTTTGATAACTACTCGACATGAAAGGGAAAAATGTAATGCTCTGATCCAGTGGAAAAGTCATAAAATACCTGCACAAATACTCTACAGCTGTGTCTGTCCCGAGCTCACTGGCGCTGGAAACTCTGTTACAAGTTTGCTTGCTAGAGATTCGGGCTGGACCCAGTTGATACAATGTTTCAAGTTTGTTGCAGAGAGGCCATGCGTAGCCAATGTGATTTATAGGATATTTATTTTTATTCAGGATATTTGCTACCTTCAGGCTGTAATGTTTTTATTTGTTGTCTTTATGTAGGCTATTTTTAAATAGTTGGCAATATAAGTTACTTTTAGATTTGTATCATTTTAATTTAGATATCATTTTGATTAACCACATGACAATGATTTTGAGATACGAAGGCTTTACTATTAATGAAATTTTCCACAAATGTGAATATGAAAATCATAACTGGCACGCAGATCGGTAGAAATTGTAAGATAAATTGACACTTCAAATGGAAAAGGTTGACGACCCCTGGTGTAGCCCATTACCGGTAACTTTAGGAGCATAACGGCAGAATCTGCGAAGGCCAGCAGCAGCGGTAGGAGGAGGGTCGGGAACAAGTTATTTATATATATATTTTTTCTTTCTGTTTAGGCGATCTTGCTCTCTGGCTCCCACTTGAGTCATTTGTATGTCTTAATTATTTAATCAAACAGTGTGCTTTAGGCATCAGACAAGCTCTACATATAGTTGATTTTATAAAAAAAACATAGGGTGTGTCTATATGGAAAAATAGATCTTTTAACATTTCGACCTTTGGTCGGAGACGGCCCTAATCTATCTGCCGTTTGTTCTTGGCTCCTGCTGAAGGCAATCTTATCAGAATTACCTTTATTCACCAAGGACATTTACACATATCCAGAATTTGCCTTAGTGAGAAGGTGCTGCCAGCAATAGACAAACAATACAGACACAAGTCCACATAAACGTCATACAGAATATACAGTATCGGAGCAGTAAACATAAAACTCTGGAGTATAGGCTGATTACAGTGGGAATATACCATTTACAGAGGGGATATATCTATATAAGGGAGGGATGCTGCCGTGATGAATATATACAGTGTTGTGTGGAGGTTTTACATGCAAATGCAGTATAGTGCAGATTAGTATTTGAGGTCATTGATGACAAGGTGCAGTAATCGGCCCAATGCAAAGTCACAATCCCTATGAGCCTATCTATGTATTAAGGTAAGGGTGGTTCCCCTCCTCCACCCCTGAGCCCTGAGGAATTCAACAGGCAGTTCATCACCGTCTGAGAGCCAGGGCAGATGCAGATGCCCAGGACTTGTGCAGGTGCCTAGTCCCTCACAGACGTATAGACGCTTCCCGACGTGAACACTCCCAGAGGCAGGTGTGAACACTGAGAAGCAGACACTTGTCTCTGTGCACTTGCCCTCTGCAGATCAAACGCATTGTGAATTGGTCTATAGTGTCTGGACTGCCACAAGATTGTCTACATTTTCTGGATATGGTTCTTCTGTGAATTATTTATCATGCAACAATTTGAAAGATTTTACTGAGTTACAGTTCATAAAAGGACATTCATTAGGCCCTAATCTATGGATCAGAAAACAAGTCAGTATCTGGTGTGACCACCATTTGCCTCATGCAGCGCGACACATCCCCTTCACATAGAGTTGATCAGGCTGTTGATTGTGGGCTGTGGAATGTTGGTCCCATTCCTCTTCAATGGCTGTGCGAAGTTGCTGGATATTGGTGGGAACTGGAACACGTTGTCATACACATCGATCCAGAGCATCCCAAACATGCTCAATGGGTGACATGTCTGGTGAGTATGCAGGCCATGGAAGTACTGGGACATTTTCAGCTTCCAGGAATTGTGTACAGATCCTTGCGTCATGGGGCTGTGCATTATCATGCTGAACCATGAGGTGATGGCAGCGGATGAATGGCACGACAACGGGCCTCAGGATCTCGCCATTGATAAAATGCAATTGTGTTCATTGTCCGTAGCTTATGCCTGCCCATGCCATAAGCCCACCGCCACCATGGGGCACTCTGTTCATAACGTTGACATCAGCAAATCGCTCACTCACACAATGCCATACATGCTGTCTGCCATCTGCCCGGTACAGTTGAAACCGGGATTAATCCGTGAAGAGCACACTTCTCCAGCGTGCCAGTGGCCATCGAAGGTGAGCATTTGCCAACTGAAGTCGGTTACGACGCCGAACTGCAGTCAGGTCAAGACCCTGGTGAGGACGGCGAGCACACAGATAAGCTACCCTGAGAAGGTTTCTGACAGTTTGTGCAGAAATTCTTGTGTTGTGCAAACCCACATTTTCATCAGCTGTCCGGGTGGCTTGTCTCAGACAATTCCGCAGGTGAAGAAGCCGGATGTGGAGGTCCTGGGCTGGCGTGGTTACATGTGGTCTGCAGTTGTGAGGCCGGTTTGACATACTGCCAAATACTCTAAAACGTCATTGGAGGTGGCTTATGGTAGAGAAATGAACATTCAATTCTCTGGCAACAGCTCTGGTGGACATTCCTGCAGTCAGCATGCCAATTGCACGCTCCCGCAAAACTTGAGACATCTGTGGCATTGTGTTGTGTGACAAAACTGCACATTGTAGAGTGGCCTTTTATTGTCCCCAGCACAAGGTGCACCTGTGTAATGATCATGCTGTTTAATCACCTTCTTCATATGCCACACCTGTCAGGTGGATGGATTATCTTGGCAAAGGGGACAAGCTCACTAACAGGGATGTAAACACATTTGTGCACAGCATTTTAGTGGAATATGGAACATTTCTGGGATCTTTTATTTCAGTTCATGAAACATGGGACCAACACTTTACATGTTGCATTTATATTTTTGTTCAGTGTACGTATTGAGAATCAAATGGCGATTGAGCCGGCTACTTTCACGTATGAAACGGCACAATCTATAGGCCAACTTTGGCGTACTTTACAAAATCGATTCTACAGCATAGGTTGACTATCTGTTCGTCGTAGGCTCCTCTATGTATCTACAATGCAGGACCCTTGTCCCAATTAAGATGTGAATAGTAAGAGTGCTCGGCAGAACTATAAACACACACTGTTTAGAGGTAGTTGTTTATGGTAAACTATATGCAAGTTTCTCCCTGGAAGCTAAGCAGCTCCCCTCACGGAGGTCACACACCAGTCATGGGAGAGATGAAGAGGGAGGGACAGAATGAGGGAGGGAGGGAGGGAGGAGAAGAGCAAGAACAGAGCTCATGACTCTCAGGAGAACCCTCTTACACAGATTTATTTTGACAGTCGGGGAGTCACAAGGTTAGAAGTGCATATTTATCTAGACGGACTTGAAGAATTCCGCAGTGTGTGTGTTTGAATTATAGCTGTGCTGATTTAAATTCTGAATCTAATTAAACCTAATTATGCTGTTTTCTATGAAAATAGCAGGGATATCTGTGGATAAACCAAGCTGTAATTGGAGCTGGATGTGCCTACAGGTCACTCAGGTCCTGAGAGAGAGAATATATTGAATTTGTGTATCCGAAGTTATCAATGTATACACAGTTTTTCCCCCCCACTAATATATAAACGTCATTCATTGGAAGCATTACTTTCTTTCTTTCATCTTAGTGCTCATTATCATCAGTGCAAAAACCATTCATGTACTTTACTTATTATTTATTCACAATGGAATTGCGTTTGAAACCATCCCTCCCTAAACCATATAATAAAGCAATCAAATAGGCTATATAAATCTGATTTTCTCGACCTGAGCACTTTATGTGAGGACCCTGTGGCTCTGCCTATATCATCAGTACGTGTCGAGAGCTGTGATAGACTTTGCAGTCTCGTTCCTCACCAAGCCCCGACATCTGGAGTTTCCGCACGCAGAAAAGTATGCACGGGCCAGCCATGAAACACAGGAACTGTTTGTGTTCCCTGTCTGAGGGGTTTGGAGCAGGGAAGAGAAAATATCGAATGAGTCTCCACTGGCCAACCCTGTAATAAAGCTAGCCCTCAACACCCTTTAATGACTCCAATCTGGCCGGGGGTTATGGGTACTGGTTGTGTGTGTGTGTGTGACCCACCACATCCCCTCCAGAAGGCCAAAAAATAGGGCGACCACAAGCCAGTTGGGTCTCCCCCCCCTCTTCTCACGCCCTCTTCCTCCAAAGGCTTAGTAATTGAATAGTGATGTTAACATACTATTGAATAACATACTGTACTGTGAAAGGTGACTAGCGTGAGTACAAATCTGAAGAAAGGGGAAGAAAGTGTATTTTGGGGCCTAAACTGAGCCTGCTCTTTTCTTTTCTTCTGAGATGTATGACACTGCTTGTGTATGGTCTTCTGTCACAGGACATTTTCTCTGACAATGTTTTTCAGAGTAAACCAATGACTGTTCATTGTAGGGTATCTACCCATACTACCCAGAGTGGATGAAAACGTGCTTTGTTGATGAATTTCACTTCTTTATGCTATAAGAATACATTTTTACCATGATAAATATAATTATCCATGTTCTGAATCGTTCAGTGGGGTCTTTCTCTAACAATGTCATTAACATTTTATAAAAAAAGTTGGAAATCTTAACCTTATACATCCGATAATAAGCACCGAGCTCTGTTGACATAGCGGTGCAGATTTTTTTGAGGATTTTACATTTTGTGGTTGTTGTCTTCAAAGTTTCCGCGGGTTGCAAAATTAGCATGACACGAGCTGAATTAAATGTGATTATTAATTAAACGCTCAGTGCTCCGTTGACATTTCAGAGATATGGTTGTTTTTGTGAGAAATCTTCTAAAAGAACATGAATTTCTAATTGATATGAGAAGCGTATAATAAAGTATGAAAGTGCTACATGTCATGTCTCAAAATCGATATCTATCTTACCTCTATTGTTTAATTTCCTGCGGATTCGAGTTCAACGGGAAAGTGAGCCTGTCAGATAGCCTTAATTCTTGCACAGAATCCAGCCTAGCTGACACTATGCAATTTTCCTGATTTTAATTTTATTTATTGATGTTTTCAATGATGTTTTCCAACTTGGTCTCAGAGCATTTCTTACTATTCTGTATGTAAAATCTGAAACACTCCATTTAGTATGATACAGTATGTTACGTTTCATATGGTATGTATCAATTTGTGGCTGTCCATCCCCCATTATGCATGAAACGTATGATATGTTACGAATTTGCTAAACTTATGATATGTTACAAATTCTAGCTAGGTGGCTAGGCTAGGGGTTTGGGTTAGGGGTTAAGTTTAGGGATAAGTTTAGGACCTAGGTGAAAGGGTTAAGGTTAGGAGAAGGGTTACTTAGTAGTAAGTAGTTGAAAAGTTGCTCAAATGCTAAAGTTGTCTGTGATGAGATTCCCCGACCAACCACCTTCCTTTTGTTTTTGCCTTAACCTCTACAGGATCGGTGTCCCGTATACGGGACGGTTGAGCTAACGTGCGCTAATGTGATTAGCATGACTGTTGTAAGTAACAGCAAATGTCTTATATGGGCAGAAAGCTTAAATTCTTGTCAATCTAACTGCACTGTCCAATTTACAGTAGCTATTACAGTGAAAAAAATATCATGCTATTGTTTGAGGAGAGTGCATAACAACCAAAAACGTATCACGGCAACTGGTTTGATACATTTACCTCTGAAGGTAAATAATGTACTTACATTCAGTAATCTTGCTCTGATTTGTCATCCTAATGGTCCCAGAGATAAAATGTAGCATAGTTTTGTTTGATAAAATCCATTTTTATATTCAAATGTAGAAACTGGGTTCTACAGTTTGAACCCTGCTGTCTCTGGCTTTTTGTTTGTATTATCTTTTACCAGATCTAATGTGTTATATTGTCCTACATTGTTTCCTTTCAAATGGTATCAAGAATATGCATATCCTTGCTTCAGGTCCTGAGCTACAGGCAGTTAGATTTCCGGTATGTCATTTTAGGCAAAATTTGAAAAAAAGGGTGTGATCCTTAAGAGGTTAAGTAACCATCTGTCTTATAACCATAGTAAACGTAACATATCATATGTACAGTGGGGGAAAAAAGTATTTAGTCAGCCACCAATTGTGCAAGTTCTCCCACTTAAAAAGATGAGAGAGGCCTGTAAGTTTCATCATAGGTACACGTCAACTATGACAGACAAAATGAGGGAAAAAAATCCAGAAAATCACATTGTAGGATTTTTTATGAATTTATTTGCAAATTATGGTGGAAAATAAGTATTTGGTCAATAACAAAAGTTTCTCAATACTTTGGTATATACCCTTTGTTGGCAATGACACAGGTCAAACGTTTTCTGTAAGTCTTCACAAGGTTTTCACAAACTGTTGCTGGTATTTTGGCCCATTCCTCCATGCAGATCTCCTCTAGAGCAGTGCTGTTTTGGGGCTGTCGCTGGGCAACACGTACTTTCAACTCCCTCCAAAGATTTTCTATGGGGTTGAGTTCTGGAGACTGGCTAGGCCACTCCAGGACCTTGAAATGCTTCTTATGAAGCCACTCCTTCGTTGCCCGGGCGGTGTGTTTGGGATCATTGTCATGCTGAAAGACCCAGCCACGTTTCATCTTCAATGCCCTTGCTGATGGAAGGAGGTTTTCACTCAAAATCTCACGATAAATGGCCCCATTCATTCTTTCCTTTACACGGATCAGTCGTCCTGGTCCCTTTGCAGAAAAACAGCCCCAAAGCATGATGTTTCCACCCCCATGCTTCACAGCAGGTATGGTGTTCTTTGGATGCAACTCAGCATTCTTTGTCCTCCAAACACGACGAGTTGAGTTTTTACCAAAAAGTTATATTTTGGTTTCATCTGACCATATGACATTCTCCCAATCCTCTTCTGGATCATCCAAATGCACTCTAGCAAACTTCAGACGGGCCTGGACCTGTACTGGCTTAAGCAGGGGGACACGTCTGGCACTGCAGGATTTGAGTCCCTGGCGGCGTAGTGTGTTACTGATGGTAGGCTTTGTTACTTTGTTCCCAGCTCTCTGCAGGTCATTCACTAGGTCCCCCCGTGTGGTTCTGGGATTTTTGCTCACCGTTCTTGTGATCATTTTGATCCCACGGGGTGAGATCTTGCGTGGAGCCCCAGATCAAGGGAGATTATCAGTGGTCTTGTATGTCTTCCATTTCCTAATAATTGCTCTCACAGTTGATTTCTTCAAACCAAGCTGCTTACCTATTGCAGATTCAGTCTTCCCAGCCTGGTGCAGGTCTACAATTTTGTTTCTGGTGTCCTTTGATAGCTCTTTGGTCTTGGCCATAGTGGAGTTTGGAGTGTGACTGTTTGAGGTTGTGGACAGGTGTCTTTTATACTGATAACAAGTTCAAACAGGTGCCATTAATACAGGTAACGAGTGGAGGACAGAGGAGCCTCTTAAAGAAGAAGTTACAGGTCTGTGAGAGCCAGAAATCTTGCTTGTTTGTAGGTGACCAAATACTTATTTTCCACCATAATTTGCAAATAAATTCATAAAAAATCCTACAATGTGATTTTCTGGAATTTTTTTCCTCAATTTGTCTGTCATAGTTGACGTGTACCTATGATGAAAATTACAGGCCTCTCTCATCTTCTTAAGTGGGAGAACTTGCACAATTGGTGGCTGACTAAATACTTTTTTCCCCCACTGTACAGAATAATATGAAATGCTCTGAGACCAGGTTGGATTTCTGAACACTCTTTTTCTCTGGCCTCTGTTGATTTAGTCACCCTAATTCCGGCCATCCTGCGAGGGTAAAAACTTGGGTAACTTTTGAACGGATAATGATAGAGACGTGGTTTGGACCATTGGTTTTCTTAGAGGATTATCTACACTATTATTTTTTCCCATTGGTCAAAAAAATTGTTTTTGATTGGACACCCTATTAATTGATGCTTTTGGCTGAAGCCACCATCAAAATGTTTTTAATAAACTTTGGTCATTGAAGTTTGATACCCTAATTTCCCCGATTGTATGGTTTCCCATTTTAGCATAATGCTCTGAGTTTTTCACCCTTGAAAGAAGAGACTTGCATAGCATTTATCACTTAGAGCACAATCTGATGTGAATAGATTGTTTTGTATTTTATTAGGATCCCCATTAGCTGTTGCGAAAGCAGCAGCTACTCTTCCTGGGGTCCACACAAAACATGAAACATTACATAATGCAGAACATTAATAGACAAGAACAGCTTAATAAAAACGTCACACATAGCTAGAAAAACGTCACACATAGCTTTACCGTACCGGTAAAACATGAGCCTATCACAATAATTAAAACAAAATGTCAAAAACTGTAAGCTATTACACCACTTTTGATCATAATATCACTTTTGATCATTACCGCATGTCAGAGGCATGGAAAATAAGCGAATGGACTTGAAAACGGGTGGTATAGTCTATTCTCCAAAATGCGATGTGGTTCGATGAGAACACTGACATTTTGCCAAGGCAGAGATGAGTGGTCGACTCAAAGACACGCGTGGACAGCAGTGGATGCATACATTCTGGCTTAATGACAATCTCCAAATGTCATTACACTTTTTGGTGTTTTGTGTAGCTAGACTGGTCTCCTAGACTAGACAGAAACAGATGTCTCTTTCCATTCACCACTGTTTGGAGGCTGGAAATATATTGCGAGTGGATGAGCGTGCGGGGGTAGCCTAGTAAAGGAGCCCTTTGAAGTGATCGTTTGACAATCAGATGAGAACATCATGACTGGTTGTGTTTATGCCACAATAAAAAGTAATAGGTTTTTAATGTTTAATGACAAATCTTTTACGACTAAGTCCACAGAGATCCGATTTGAATTAATAGGGATTCCAAATGTAATTCTATGATTAGGTCCATACAATTTTTAGGAGGTCCCGTACCGGGAAGAAATGTAATTATACTTTCACACCTGCACATAGCCTACATATGTGTTGCTTTATCTGTTGTTGTTTTTTAGCTGTTCACTAGAGCAATATGAGATGGAAGGGAGTTCCATGCAATCATGGCTCTATATAATACTGTACGCTTTCTTGACTTTGTTTTGGATTTGGGGACTGAAAAGATGCAAGGCTGCATGTCTGGTGGGGCGTAAGTGTATGTCAGAGCTGTGTGTAAATTGATTAGGCAAACAATTTGGAATTTTCAACACATTCATGTTTCTTATAAAAATAAGTGATGCAGTCAGTCTCCTTTACTTTTAGCCAAGAGAGCTTGGCATGCATAGTATTAGTCCTCTGATTACAGTGAAGAGCAACACGTGCCACTCGATTCTGGGCCAGCTGCAGCTTAACTAGGTCCTTCTTTGCATCACCTGACCAAATGACTGGGCAATAATCAAGATAAGATTAATCTAGAGCCTGCAGGACTTGCTTTGTGGAGTGTGGTGTCAAATCTCTTTATCACGGACAGACCTCTCCCCATCTTTACAACCATTGGATCAATATGTTTTGACCATGACTGTTTACAATCCAAACTAACACCGAGTAATTTAGTCTCCTCAACTTGCTCAACAGCTACATAACATTATTCATTATCAGATTCAGCTGAGGTCTAGAACTTAGGGAATGATTTGAACCAAATACAATGCTCTTAGTTTTAGAGATGTTCAGGAGTAGTTTATAACTGTCCACCCATTCTAAAACCGACTGCAACTCTGTTTAGGTTTGCAGGGATTTCACTAGCTGTGGTTGCTGACGCGTATAGGGTTGAATCATCAGCATACATAGACACATAGGCTTTGTTTTAATGCCAGTGGCAGGTCATTAGTAAAAATAGAAAAGAGTAGAGGGCCAAGAGAACTGCCCTGCGGTACAGTACACTTTACATGTTTAACATTAGAGAAGCTTCCATTAAAGAAAACCCTCTGTTCTATTTCATAGATAGCTCTGAATCTACGATATGGCAGAGTTTGAAAAGCCATAACACAAGTTTTTTCAACAACAGGTTAAGGTCAATAATAACAGTACAGCTCCCACAATCTTCTTATTATACATTTCTTTCAACCAATCATCAGTCATTTGTGTCAGTGCAGTGCATGCTGAGTGCCCTTCTCTATAATCATGCTGAAAGTCTGTTAATTTTTCCTAAATGTTGCTAAGAGTCGGCAGCAAGCTGATTGGTCGGCTGTTAGAACCAGTAAAGGGTGCTTTACCATTATTGGGTATCGGAATGACTTTGGCTTCCCTCCAGGTCTGAGGATAATCTTTTTTTCTCCAGACGCAGATTAAAATGACAAATAGGAGTGGCAATATAGTCTGCTACCATCCTCAGTAGCTTTCCATCTAAGTTGTCAATGCCAGGTGGTTTCTCATTATAGATGGACAATAATAATTTCCCCACCTCACCCACACTAACTTTTACAGAATTCAAAATTACAATGCTTTTTTTTTCATTATTAGGTATTTTATGCATGTACAGGATATGATGGTTCACAGTTTTTTGTTGGCATTTCATACCTAAGTTTGCCTACTTTGTAACTGTTAACATCAAAAGGTTTTGTGATTAATGAGTCATCTTATTCAATGAAATATGTTGAATTAGTCTGTGTACACTGAGTGTACAAAACACTAGGAAATCCTGCTCTTTCCATGACATAGACTGACCAGGTGAATCCAGGTGAAAGCGATGATCCGTTATTGATGTCACTTTTTAAATCCACTTCAATCAGTGTAGATGAAGGGGAGGAGATGGCTTAAAGAAGGATTTTTAAGCCTTGAGACAATTGAGACATGGATTGTGTATGTGTGCCATTGAGGGTGAATGGACAAGACAAAATATGCCTTTGAATGGGGTATGGTGGTAGGTGCCAGGCGCACCGGTTTGAGTGTGTCAAGAACTACAACGCTGCTGGGTTTTTCACGCTCAACAGTTTCCCGTGTGTATCAAAAATGGTCCACCACCCAAAAGACATCCAGCCAACTTGACACAACTGTGGGAAGCATTGGGTCAACATGAGCCAGCATCTCTGTGGAACGCTTTCAACACCAATTAATTGAGGCTGTTCTGAGGGCAAGAGGGGGTGCAACTCAATATTAGGAAGGTGTTCCTAATGTTTTTTACACTTAGTGTTTGTATATAATGGTGTGAAATAGACAGTATGGACAGTATATGAATAGAAAAGGTGTGTACAGCGGTAGTTCTATAGGAGGAGCATTGACTAGAATACATTGTGTACATATAAAGTGGGTAAAACTGTATCTAAACATTATTAAAGTGACCATTGTTCAAGGATTATGTACGGAGGGCAACAGTCTTTAAGGTGCAGAGTAGAGTACCGGGTGGCAGCCGGCTAGTAACAGTGACTAAGGTTCATGGCAGGGTACTGGGCGGAGGCCGTGTAGTGGTGACTATTTAACAGTCTGATGGTCTGGAGATTGAAGCTGTTTTTCAGTTTCTCGGTCCCAGCGTTGACGCACCTGTACGGTCTCCGCCTTCTAGATGGCAGCGGGGTGAACAGGCCGTGGCTCGGGTGGCTGAGGTTCTTGATGATCTTCTTTGCCTTCCTGTGACACCAGGTGCTGTAGATATTTGGCACTCATAAAGTTGATTACCTCATAGCATCTTATCTCAAATTCATAAGGGGTCAATAAGTACAATACTTAAGCCCTTTGTACAATGCTTTCTCTGTTATCTGATTGATAGTTGATAGAGGTGATGCATCTTACCATATGTAGACATCAGATTTCTCTCAGACAAATTATGCATACTTTCATTGAGTCGTTGTTGCCCCGACTTGAACTAGTCTGAACATAGATTTAGCAATACCAGTGACTTGTGGATCTAGCCCCTATAAAACGATAATGCCTGGTTGCCAACGCGTCTATCATTATTGAAGGTCAAGACGAGACACCTGAACTGCTGGTGTCTACGATCAAGCGTTACATCAAATGACTTCATGTGGCACTCAGGAAACAATCTCAAAGTGAGTCACCGCCGCTTTGGATCAGATTATCATACCTTTTAACCATCAAAGCAGAAGAGGTTTGACGGAAAGTATGCAACCACCGACTCTCACCAACCTGGATGAATTGTACCCTGTAGAGACACATGCTACCAATTTAGCATCATGAAAGACCATGGTGGGAAGAAGATAGTTGTTTTTCCCCTGTCCTCTTCCTGGCACTATAGAACATTCCATGAATGGAGGGTTGAGGGACAATAGGATGGGATTACTAGAGCTGGGCTTTTTTTCAGTGTTGAAGGAATTTCAAATGTCCAAAGTAGACTCATTCTTGTTAGGTGATGAGCACTTTTTAGTATGTGGAATGTAGTGGAGTTCGAATTCTGCAAATAGTATTTACTGCTGAAAGCTGCTGTACATTTGTAGAATGTTGTTCTTTAATTGAAGTTGACATATACATCTCTTTATTTTCTTCACAGGATTTTAAGCAACAACAAAATTCAGGAACTGAAGAATGGATCCTTCATTGGGCTGTCTACTTTGGAAAGATTGTGAGTCTTAACATTTTCATAATATTCTCATGTTTCCTACAAGCTCTGACCATGGGATAATTAATAATAAGTGTAATTTATGCCTTTCATCTCATGTCAATCGATATCTAGAATCATGTTTCACTCTCCACATACTATTTGACAAGGCACAGCTTCCTTTCAGTATAATGTGTGAGATGAGTCCTAAACCAACCCAATTACTCATACTATATATACCATAGTAAAGCTTGGGGAAGTGCTATGTTAGACACAAATGTGCTTTATTTATTACAGGCTTGCAAACCTTTTCTAGGGGCAGTAATGACAGAATCCAATCCAAGCTTGTTTCACACAACAGGCATTTCTTGGTGTTTCATTTCAGAAGTCAGAACAATATCTAGTGATTGTAAGTGGAGTAAACCATTATGCAATAAGCTATGAGTTAGGAAGAGAGCCAGAGAACGAGATAAAAAATGCAACAACAAAAAGAAGATACATGAGGCAGAGAGTAAGAGTGAAAGCTAAAGGGGAGCAATACAGGGGAGAGGAGAGTAGGCTTGTTGTACTTTCTCTGTCTTCGTGTCAATAGGCAGTGAAGACATTTATTGAGGTGGTGTGCTCTGTCAATATTGAATGTGCGTCGGAACGATTGAGTGAGCGCGCGGATAGTTGTTGGAATCCATTTGTTGGAGTCTTGTTTTGGAATCATAACTCCCGTGTTTCCCCCGAGACTCAGAGGAAATGCTCTCGGCCCGTGTGTTATGGACCTCTGGTGATTTATTGCTTCGGAATGGCTTCGTGCAGATAAAAGAACCAGACCATTAATAGCCAAGCTTTTACCCAAGGCTACAATAACCAATGACTGTATCAATGGGGAATTTCAAGGGAATATTTTCCCAGGTCTTGTTAAAAGGTCCATGGGAGCCTTTTTTGGCCGCAGTTAGCTATCTGGTATTGGTTTAGAAACCATAGACAGGCGGTTGAAGGTTGTAGAACAAATGTATAACTTAATGTTGGGTCACAGTACGTTTACATGCACACTAATAATTCAATATTAAACTGATTATGACAGAAGGTCGAGTATGGCATTAGTCATGTAAACACCTTACTCTGCTTATCTTAATCGGCGTATGGTCATAATCGAAGTAAGCATATGCCAATTAAAACACCTGGATTTCTGAGCAATCTTTCAAATTATTGGGACATGTAAACAGCTTAATCAGTGTTCCAACGGCGTATTTGATCTGCGCATGTCCCAGCACTGGGTAGCGCAAGCCTCCCTTTTATGCGAGAGTGAAGTGAGTTTGGAAAAACTGAAGTATGCATCTTTTAAATAGTTTTCACATACAAACTTTATATGTCGGAACTCAGAATCGAAAAGTATTCGCAAGAATAACGTGGTCAATGTGGTAGAATGTTTTATTCTGATTGGTGATTTTCTGCATTTATTAGAAGTGCCATCAGTAGCCTGATTTCAGATGTGTCGATGTAAACTGGATTATTAGGGAAATCGTTCTTCTTGCAAAGCATGGTAGCTTAGTGGGTAAGAGCGTTGTGCCAGTAACCGAAAGGTCGCTGGTTCTAATCCCCGAGCCGACTAGGTGAAAAATCTGTCGACGTGCCCTTAAGCAAGGCACTTAACCCTAATTGCTCCTGTAAGTCGCTCTGGATAAGAGCGTCTGCTAAATGACTAAAATGTAAAATGTAAACGTTTTAAACTATTATATTAACCTGACTATCCACAATAATCGCATTGTGTGCATGTAACCGTACTCAGTGGAAGTTTAAGAGTTGTACCTACAGTAAACATTCCCACTTGTTGAAGTTCCTCTCATCATGTGAGGCTACATGTTTAGCTCCAGTCTGTTAGCTTGTTTACCCTCCGTTTGTCTTTCACCCACAAGCACACCTATCCCTCATCTGAATATGTTATGATGCTATTGACTAGCAGATCCATGCTGATGTATCCATGCTTATATTTGTCCTGTTTCACTGCATGTACAAGTGGATATCCCAACTCCCCCTGAGACACCCTTGGAGAGTCGAGTCACAGCCAGGGATGTACCTAGGCATTAATTTGCTTTAGAATATCACTGCACTGCAATGGATGCATGTCATACTCTGTAGTTGTTATGAGTTATGCTTGGACCAGCCACATGCCTGACCTCACCCCAACTACCTTGCCGTATTAATAAGACATCCGCTCCCAGATTGTTTATGGATTTGGGGAGAACTTCCCTCCCGGTTTTTATAAGTGGGTCAGATTTTAGACTTTCGGAGTGGAAGGCCGTAAGAATAACTGGAAGTGCTTTCTGACAGTGAGTGTAAGCTTCATTGATCCTCCCACGCTGAGGAAGCCTTTAATTCTCTTCGCTTCATCTTAATGCATAGTATATGGCCAGTCGCTTTGGCTGGCGAGTTAATTCTCTGGGTGGAAGAAGTGTGCAGCCAGTGGCACATTTACCTCAAAGCAGCTCCCATTGTGCTTTCCCTCCTCCCCAACCCCCTTTCATCCCACTCCCTCATCCAGAGAAGCTCTTTGCTTTGTCATTCTAATGAAGCCAAGCTAAGACCAGAGGTGTCGTCAGAATGATTCACACACACACAATGCCAGCCCGGTTGCATGCTGAAGCGGCCCCTGCTTTTCTTCCCTCCAACTCCCTCCTCCCATCTCTTTCTCCCTCCCTCTCTCGTCTGACTACAGTCGACAACAAAAAACTAAGAATTCTGTGCCCTGGTCTGTTTGCATGCAGTGACGTGCTCTATCTTCCCTCCTTCCTCCCCTGCTTCCTTCCTTCCCTCCTTCCTCCCCTGCTTCCTTCCTTCCCTCCTTCCTCAGAGCACAGCCAACAAAATAGGGATTCTCCTCAGCTTGTGTGCAGTGGTGCGCTCTGTGATTGGAGCTCATTGTGAGTGGCAGGCAGGGGGGAAATTGATTAGCCCTCTTCAGCCGTGAAATGGCAGGGTAACTGTGGCGACGGCAGTGTTTTGTTACGGCCAAAGGTGTCCTGGCATGGAGATGAGGCCCACTGAATCCCCATTATCACCCTCCTACACAGTAATATGAACCCAAGCTAGCCCCTGTCGCACGGTTATTCTCTCCCAAAGCTGCCACAAAGTCAATGCAGAGCGAAGGGTTATTACGAATGAAGCGGGGATAATCTCTTGTTATTTGGAAAGACTGGAGAGGTATTGAGTTTCAAGAGGAACCATTATGGGGAATAACTGTCAGTGAGGAATGCTAGTCTGGGACTGTATGCATGTAAGAGAACTGTAAATATTGTGTAACTGTATGTTATCAACATTGCATAAGATGACAAAGCAATTACACAAAATGTATAATATGGGGTGAGACATTTGTGTTTCTCACTTAAAAATCTCAAAGTTGAGAGAAGCCTTATTTGATCAATTCTTGTGATCTGCTAACAAGGAATCATCCATCATTTTGTTTCAGAAGACAGCCTTGTTTAACATCAGCAATTTCTCTTCATCAACATAAATGTTCATCTTGAAAGCAGCCTTGTGACAGATTTGGTAGAGTATACTTGTTAGAAACCTACCAAATAGACAATCTGACTTTAATATTGCTTGTGGCAAATGGAAATTGAAGAAACGTTATATTTTCCACCTTCAGAATGACAAGGCCATAATGTTTATCAGTAGCTACCGTGCTCTTATATTGAACAGCACATTTGGCAGTTTCTACACCTTTCCAAAATGGCTGCAGAGGCTTCTACATAATCTTTAGTTTAAACTAGACCGAACACAAGGATAATTCTGGAACCACCTAAAGCACTCCCAAGGTAAATTAATTCAGACTTCATTATCCAGTCATTTCCATTTTAGAATGACAAGCAGGCCTAGCGTGTTCTTGCAAAGAGAGTTTATAGAACTTGAGGCGGAGTTGGGATACGGCCTACCCCCGACATTACCCCGACTCGCCCCTCATGTTATCCACAAGTTATTCTGCTTCTCTAAATAGGAAACTTCAAATGGTTTTTATATTCTGTACTGTTACTGCTATTTCTGCCAGTAGAGTGCAGATGCAAAGGTGATAGTGTTGGATTTGTATGATTTTCCCTTTCCAATACGTCGATGCCACCCCTCAAATTGTATCTTAGTGATGTCAGTGACGACTTGACAGTGGGGTACAGCAGATTGTACTTGGAGCGTCAATTAATAGAAAATATAGATCAACCAACTTCTTAAAGCTGGAATCCGTAATGGTGAAACGGCCACGTCCGTTTGGGATATTACACCAACGAAGAAGTTACTGCCAACAACCAACACTGGATGCGCGATAGAACAGAATAATATGTATTGCACATCTTCTTTATCACACTGTGTGACGCTCCTCACCTTGTTCGACAAAAAACAATAACAAAGGCGGTGGGGCGACCGGTGGCGCTGTTTCCCCTAATGAGGATTCCATCTTTAAACAACTGACACAGATCGGAAACGGTACCTTTCAGTGACTCGCCTCAAGTAATCCACCAAACAAAGACCATTCTTTACCCCCTTCCAAGAAGCCACAGAACTGATCACGCCAAGCTGTCCGTTTTTTGGAAAACCACAGAACGAACATTAGGAAATGCAATCACAGAGAACTCTGAACTTGAGTTTGAAACGAGTCCAGAACAATTGTTGGACTCTTTCACCCTTTGCCAGCATTCCAACACTACTCTTTGAGGAAATGAAAGGCTCATTAGATTGGGATTGGCTTTGGTGCTTTGACACTGGCCATTTGACTGGCACTGGCCCAACCATGGCATGATTAAGCCTGATTAAGCATGGATAAATGTAAAACCCACCTTTTGCCTTGTTGAACACCCTCCCCCAGAGTCTGGACTGCTATTCTACCACTTGTGATATTTTGCCCCTCTCTGTTGATTTACTATGGTCAGCAACATCAAACAGTTGGGTAAAGACCACAGCTAGGGTTGGTGATGGCAACACTAGCATTTCAAAGTGAAACTTTTGGAAGGTATTTAGAGAGGAGAACAGAATTGGCTATAGAGAAATTAGTAGGGGAAAAGTACCATTTCGGCACAGTAAGCAAGTACAAAGATCCTCCCTTCCTAGCCTCTTGCAGGTGGTCGAAGGCACTCTGTGCTCTATTTGTGCCTTGCATTTCAAAGATAATACTTTTTTCGCCCTCCCCCTTTTCCATTTTTCTTTCAACACCCCTCTACAGGAAAGCCAATTCTGCCAGTTCACATCAAAAGCAATAGCTAGACTGTGTAGCCCTGCCTCCCAATCCCCCCACCATTTTCCTCATGACAGCTCCTCAACATCAAACAGCCCAGCCACAGTTACCCAGCGGCCTTTGTGTGGAGGCTCAGGTGGCGACCCGCAAGGTCTTTTGAAACATGGATTGTAATGAGTGACTCTGCAGTGGCGGCGCGGGTGAGCGCTAGGCGCTAGCAGGGATCTGTGACCGTTCGACCTTTGAACTTGGTCCAGGATGGAGCGTGGCGGGGTCCTTTTGTGTGTGGGCACCCACGGCTGAGGAGGCCTGATTGATGGGGGGGGGGGGGGGTCTCGTGCGCTAGCCACAGGTGTCTGAGTGGGTGAGAGTCCCACGGGATATGGGAGGATTGTTGGCCATTTGGTTCTACTGTAACGAAGTACCATAGAACCAGGGGTTAATGGGGTGAGCAGCAGTGGGATTTCAGTCATGCATTCTCCTAAAAATTTTGCTAAAAGCTGGCTCTTGGATGGCCTCCCGAGTGGCGCAGCGGTCTAAGGCACTGCATCGCAGTGCTAGAGGCGTCACTACAAATCTGGGTTCGATCCCAATAGTACTGTTTGTCCATTTTTAAATGCCGTAGCCAGTATATGCTTCCTCAAAATAGTCATCATTAATCTAAAATAACTCAAGAAATCTGTCATTTAATTTTGACGTTTTTGTCGAGGAGATCTTAGTCGCACAATTTTTCTTCTAAATAAGATGTTTGGTGAAGTATTTCTCAATGAAAAAATTTGCATGAAAACGAGTAATCTCTCATTGAATGACAACAAAGACTTTATTGAAGAATCCCTACTGTTGACCAATCACCGACGAAGGGGCGTAGACTTCGGCTTGCCTCTCGAAAAAAAATGGTGTGCCCGTCACAAAATGTAATCATAATATATGCACAAACTGTTTCAGCTGGGAAGCATGCGGACGCCTTTAGTCTCTTAGAACTGGTCTCTGAATGTACAAAGCACTTATATTAACAGTAGCCCTATTTATTTGATCAGTCCATCAGGGAATATGAATCAACCCTTTCTAATGTTTGTTATAAGATGCGTAGAATATGATTTATTGCTCATTAGGGAGTGGTATTGTTGGATGAAGTTGGTTGCAAGTATTCGTAATATCTGATTGCATTATGACACGAACAAGACTAGAAGTATTAATTGTTGTGTACTTGATGTTAAGTTTGTCTTTATTTTCTTGTGGCTAACCCTCTTTTTGTCTTTCACAGGGACATGCGGAACAACATCATCAGCCGTATCGAACCGGGGGCTTTTCTTGGACTGCTCGCACTCAAAAGACTGTGAGCATTATCAGTATTCCCATCAGCATTAAATCATTTTAATTTTAGTAAAATATGTCAATTTCTTGGCAGATGCTATAATGTGTAGGTCTTGGACGACAGCCAGCAAGAGTCATCGGCTGAACAGTTTCAAACCTGTGTCTAAACCAAGCTCTTTTACTCAACGTCAGATTTCTTTCACAGAATCCAATTCGCACCATTTCCAATACTGTTAGAGAAGAGAAAGAGATGGGTATTATGAAAAGAGAAATACCTACACACGGTTGTATATGTTCCCACGTCGCAACATTTTGACCGATGTTGGCCCTATCTGTTGTATCTGGTATAGAGGCTATTGCCAACTCTCTGGGTCTAGTGTATCCAGTCTATAAGTGACTGCTGTAAAGCAGCTTTCTATTCAGTTCTCCAGTCCACTTGGGCCCTTGCCAGGGACTGCTCGAGACTGCATGAGGCCCTATCTACTTTCACACATACAAGGAAAAGGGGGATGGGTGTGTACTCGGTAATGTGTGTGTGTTAGAGAGAGTGTACGAGTGTGTTTGTGTCTGTGCACGCTTCTGTGTGTGTGTGTGCGAGTGTGCGCCTGTATGAGTGCATGTGTATTGGGATCATCTCACACTGGCCGGTCCTTGCCAACATAAACTAGAGTTTGGCTGCTGGTGCGGAGCAGTGAGTGAGACGGGAAGGTTGTCAACTCCTTGGCTTGGACAGAGCTTCATTTCCCCTTGTCAAGCCTCAGCCATTTTACAACCAACAGTGTAACTATATTCTCTAAACCTATAGCTATATTTCCCTTATCTAACCTATATCATTCAGCCAACAGCTATTTCATCTTGAATGGGCCTATATAACACAATGTCAAAGTTGGGTTGGAATTAAATGAATTGATCAGAAACACTGGATATCCACTGATATAAATTCATCAATATAATGTGTTTCTGTTCAGAACGACACAGCAGTCTTTTCACAAAATTAAACGTGTTTGGCAGTGGATATATATTGCACAGACAGCTTGTCAGGTTGTTAAATCATTCATTTGATTGGTCTCTGGCTGCATCTCCAATATATCGCTTACACTTCAACCTATTTCTCAACTAGCGAAGGTGCAAAAAAGAGTAGGAGAGGTAAAAAGTATTGGGCTTTGTGCTGTAGACAGAAGCCCCGTTGCAACTTCTGGCACGCAGTCCGCATACCCTCCTGCCTGCCCTCCACTGGGCTTCTGGAAAAGGGTGATGGAGTTAATTGACACGCTCCCTTTCTATTCTAATGCAGTTGGTAGCAAAGGCTCCTGACAAAGACTTGCAGTGCTGTCTCTCTCTCTCTCACACACACACACAGCCCCAATCTTAAATGTCTCCCATCTGTTCTTATACATCTCTTCAAGACCCTAATTAAATGTTTGCTTGTTTTTAAGACATGCCACTCGCTAGCGGCTAGGCCAAACCGAGGCTGCCTGCCTCTTTTACCCATATTGTTTTCGTGAAGAAACATACATGTTCAATGCACGCTACAATGTATTACTTCACCCCTTTCATTGTCATCATTTGTAATCAAAACTTAGTTAGGTCAAAGTCCACTTTATATTCCAGTGTACATTGTTAGGAAATGTTATAGCCTATTTCAAACCAGGGCTCTTACAGCACAACAGATATGCAACTGATACACTCCCACTTTAGTAAATAAATATCAGAGCTAACACAACATGACTGCAATGTTTGCAGGGTAGCTTAGCTTTGCTTTTAGGTTGGCGCCTGGACTCTTCATGGGACAAACATCTGATCCGGTGTCAGTCAGACGGTGCCTGTCTCAGCTGTTAGGGGCTGGCTGGCTAGGGGTGGGGGGGAGTAGATACCCTGGGAGGAGAGAGCCCCAGGGAATGCTAGTTCCAACACTGTTGTAACACCTGATACATCTAGTCAAGATCCTGGTGAACAGCAAGTAGTAGACTCAGTGCTGTGTCGATATATCAGCAAACTGCATACGTTGGCAATATAGTCAAATGACACCTATGACATGACAAGGCTCGTTTGTGCTGGATGAGTTAAGAGCCACCCATTCAAGTGACTCCGGGGTGAAGTTTCCCCCGGGTACAGATGTAGGATCAACTCCCCCTCCCCCAACCCTGATATGAACCATTAGTGGGGAAACTGACCCAAGATCAGCGTCTAGGGGAAACTTCACCCTACAACTCCTCCTCTTCCCTACTGGCCTCTCCAGGGCCTTACCACCCAGCAGCAGCCTCAACATTCCACCAACAGCTGAACAGTCACTGACCCTGCCTTGTTACTTACACACCAGGCTATTTTAGCATCTGCTCATATCATAACAGACAGCTTGCTCTGGGTCTGCCTAGCTGTAATGTTGAGCTCTGCTGCTACTTTAGTGGACAGACTACAAGTTCATGGACAGGTTTTATGATTTGAAGTACTGTAAAACCAAGATCCTTGTGAGTGTGACACACAGCCCTGAAGCGACGTTATAGTGGGGGGAAAAATTGGCAAGGACATAAAGTCTTCAATTGTCATTTAAAATATTGTTGGAAATCATTGGACATGATGTTGCTATGATCATTGCTGATGATGACACAAGCAACAACAATGTCATTTTTGAGAGGCATAGCAGATGTTTTCTCCTTATGTGGGCTGCTTTGACATCACACTACATTTTCCCAACTGCGAGAGCACAGCACCATGTCTAGTGATATGGCATGGCAGCATTGGCAGGACAGGAGTTTATCCCTTTAGCTAAGGAAGTACCCCCCCCCCCCCCCACTAGGTGATCCTCCTCAGACACAGGATGCCAGCACGACTTCTTGGCAGCCCCCGAAAGGTTTTTCCAGGCCAGGCGGAACTAACCACCTCAAACAGTAAATTCCCCAGCTGCCACCCTCCCTAGGACCCACAACAATAATTAGACCAACACCAGGATGTTTACGTGATGTGCTCCACACTTATTTTCTAAGATTTTGACAAAAAGTGTTGCTAGTGCTGTGATGTTTGCTAGTGCAATGCTGCTGCCATGGCATTAGGCCTTGGGTTAGGGTTGTAGCAATGATGCTGCCCTGGCATTAGGCCTTGGGTTAGGGTTGTAGCAATGATGCTGCCCTGGCATTAGACCTTGATACTGTAAATGTGCGTTAACCTTATATGGACGATGCCATCGTACGGATGATGTCATCGACATTATCATGCTCGTAACATGTACTGGTGTTACACTTTAGTCATTGGTTTACGTTTGAGTTATTAAGCAGATGCTATTTTATCATTTACATTTACATTATTTAGCAGACGCTCTTATCCAGAGCGATTTAGAAATTGGTGCATTCAACTTATGATAGCCAGTGGGACAACCACTTTATTTTTTATTTTTTTTTGTGGGGGAAGAAGGATTACTTTATACTATTCCAGGTATTCCTTAAAGAGGTGGGGTTTCAAGTGTCTCCGGAAGGTGGTCAGTGACTCCGCTGTCCTGGCGTCGTGGGGGAGCTTGTTCCACCATTGGGGTGCCAGAGCAGCGAATAGCTTTGACTGGGCTGAGCGGGAACTGTGCTTCCGTAGAGGTAGGGGAGCTAGCAGGCCAGAGGTGGATGAACGTAGTGCCCTCGTTTGGGTGTAGGGTCTGATCAGAGCCTGAAGGTAAGGAGGTGCCGTTCCCCTCACAGCTCCGTAGGCAAGCACCATGGTCATATAGTAGATGCGAGCCTCAACTGGAAGCCAGTGGAGTGTGCGGAGGAGCGGGGTGACATGAGAGAACTTGGGAAGGTTGAACACCAGACGGGCTGCAGCATTCTGGATAAGTTGTAGGGGTTTAATGGCACAGGCAGGGAGCCCAGCCAACAGCGAGTTGCAGTAATCCTTACAGGAGATGACAAGTGCCTGGATTAGGACCTGTGCCGCTTTCTGTGTAAGGTAGGGTCATACTCTGCGAATGTTGTAGAGCATGAACCTGCAGGATCGGGTCACCGCTTTGACGTTAGCGGAGAACGACAGGGTGTTGTCCAGGGTCACGCCAAGGTTCCTTGCACATCCCGCTGTAACTGCTTGCATATACACCCACAACCTTGATTTTATACACCCACCGCGTTACTTTTATTCACGGGGGCATGTTTTTGTAATGGCTGTTTCGAATTCCCTGCCTACCTCATTTCTTCTAGTTTGACTTTGTATCTTTGAGTTGAACAAAATCATATTTTCGGAATGTTGTCTAAAAACAATCTTCGCCCAAACATGGTTTCTTTACAAAGGACCTCCAGGTCATAGATAATGCTACCTGACGTTTGCCAGAGTCCCGGCGAAAAAGACACTTAGATGTGTATGACATACATCATAAGAGATTAATCTTGACTAGTTTAGTGTGTTACACAAGCTTTGATGTGGAAACCCCCTCTGGGCGAACATAGACATCTCAAATCACCTTGAAAGTTGTAAAACTGACACCTTAATTTTTTTTATCCCTGCCTCTGCCCCAACTTGTCTGTCAGGGAATGACAACACCAGTCTAGTTGACAGTGTTCCCCATTTTTGATTTGTTGACCTAAAACGTGGATTTATTAGAATTCGCTGATTCACCACATGAAGTCAATTGACTCTAGTCGTATGTATATCATGTTGTTTGTACAATTTGCGATGGCCTATGATGTTTCTAAAAATATTGCTGCTGTTTGACTTGAGGAAATCAGGACAGAATATAACCAGAATCTCCATTTGTTTTGCTTTCTACAGAGACCTGTCCAACAACCGCATTGGCTGCCTCAACGTGGACATATTCAAGGGCCTCACAAGTCTGGTTCGACTGTAAGTAATAGTTATTTTTGATTTGCTTTGAAAGCCGTTCACTTTTTTCTCTATCCATCTTTAAAAATTACTTTCAAAATTATGCCATAAGTTCTTGATAAGGACATTCACGTGAAAGTTACATATTTGGCTCCAGCGCCCCAATAGTATTTGCCCTGCTCTGAACACCAGAAAATGGTGGCAGCCAGGTGTTGAGATATTAGCATATTACCCAGGGTTCCCCCACAGGTCTCAGTGCAACAGCTGCAACACATTATTCCATGTCCTCTTCCCACAATGCAAAGGTGAGGATTAAGATATTCCTGGACATCTCGGTGGAGTAACCAATGACAGGTTGTGTTTGGGTCCTGATTGTGTGATGTGACAGGTTGGCATACTTGATGAATTTGTTATAGGTGATTGATAGCCTTCGTCTTGTCTTTTCAGAAACCTTTCAGGAAACATGTTTTCATCGCTAGCCCAAGGGACGTTTGACAGCTTGGTGTCGTTGAAGACATTGTAAGTATGATTTAGGGTTTAAGGAAATAAATGCTATCCCATGGGTCTCTGTAGCAGTTTACAGTGTTTTTACTGGGCTATTTAAAAATGGTAGAAATGACTCTCTACAATATCATCGGGAGTGTTGACCTGCCCCTTTAACTCTGTGTCTGTCTCCATGTTACCTCAGGGAGTTCCAGACGCCGTACCTGCTGTGCGACTGCAACCTGCTGTGGCTGCTGCACTGGATCAAAGACAACAACGTGGGGGTGAAGGACACCAGCTGCTCCTACCCCCGCTCCCTGCAGGGCCAGCTCATCACCTCCACCAAGCCTGAACTATTCACCTGTGGTAAGGATACACACACACTCAGACACACACACACACACACACACACACACACCTGGTCCTACACTTACTCATCAGCCCTTAAGCTCCAGATACAGAAACACACACAGAGAACACTACACACAGGCACGCACCAATGCACGTGCACACACACACACAAACAAACTCACACACTCACCTCACCTTCATCAAACCTAAGTTTTGTCAGAACACAATCCCAAACACACACACACACGCTACTCCCCCACACCATACATCACCTTGCTCAAACCAGAGCTCCTAGTAAGAGGCTAACTTTTGATGTATAAACACATACATTTTCAAACTCTTGCTCAGTCACATTCAGCCACACTCACACACCTGATCTCCTCACTTCGACCTCACGGGAAACACACTCTCACAAGCAGTCTTTGGCCTGCTGCCCTCCAAGACGCATTCTCAGACAGGACAGATATACAGTATAGATGTACGTAACACCTCGTTATCCCCACTCCATAGTAGTGAGTTTGGTTCTGTACTCTGTTTTGTGTTGCTGGTGTTATTGGGAATGGGAGTTGTCCAATGGCACAGGCGATAAGGAAAGGGCCAGCAGTACGGAGCAGTACAGCGTTTGTTTGTGCTTGCCGTGTCTTATCAGTTTGGCACTCTTCACTGCATGGGGTTAGGACATACGTGGCACAGCTTTCACAAGTAGAGACACATGACCTGAGTGATGAATAGGACCAACATTTGCCTATTGAGGGGATCCCCACAGGAGATTAATAAAGTTGTGTTGAATTGAATTAACCCCATCCTGTCCGCTAGATATGAGTATATGCACACACATACTCACCTATAGTCATGTACACGCACACACCAAACTATAAAAGTGGGACACAAATGCCCTAAATGTAACCCTGTCCTCCCAAGACGCACCCCTGGAGCTGCCCTCCTTCCAACTGACGCCATCCCAGCGTCAGATCGTGTTCCAGGGCGACAGCCTGCCCTTCCAGTGCCAGGCCTCGTTCGTGGCGGAGGACATGCAGGTACTGTGGTACCAGGACGGCCGCATGGTGGAACCCGACGCAGCCCAGGGCATCTTCATTGAGAAGAGCATGGTACAGAACTGCTCCCTCATCGCTAGGTAAGATGAATACCATCTGGTTCCTCTCCGTTTCTTTCTTCCAGGGAGTTTCTTCTTGCCACTGTGCTTCTGCTATTTGCTCACTGTGCAGCTGTTTGCACTTTGTGACAAATGCTGTTGAAAAAAGGGCAGTGTAAACAAAATTTGATTGATTGATACCATGAAGTTCAAGCGGCCTCCTTAGCACAGTAGTGTGTGAAACCATGGTATATGCATTTCTAAAAAAGGAATGTGGTCAGCACTGAGGAAATCCTGTGTATGACTCCTATGTTACAGTAAAAGGCCAAAGCTACTGTTTGGCAGTAATATTTTATGTCACTGTTGTTCCCTCTATGTTCTGTCAGTGCGTTGACCATCTCCAACATCCAGCCTGGTTCTACGGGAAACTGGGAGTGTCGTGTGAGGACCAGCCGCGGGAACACCACGCGTACCGTCCACATTGTGGTTCTGGAGAGCTCTGCCAAGTACTGCCCACCCGACAGGGTGTCCAACAACAAGGGAGACTTCAGGTGAGCGGGGGATATGTTCATTGTCACAGACCAGGTTGATATCAGTCAGTATCTGTTAGATAAATATTTTAGGTAAAAGTTGTACTTTTATTAATCTATTGGTTTGATCTAATCTAATATTGGTTTGATCTAATCTCCACCATGTGGTTTAATCTCATCTATTGTTTTATGTAAGCAGGTAGGTATACACTGACTTGTGTAATTTGAATAGACTTGTTTAGGCTGTTTAAATTTGTGTCAGTTGTTTGTGGAACAAGCTTGGCTCTGTGGCACCTCCTAGTGGCTGAATATCAGACTTTTAATTGTAGTTATATCTAGGTCGTATCCACTAGGCACCAAATGGAAGAAAACTGACTGAAACAGGGAAGGACTAATGTGAACTTGTCCAATAAGAAATGCTTGTTTTGATTGCTGGATATTTTCAATTTGTAAAATTGTAGTTGTCTAAAAGCATCTAATCCATTGAGTAAATCGTAGCACAGGGCTGGAATAAAAGCTTTCCACAGTTTTAGATGATGATGTAGAGCACCAGTAAGTGGCAGCTGTTGTGGCTAAATAATCACAATGATGTTCGTGGAACATACCACGTGACTCATGCTAACTACACTGTGGCATAACCACCCTTCTTTTTGTCACTAATTCTATCTCTCTATAACTGGTTTGCTGGGAGGAAGACTCTTGACAATAAACGTCAACCTGGCACATCTATTAAGCACTTCATCAATCTTAGGGGGATTCTGGCTTTTGCTAGCTGAACAAATTCTCTCTGTCTGTCTCTCGCTCTCTCTCTCCCCTCCGCCTGTCTCTCTCTCTCTCTCCTCTCTCTCTCTGATCTCCATCTGTCTCTCCTCTGTCTGTCTCTCTCTCTCTCTCTCTCTCTCTCTCTCTCTCTCTCTCTCTCTTTCTCCCCCCCTCTCTCTCTCTTTCCTCTCCCCCTCCACTCAGATGGCCTCGTACCCTGGCGGGCATCACAGCCTTCATGCCCTGCAACAAGCTGGCGTCGGGCGCAGGAATCTACTCGGGCTCGGTGGGTGACGAGCGGCGGGCATGGCGTCGCTGTGACCGCGGGCGGCCTGTGGGCCGAGGACGACTACTCCCGCTGCCAGTACCAGAAGGACGTCACCCGCGTCCTCTACATCATCAACAGGTGACCATGGCACTCTGTCTGCCCATGTTTGATTTGCTCTCGTTGTCTGTCTGTGTTGTCTTTCTCGATTCTCTTGTTTTCTTTCTACAACTTATTATATTTTTCCTCATCTTTGTTTGTTTTCATCTTTCAAGTCTTTGCTCTTGGTCTGTTCTTTTTATCTCTTTCTTCTGCCAGTGTTTTTATTATTTTCACTCACATTTCCTCTTGATGCTTTCACCCTTGTGTACAGTCCTTTTAAATTTCTCTCTCTCTCTCTCTCTCTCTCTCTCTCTGTCTCTGTCTCTGTCTCTGTCTGTCTGTCTGTCTGTCTGTCTCTGTGTGTGTGTGTGTGTGTGTTCTAGATGCCTCTGAACATGACCAACGCAGTGATCACGGCCCGCCAGCTGCTCGTCTACACAGTGGAGGCCGCAACTTCTCCGATAAGATGGACGTCATCTTCGTGGCTGAGATGATCGAGAAGTTTGGCAAGTTGCTGAGAAATACAAGGAGGTGAGTCCCACTTCCATCTCACAGGCTCACCTTGTATCTCATTTAGGGATGAATAAGACGCACGCATTGCATATAAAGACACACACACACACATACAGTGCTTGCAAAAGTATTCATCCCCCTTGGCGTTTTTCCTATTGTGTTGCATTACAACCTGTAATTTTAAATTTATTTTTATTTGGATTTCATGTAATGGACATACACAAAATAGTCCAAATTGGTGAAGTGAAAAAAAAAAAAAAAAGTTGTTTAAAAAAATTCTAAAAAATAAATAACTGAAAAGTGGTGCGTGCATATGTATTCACCCCCTTTGCTATGAAGCCCTTAAATAAGATCTGGTGCAACCAATTACCTTCAGAAATCACATAATTAGTTAAATAAATTCCACCTGTGTGCAATCTAAGTGTCACATGATCTGTCACCTGATCTCAGTGTATATATACACCTGTTAGGCCCCAGTCTGCAACACCATTAAGCAAGGGGCACCACCAAGCAAGCTGCACCATGAAGACCAAGGTGGTCTCCAAACAGGTCAGGGACAAAGTTGTGGACAAGTACAGATCAGGGTTGGGTTATTAAAAAATATGAGAAACTTTGAACATCCCACGGAGCACCATTAAATCCATTATTAAAAAATTGAGAGAATATGGCACCACAACAAACCTGCCAAGAGAGGGCCGCCCACCAAAACTCACAGACCAGGCAAGGAGGGTATTAATCAGAGAGGCAACAAAGTGACCAAAGATAACCCTGAAGGAGCTGCAAAGCTCCACAGCGGAGATTGGAGCATCTGTCCATAGGACCACTTTAAGCCGTACACTCCACAGAGCTGGGCTTTATGGAAGAGTGGCCAGAAAAAAGCCATTGCTTAAAGAAAAAAATAAGCAAACACGTTTGGTGTTCGCCAAAAGGCATGTGGGAGACTCCCCAAACATATGGAAGAAGGAACTCTGGTCAGATGAGACAAAAATTGAGCTTTTTGGCCATCAAGGAAAACGCTATGTCTGGCGCAAACCCAACACCTCTCATCACCCCGAGAACACCATCCCCACAGTGAAGCATGGTGGTGGCAGCAGCATGCTGTGGGGATGTTTTTCATCGGCAGGGACTGGGAAACTGGTCAGAATTGAAGGAATGATGGATGGCGCTAAATACAGGGAAATTCTTGAGGGAAACCTGTTTCAGTCTTCCAGGGATTTGAGACTGGGACGGAGGTTCGCCTTCCAGCAGGACAATGACCCTAAGCATACTGCTAAAGCAACACTTGAGTGGTTTAAGGGGAAACATTTAAATGTCTTGGAATGGCATAGTCAAAGCCCAGACCTCAATCCAATTGAGAATCTGTGGTATGACTTAAAGATTGCTGTACACCAGCGGAACTCATCCAACTTGAAGGAGTTGGAGCAGTTTTGCCTTGAAGAATGGGCAAATATCCCAGTGGTCAGATGTGCCAAGCTTATAGAGACATACCCCAAGAGACTTGCAGCGTAATTGCTGCAAAAGGTGGCTCTACAAAGTATTGACTTTAGGGGGGTGAATAGTTATGCACGCTCAAGTTTTCTGTTTTTTTGTCTCATGTCTTTGTTTTACAATAACAAATATTTTGCATGTTCAAAGTGGTAGGCATGTTGTGTAAATCAAATGATACAAACCCACCCAAAATCAATTTTAATTCCAGGTTGTAAGGCAACAAAATAGGAAAAATGCCAAGTGGGGTGAATACTTTCAAGCCACTGTACACACACACAGAGGATAGTAACACATGCACGATGAGGTGACTCTGCAGGCATAGGTGTAATGAGAAGAAATTGGGTCACTTTAAGTCGAACTACTGTAGATAATAGTTTGTCAGTGTGTGTTTACTGTGTTCAAGTGAATGCTCCCACATTGCTTCTGAGTGCAAGTGACAGTGTGAATCCTCAACTTACTGTATGCCTTTCAATCTTACTCCTGATATTTGGGGCTTTTTCCATTGACGTTATAACTACGTTCCTCATAGTTGAGACAAAGCAACCCTGTCCTGTTTAAATCCACAGAGGAATCAGAATGAGAGCGGATAAGATAGGATCTGGAATGAGGGATTTTTCCTGTGGGTGATTTGAGCTGTGGGGGATGGCAGAGCAAGGCCGGGTCAGGTTTCTTTGCCTGTTGGGTTTCCGTTGGGAAGGCTTTCAGTGGCGCACCTGGTTGAGACCTGTGCCCTCAGTCAGCACCAAAGCCTCAAAATTATTTTATTTCCACAGTGATGATAATAACATTGTTGTTGTTTTCGATTGATATGGCTGGTGTATGCATGTGCCTGTCTGTGGCCCTGCATGTATGTGCAGGTAACTGTTAGCGTGTAGTTATGTTGTTTCTTGGTGTGTGTTAACCCTGTTCTCTCTCTCTCTCTGTCTCAGTTGGGGGACGTGATGGTGGACATCTCCAGTAACCTGATGCTGGCTGATGAGCGGGTGCTGTGGATGGCTCAGCGCGAGGCCAGGGCCTGCTCCCGCATCGTGGAGTGTCTCCAGAGGATCGCTGTACACCGCCTAGCTAGCACAGCCCAGACCTACTCCACCGTAAGATCACAGTAAATCATGAGATCACAGTATATAATGTCCTATTACAACTCTATGGACCAAATCCTGAACAGCATTGAGGCATTAATGCGTTGATGTCATTGGGAGATGCACATGAAGTTGGACCACTGTCTGTAGATCTGTGTGTGTGTGTGTGTGTTACACTATTTGAATTTAAAAACCTGTCCTATCTTATTGTTCTTCATTTCGCCTCGTGTATTATTTTTCTCTATTTCCTATTATTTGTTCCCAGAATTCCCATAACATCGCTCTGGAGGCCCACGCCATCAAGGCGAGCAGCTTCAACGGCATGACCTGCACACTGTTCCAGAAGCTGATGCCTGAACGTGGCGGGCTCCGAGACCTGGGCCCACGCATAGACCTAGATGGCAACCCTGACCGCCAGCTCAGCTTCAAGTGTAATGTCACCAGCACCCTGTCCAGCCTCGCTCTTAAGGTCAGTACCCAGGAATGTCCATAAGGGAGTCAATCACAAAGTGCTTATAAAGTAACACAGCCTAGACTGCAAAGAGCAAGCAGCAGCAGTCATGTTCATTGTAACAGGCCTAATGAAGGCATCTGCATACTAAGTTCGATTTGCTCCTAGCAGAACTCGGCTAGGCGAAGTGAACTCCCTTAAAAGACCTTCGCTTGAAAAACTAGTACTGTTTGTCCATCTTGAGACGCCGTAGCCATTATACACTTCCTCAAAATAGTCAGAATTAATCTAAAATAACACAAGAAATCTGTCATTAATTTTGATGTTTTTGCTTAGTCGCGTATTTTTACATCTAACTAATCTGTTTGGTGCACTATTTCTCAAGTGAAACAATTTGCATGAAAATTAGTCGTCTCTCGTTGAATGACAACAAACACTTAATTGAAGAATCCTATGTTTACCAATCACCGACAAAGGGGCGTAGACTTTGGCTACCAAACTTCGGCTTTCCTTGAGAAAATGTTTTGTGTGCACGAACAGCTGAAAAAAAACCTTACCGAAGACCAAAACGTCACAAAATTTGTCATAATATATGCCCAAACTGTTTCAGATGGGAAACATGCAGACGTCTTTAATGAGGTGCATTGTCATGTGACGTTCACCCATAACACACATTAAAACAATGAACTGTAAGATAAAGCGTTACCCAGAATTCCACAATTATACTGTACACTCAATCATCATTTTCATCTCAATGGGACTCACCTGTATAAATAAAGTATAAATGAAATTATAGAATAGAATCACCTCTCTTTCTCTCCTCAGAACACCATAGTGGAGGCGTCCCTGCAGCTCCCGCCCTCTCTGTTCTCCCAGTACTCTGTCCCTGGCCAGGCCGGCGACAACGTCTACAAGCTCCACCTGCTGGCCTTCCGCAACGGCAAGCTCTTCCCCTCCACGGGCAACTCCACCCTTCTGGCCGACGGGGGAAAGAGGAGGAACGTGGCCACCCCCGTGCTCCTGGCCAAGATAGGTGAGTCCGACATGGACCTTACTGTACCACTAAAGTATTAGATGGTTTTGTTCAAGATGTTGTTGCGACTTATTTTAATAGTGAATTTTACGGTATGGGCACCATAAATTATATTAGGAGGAATAGATCTTGATTTAAGCTTGCAAAGACTTGATTTAGGATCCCATCTGTAATTTTACATTTTATAATGTACGAAAAAGCTTAAGAAGTTTAGTTGTATGTAGTGAAAATGTGTGGCCATTATATTCTCTATCAATTACGTGCGAAATGGCAATATGTTTTTTGTTACAGCAGATTTTAGAAAATGTTGCGCAAAAAGGATTGATAGATGCATAAAGATAAGAACCAGGACATGTTTTGACATTCAAGACTAACGCCTCTCTCTCTCTCTCTCTCTCTCTCTCTCTCTGGTCAGATGGTTTCCCACTGCGCGGCCTGCGGATGCCGGTGAACGCCACGCTGCGGAGGTTTGCCCGCGGCACCGACGCTGTGCCTGCCTGCTGGAACTTCAGCCTGCTGGGCGGGCAGGGCGGTTGGCAGAGCGAGGGCTGCCGTCTCCTGGGCCACCACGACAACTTCACCACGCTCTCCTGCGACTCGCTCAGCAACTATGCCCTGCTCATGGTGAGTGGCCAGGGGGTTCCTGGCCTTTAAACTCAATGAACAAATGTGACAACATAAGGTTGTTTGTTCCCAACAAGGGCTATTTTCCTCAGGAAATGTAGTCAGCTTCTTGTTTTATTTTCTTGCCATGATACTTCTGAGTATTAGGATAGTAATATCATGACAGCCTTACTTTTTTCGAGACATTAGCCTTTTCCCCCCATCTGTTTGGGTTCACACTTTCTATATACACTTCCTGTTTAGTTTTGGCTCAACCACATGACTCCTGTGTTGGCAAAATCGGCTTCTTTCATCAGGGTTAATTTGTTATTGTATGGCACATTGTCATAAGTGATGACATTTTAACATGCTATGTGTATCCCACAGGATCTTACTGGGGTGGAGTATTTCTCTCCCAGCATTGAGCCTCTCCACCCAGTCATCTACGCCACAGCTATCGTCCTGCTGCTCTGTCTACTGATTATCATCATCAGCTACATATACCACCACAGGTAACAGCTCTACCTGCATACTCATCCTGCTAGTAGAATCTAGTACAGTGTATACCAGGTGTATAAGATACCAAGTACCCATCTTACTAGTAGTACGGTATCTAATACAGTGTTTATTACCAAATGGTGGACTGTGACTCGCTTTTCGGTCGCAGCATAAGATTTGAGGCCAGAATGTTTCTTATTGGTTGGGTCACAATGCAAAGAAGTTTGAGAACCAATACTGTCCAGTCTCCAGTAAGATTTTCACCACTCCACAAGCGCATCTCTACCACTCCAAACTCGTTCAAAATAACAACAAAGATTTTGAATTAATCAAACGTACGAATAGCTACTATATTCTATGACAAATAGCTATTATATTTTATTCCCTGAGCTCAGCATTTATTTGCTGAATCTCACCATGTCAATTCTGCATGGTTGTGTGTCCAGGTCTGTCCGGATCAGCCGTAAGTACTGGCACATGCTGGTCAACCTCTGCCTCCACATCTTCCTCACCTGCGGCGTCTTCGTGGGTGGCATCAACCAGACACGCTACACCAGCATGTGCCAAGCCGTGAGTATTCCCCCTTACCACCCACCATAACCCCCTGGTGTGCCAGCCTATCTGCCTACCAGGCTGCCAGGCAGACTGCCAACCTGCCTTCCCGTGCCCGAAGCACCTCACAATTATGTAGGGATCTCAAGATGTTGTGGAGAAAGATGTGCCTTTGGCAACGTAGTGTGATTCTGGATTTGTGGCGGAGTCCCGGCTCTCCACCCTTCTCCCAAAGTGTGCACTTGCACACTTGCCGTCATAGATTGAAATGCATTGGATTGGCTAGAGGGAGTTTACACCATTTGTTAAATCCATGATGAGGTGTGCAAGTGCACACTTTGGGAGAAGGGTGGAGAATCGGGACGCAGTCTATCTCTCAAGTATAGATTTCTACTTCAGCTGAAGGCAGTGTAGCATCCCCTGCTGATCTGCACTGGGTTCTTTCATTAATGCATTGTCCCTCACACAAAGGGCCTGGTTGGTAGAGAACATCTGGGAAAATACCGGTTTTCCACCTGGAATAAAGGATATCCTACAGCTAGTCTCTACTTTGTCAAGGAATTTAAACAACTGACTATTAGTACAATAACATTTTATGAAGTAAATGTGTATTATTTTGCTCACAAATTATTTGTGAAGCATCTATGTAGCGCTTATGTAGAATTTATGAATGCTCTATAAAGCCTTCATATAGTACAGGCAATATATGGAAAGATCTTTCACGTTTTCATAAAAGCATGAAACTTGGTACACTTGTACAGTTTGGGGCACTGAACCTTTTCACAATTACATTTTTTGTTGAAAGTGGGACTGAGATGTATTTTTGTATTTTTTTTAGGTGGGCATTATTCTGCATTACTCTACCCTGGCCACGGCTTTGTGGGTGGGCGTGACGGCACGCAACATCTACAAGCAGGTGACTCGCAAGGCCAAGCGCTATGAAGAACTGGACGAGCCCCCGCCCCCTCCACGACCCATGCTGAGGTAAAATACTACAGTTCCCACAATGTACTGTTATGAAAAGGCTTGGTCATTATACCCAATGAAAGTCCTGCCTACTTCCTGATTCCAGTCCTGTACGGTTTTTGAATGGGCTTCAAGCTTATTTAATGAAATTCATGAAATCGCAGTCATATAAGATATATATATATATATATATAAAATTGGATTCATATTTGTGCATTGATTTGCTCGTACCTGATGCCTTTTATCAAAATATTTGAAAAATATTTGACGCTCAATAAGTAAGTCACATCGGCGAAAGTTACAAAAGTATAATTTGAACTACAACTCCTGAAGTCTAGTTCGCAAGCTGGAGCGTGCTTGCTCGAGTTGAGAACTCACAGGACGGTAAAAACCCTTTAGTTACAGTCCATTTGATGTGTTTTATATTAGATTACACTGTGGCTTTTTTACTGAACATTGTCAGCCAGTACTTAAAAAAAAATATATATATATATATATATACTTTCTTTGTAGACCGGCAAGCTGTTGAAAGTGAGACATATACAGCTGGTGGGAGTTGTAGTTCAAGTGTGTAGTTGAAATTACTTTTCGGCTTCATGCTTCGTCTTGGCCGTCAAATACATTGAAAACCGGCATATGGTAAGTAAATTCACTCGGAAACACATATACAGTGGGGTAAAAAAGTATTTAGTCAGCCACCAATTGTGCAAGTTCTCCCACTTAAAAAGATGAGAGAGGCCTGTAATTTTCATCATAGGTACACGTCAACTATGACAGACAAAATGAGGAAAGAAAATCCAGAAAATCACATTGTAGGATTTTTTATGAATTTATTTGCAAATTATGGTGGAAAATAAGTATTTGGTCAATAACAAAAGTTTCTTAATACTTTGTTATATACCCTTTGTTGGCAATGAAACAGGTCAAACGTTTTCTGTAAGTCTTCACAAGGTTTTCACACACTGTTGCTGGTATTTTGGCCCATTCCTCCATGCAGATCTCCTCTAGAGCAGTGATGTTTTGGGGCTGTCGCTGGGCAGCACGGACTTTCAACTCCCTCCAAAGATTTTCTATGGGGTTGAGATCTGGAGACTGGCTAGGCCATTCCAGGACCTTGAAATGCTTCTTACGAAGCCACTCCTTCGTTGCCCGGGCGGTGTGTTTGGGATCATTGTCATGCTGAAAGACCCAGCCACGTTTCATCTTCAATGCCCTTGCTGATGGAAGGAGGTTTTCACTCAAAATCACATGATACATGGCCCCATTCATTCTTTCCTTTACACGGATCAGTCGTCCTGGTCCCTTTGCAGAAAAACAGCCCCAAAGCATGATGTTTCCACCCCCATGCTTCACAGTAGGTATGGTGTTCTTTGGATGCAACTCAGCATTCTTTGTCCTCCAAACACGACAAGTTCTATTTTGGTTTCATCTGACCATATGACATATGACATTCTCCCAATCCTCTTCTGGATCATCCAAATGCACTCTAGCAAACTTCAGACGGGCCTGGACATGTACTGGCTTAAGCAGGGGGACACGTCTGGCACTGCAGGATTTGAGTCCCTGGCGGCGTAGTGTGTTACTGATGGTAGGCTTTGTTACTTTGGTCCCAGCTCTCTGCAGGTCATTCACTAGGTCCCCCCGTGTGGTTCTGGGATTTTTGCTCACCGTTCTTGGGATCATTTTGACCCCACGGGGTGAGATCTTGCGTGGAGCCCCAGATCGAGGGAGATTATAAGTGGTCTTGTATGTCTTCCATTTCCTAATAATTGCTCCCACAGTTGATTTCTTCAAACCAAGCTGCTTACCTATTGCAGATTCAGTCTTCCCAGCCTGGTGCAGGTCTACAATTTTGTTTCTGGTGTCCTTTGACAGCTCTTTGGTCTTGGCCATAGTGGAGTTTGGAGTGTGACTGTTTGAGGTTGTGGACAGGTGTCTTTTATACTGATAACAAGTTCAAACAGGTGCCATTAATACAGGTAACGAGTGGAGGACAGAGAAAACTCGTAAAAGAAGAAGTTATAGGTCTGTGAGAGCCAGAAATCTTGCTTGTTTGTAGGTGACCAAATACTTATTTTCCACCATAATTTGCAAATAAATTCATTAAAAATCCTACAATGTGATTTTCTGGATTTTTTTTCCTCATTTTGTCTGTCATAGTTGACGTGTACCTATGATGAAAATGACAGGCCTCTCTCATCTTTTTAAGTGGGAGAACTTGCACAATTGGTGGCTGACTAAATACATTTTTTCCCCACTGTACATGTTATATGACCGCGTTGTCATGAATTTGACGATGCAAATTTGAAGCCAATTCTTAGCCTACAAAACGAGGAACCAGGAAGTACCACTTTCATGGCAGATAGCGAGTCAGACAAAAGTGTGTGCTCCCTTTACAAGGAGCTGCTAATACTATTAAAATATCTTCTTGAAAGGTTTCTCTTATCTCTGTGACTTGTGGAGGGAGAAAGGTTGGTTTGTGTTGTTGGTTTCAATTCCATCACATGGTGTCAGTATAGAGGCCTAAAGCACACATACCACCTCTGCAACCAACTCACCACCAATTTGATCTCTTTCACAAGAAAGCAGGCCCTAATAAGTGATTTTTCCACTACCTTTTCCTACCAGGTTCTACCTAATAGGCGGAGGGATACCGATCATAGTCTGTGGCATAACTGCAGCCGCCAACATCAAGAACTACGGTAGTCGGGCCAACGCGGCATAGTAAGTAGTGCCAGTCTGTCACATTGTATGGAAACCAATTAGTCCTTCTACTATACTGTGTGTTTATGGAAATTCTGTTACATTTGATTTCGCCAGAAGGCTTCGTGTATATATAGAAAACTATACCCAAGGGAACTCACTTTTTGTTTTCGACTGGCCAGAATGCGTGTGTGCAGGGATTTATGTAAATAACAACTATTTAGCGGGGATAGGAAAAGTTCTGAGTCCCTGTGAAGTTCTGAGAACCCGATTAGGAGCGCTATTTATAGTGTGTCGGCACCTCACGTCTGCTGCCAGTTTCTCTCTTTCTCTTATCTTTCTCTCGTTCTCCTGTTCTCTCTTTGTCTCTTTCTCTCTTTCACTCTCTTCTCTCACTCTCTTTTCTCTCAAATCTGCTGCCAGTTTCCTAATCTATCGTTCTCTTTCTCTTCTCTTTCGACCTCTTTTTCTTTCATTCTCATGTTCTCTCCCTTGTTCTCGTGCTCTCGTTCTCGTTCTCTCTCTCTCTCTCTCTCTCTCTCTCTCTCTCTCTCTCTCTCTCTCTCTCTCTCTCTCTCTCTCTCTCTCTCTCTCTCTCTCTCTCTCTCTCTCTCTCTCTCTCTCTCTCTCTCTCTCTCTCTCTCTCTCTCTCTCTCTCTCTCTCTCTCTCTCTCTCTTCTCTTTTATGGTGGCAGCTGTTTGGGTTGCATAAGCGCACTGAGTAATTTGGAAATCTGGACCTGGAAGTCTTTGGAGTTTAATTAATTTGCGCTACCGAGACGAATGGAACCCGCCCCGTGGAATCTTCTGGAACAGATTCTCTGAGAATAGGAAAGCAGGATGTTTAATACAAAGAGACTCAATGCGTGCATGTGTGTCTTTACCTGATTTAATGAGATAAGGGGTTGAGTCAAACTCATTATATATTTTTTAAAGGTTGGACCACTTGAATGGGTGGCACTTGACTCATCCAGTGACTCATTATGCAAAGATTTGTCATGGGTCGTTCCACCAATTCGGTGCCTTTTTGAAAAGTGTAACCTTTTGATTTCACCTCATTTTAACATTCTGTCATAAAGAGCATATGTTCAACTTCTTAAAAAACATGTTTTCCCACCTCCAGAGTGCCTATTAAATGCCAAATAAAGTAACAGGGTTGACGATTTCATCTTAAATCGGCCATAAATCCCCTTGTGACATGGGGAATGGAAGCTTGTTGTGTGCAATTGAATGCAATCTTCCCCCCAAAATGAAAATGTTAAAACATTTCTAGCCTATCTATCTATGGGTAACAGGGTTGACATGTTATGCTCAACCCGCTCAGTTTTCCACCAGAAAATGGCCAAAAAGAGAACCAGCTCACCTGCTTTAACACTATGATTTGACTATTAGATGTTCAATGTTTCTTTTGCAATAATACAATTTTTTTATGATTTCACCATTAAAACAAGAGTTCAGTTCACGTAACAGGGTTGACCTTAAAATGAGGGACAGACGTAAATGAATCACTAATCACAATAAATAAATGATTCTCTCACAAATTACTTTGTCAAAGCAACAAAATAAGTAGAGCTTTACAATAATGGTGAAACTTGGAGACATTTGGGGGTTAAGAGGTTAAAATCTTGACATGTCAAAATGCAGAATTTTGGCACTGTAACCAGTCTTTATTTATATAAAAACATCTGATTTATTGAATTATCCATGTGGTCTATATTAAAGGGCAATTCATTTAATATAATAGGCTTTTAACATTCAGTATTGGTGCACAATTTCTACTTAAAATATCAAATGCACTCTTTTTGTGGCACGACCCTCATACACGTCATATGGCTCTATTGCCAACATATGTTTTTGCTGATATATCAACACCACCGCATACTACATTTGTGTGAATGATCATGTGCGTGTGTACCACATTTACATAAATATTTACTGTATGTTTGTACTGATGCCTTCCCCCTCTATGTGTCTCTCAGTTGCTGGATGGCGTGGGAGCCCAGCCTGGGGGCCTTCTACGGCCCTGTCAGCTTCATCGTCTTCGTGGACTGCATGTACTTCCTTAGCATCCTCCTCCAGCTGCGACGCCACCCCGAGCGCCGCTACGAACTCAAGGAGCCCGCTGAGGAGCAGCAGCGACTGGCGGTAGCGGGCAGCGAGGCCGGAGACGTCCCGGCCACCCTCCTCCACCTCCACCCCCAGGACACCTCGTCCTCCACAGTTTCGGCTCCTCACGCCGTGTCCCTGTTGGCCTTGGAGAACGAGCATACATTCGCGGTGCAGCTCCTGGGCGCGGCGGCGGCTCTGGGGCTCTACGCAGCGCTGTGGGTGTTTGGCGCCATGGCCGTGTCCCAGGAGAGGCCGGCCGACCTGGTGTTCTCCTGCCTGTTTGGTGTGGCGGCGCTGGCCCTGGGTGGCTTTCTAATGGCGCACCACTGCGTCAACCGCCAGGACATGAGGCGCCACTGGGCCCAGGCTTGTTGCCCTGGGAGACGGGCCTACTCGGCGCAGGAGGATGCCCTGCTGCCGCTGCCGGGGGCATCCACGGCATCCGCGACTGGGTCGGTTGGTAGGGGCAATGGCGATGCGGCCAAGTGTGCCCACAGCAGTGCTGAGTCATCGTGCACCAATAAGAGTGCCCCCAGCATGCGAAACTCCGCCCAGGGAAGTAAACTGACCAATCTGCATGCAGAGGCGGCACAGAACAAGTCCCTGCCCCTACTACCCCTGCCCGCGCCGGCCAATGGCGCAGCCTTGCTGGACAACAGCCTGACTGAGCACTCGGTGGACAACGAGATCAAGATGCACGTGGCGCCCGTGGAGGTGCAGTTCCGGCCCGTCAACAACAACAACAATCCCACCGCCGCCACCAACGGACACGCGGGCCGGCACCACAAGAACAGGGCGCGGTCCCACCGGGCCAGCCGACTTACGGTGCTGCGCGAGTACGCCTATGACGTGCCCACCAGCGTGGACAGCAGCGTGCAGAGCGCCCCCCACAGGCGGCATCGCCACGAACACCACGACAGTCAGCAGGCGCGGAGCAGCCGACGGGCAGCCTACATGGCCTACAGGGAGCGCCTCCAGAGCCAGATGCAACAGGACAGCAGCGACGCCAGCACGTCCCTGCCCCGACCCTCGCGCTACGCCGACAAGGGAGGGGGCAGCACTAGCACCCTGGGCAACGGGGCTGTCGGAGGAGTTGGAAGTGGAAGTGTAGGAACAATAGTAGGGTCAGGTGGAGAAAGTGAGGGGGTTGGGACTGCTGCTTCCGTTACGAGTAAAGACAGTAGTAGCGTAAAGGAGCCCAATAACACAGAATTGGTGGAGGGCCGGCCCAAGTCGTACGGGCTCAACCTGGCTACACAAAACGGCACGCTCAAAGACAACGGGCAGAACATGCCCTTAATCAACACAGAGAGCTCGAGCTCGGCCAACATAAAGACTGGCTTATGGAAACACGAAACTACCGTGTAGCGAATGTTTTCTGCACCAAAGACTGCATATCACGTGCTCTACCCTTCAACTGTGAAATTTTATTTTCTACTATAGTTGCTTTTTAGATTGTGTATAATAATAAAATAAATGTTATTGGGAAGAAAATGTATCTGAAAAATAGTCACAATATTTTGAGTTTGTGAAAGTCTGTGTTTTGGATGCCACTCGTCTGTCTCTGTAGTAGACATTTTATAAATGGTCTATTTTTAAATAATTTAATCCCGATTGGTTACGCTGTTCTCGAGTTTTGTACGTGAAACTGCATGGTCTGTACCGTTACCCTGTGCATATCCATTGGGCGGATTCTTTTTTATTTTCTAGTTTGTTTCAACGTAATAAACCAAACGTTTCTAATTCCATTCACCTAATTGAAAGTCTCTCATTCCGCTATTCTCGGTTAACTTTGACCGGCATATTTCAAGAGTGCAAAGGTGAGTCAAAGCATCTTGGTTTTCAAAAGTTCCCATGCTGTCAGTGGTTCCTTGACAAGCTCGTAATTGGGTTTTTGGTGAGCTCTGTGTCCTGTCATTTTTACACTCCTTGAGAGGTCATGCTTTAATTGTGGTTGAGGTCTTGGTTAGTATCGATTTAAAAAAAGTATAATTATAAAAATCAGTCCAGGATTTTATACAGCACACTGTGTCCTGGAAGTTTCTGGGGGTCCACTGGCTTGCCACGGCAACGCCTGCAGTGATTGACAGCTGACTCTCAGGCCAGAGTCCATGTCACTGTCGGCAATGAGAGGAGAGGATAATTAGTGCAGTGCATCTAAACCTCTATACCTCTCCCCCTTTCCTCTCCTCTCTGTAGCATCAGCACTTTTTACAGCTGGATATCCCTGTGAGGAGGAGTGAAGAGAATGATTTGACGACTGAGCTGTACTTTACCTCCAATGTGTTGGAGAGAGATGGATTCCCATCCTTTAGTCTGCTAGGTGAATCCCATTGTCAGTTATAATGTATTGATATCAACTATGGTCTTAATCCATTGATTAGTAATCCCCCTATAGGGCCTAGGGGCAATCCATGCTGGAGGATCTGCCCTAAATGTTTACTATACGTTTGACAGTCATTTATTTGACATACTACACCTATTACGTATCAACCTGTCCTTTATTCAACTTTTGTGTAAAAAGAAAGTACACTGAAATACTGACTACATGTCCCAGTCCCAAAGGACACAGCAAAGAAAGTAAAGCCATCACTCAGATGTTTATGCTAATGATGCAATACAAAGCATACTTCAGGCAGGCAGAGATGTATTACCCAGCCATCTTGGAAGTGACAAACTGTAATATGGCCTTTTGAATAATGTATTGAGCAGTTATGGCTTGATTAGTGTTGGCTTCAGTGATTCCCTCCAGTCAGAAGAGTGAGCTTCAAATAATGACTGTTTCAAGGAGTCGATCCCATCTGTTAGAAAGTTAACTTGAGGTTGACACTTTTCTGTTTTTCTTTCTTGAGCTAATCAAGTCAACCAACAAGCTGATTTCAATCTGGTTTGAAATCACGCAGACACCTCGGACAAAAATGTATAAATTAAAGATCAGATATTAATAGTCAATTGCTTCCCCAAATGTGTGTTTTAGAACTCGGCAAAGGATATCCAATGATTCCAGGACTGTAAAAAAAGTAGTTGAGAAACTTCAAATGGTGACCGCTATAATGAGATGTATAAAGTAATATCGTTTTTTGTCATCAACTATGAATGCCTAAGAGCGTGAACAACCACTACTTCTTATGGGCGGCGAAGGACAGTAAAGGTCAGACGAGTGATGCATCTTTTACATTTTCCGATAACTACCTACCTTGCCTGGAAGAAGCATCTGGCTTTGTTGTGGAAACTTGCCACAGGAATTAAGATTGATACCTTCTGCAAAGTCGTGCCATCTGTGCTAGTCACAATTTAGCTGGCTCGAACTGTCTAGAGGAAAATAAATATATTACCTGGAGCGTCCTAATTACCTACAACTTCAGAGGCCTGAAATATAGATTAAAATATAAATTAGCAACCACCGTTTCTAATGATTATGGCAGTCTCAAGCCATTGTCTTATTACATGTAGCAAAATATGAATCATACATTGAGTCTGGTACTTTCTAATAATGATTGATAATATGGCATCAGATCTTTTCACATCAGATCTTTTTCTGAGGTGATCTGATTGGTCAAAATACCAATAAGTGGCAAAAGAGATCAGAATTGGGCTGCCTGTCTAAACGCAGCCATGGGGTGCATTTAGTTTACACAGCACTACCACATAATCACACTCCACACCCCCAGATGGCTGTCAATATACTCTCAAGGCTGAAGCAATCTGTTGAAGTCTGTTTGGTTTGGGTAACTTCAGGAATCCACGTGGTGGTGAGAGTTGATCGTTTGCTGTGCCCCTGTACATGGAGGCCATGCAGTCTCTTTGATGGAGCTTTTCTTTATTCTGTGTTTTTAGTATTTTCAACTAAATACAACCGAACGACCAAACAATGCTGGAGATGGCCAGCCTAGATGGTCAACGCTGCCGGTCTAAGGTCAGAAACTGAAGGTAAGCTGTCTGCGTTAGGCCTAGGACTCTAGATGGTTGGTGCTATCCGGGTTCCTTTGGACGTCCCAACCCTAAACCCTTACCTTAACCATTTTGCATTTAAACTTAAATGGGGTAGGGTTGTCCCAAGGATCCCAGATAGCAAGGACCCTAGACATAGTAAGCATATGCAGTAGTCGTGCTTTTATCTGAACGCATTGTTTTCAGTCACACCTGGGGTAGAGAAGACCAGGTGGAGATGACTGAGCGAGTGGAAGAACTTTCCTTGAACCGATTGAAATGGAGGACATTCATCAATGGCCTATGCTGATGTCAAAGTAAGTCATTGTTTGGCATGCGTTTCCTGAATCCAACTGTTGCAGGTCTATAGATATAGTCACTGAGGATGTCAGTATGGGAAAGTAGGATCTCATGGTCTTTTCAGGCTCATCCAAGGGATTCTTGACTATACAGATGGCTGGGTGTGGGGGCCATTTTTTTATGCAATGGGCAGAGGTCCAGATTCAGCTAAGTGTTGAAGAGGGAAGGGAGATATTGAGGAGAGGGCGAGTGGAGGTAGACTGAGATTGAGGGTCAGATTGAGGGAGCGGGTCAGATTGAGGGAGCAGGTGAGCTTGAGGGTGAGGCAGAGAAGGTAGAGGGCGAGCTTGAGGGAGAGGTCAAGGGTGAAGGAAGGGAGAGGAAGAGATTGAGGAAAGGGAAAGAAGGTAGAGGGAGAGACTGAGGGAAGGAAGAGCGAGAGGGAAGGTAGGAGTTGAGGGAAGGGAGAGAAGGTAGCGGGAATGACGATAGGAGAGATTGAGAAGAGGGGAGTGGCAGTAGACTGAGATTGAGAGAGATTGAGGGAGCGGGTGAGATTGAGGGAGAGACTGAGGGCGAGACTGAGGGCGAGATTGAGGGGAAGGGAGAGGAAGAAATTGAGGAAAGAGAAGGTAGAAGTTGAGGTTAAGTGAGATGGGGGGAAGGTGGAGGAGAGGGAGAGATTGAGGAGAAGGAAGAGCAAGAGAGAAGGTAGAAGTTGAGGAAGAGATAAGGGAGAGGTTCTTTGTTGTTTTTTCATTCCATTCCTGGAGGACTCCCAAAGTGCTCATTTTTGTTACAGCCCTGCACTAACACCGCTGCGCTAAACCTGCAGGGGTTGGAGTCAATATGTTGGTTAGTTGAAACGTTGCAAAATGTTGCAGGTTTACAAGAGAGCCACAATATTGCATTATTGATTGATTTTTTCAAAGTAATCTGAAGTCTTTCGACTCATTTAAAATCTTCTATATTAATTGCCACGTTCATGATTTTGGCTTACATTTCCATAGGAAGGCATGCATTTTAGGCTGTGACTACCCACGATGCCTCAGAGCATTAGGATAATCCACACAAAGGCAATGACTGACCACACTAAATGGAGAACACACAAGTGTTTAAAATATCCAAATCCTGGGACCTGCTTTTTGTGTACTATATAGCCCAGAAAATGGTGACTTTAGACTGGAGTTACATAAACCCATCACACATAATAGCCTCTGTTAGCCTCATCACCCCCAGGCCACACTCAGTTCTAGTGCGACCCGTCAACTGCAAAGTGGATTCAGGAGGTTACTGCTTACTGTCAGAATCACGCAAAGTTGCATCTGAAGGGGAAGCTACCGTGACTGAACAACTAGCTTTTTGGGTAAACTAGCTTATTTCTTGTACTACAATGCAACTCTAGGGCATTTGCACATATTCATAGGCTTTTAAAGGCAAGATAAGTGAATGTATATAAGAAATGGATACATTTTCTATAGTATACCCTACTATGTGAGGCTTGTATGCAATTAGGGTTGCAAAATTCCAGTAACTTCCCCAAAAATATTTCTTGTTTATTTCTTGTTTATTCCATCCTGACATCAAGGAATTTTTCAACCAGGATTCAGAAAAACTGGGAATTTTGGGTAAGTTACTGGAATTGTGCAACCCTAAATGCAATGTTACACAGTAGAAAGTTCACATAGAAATGTGTTGTGTAGAACAGACATTCTCTCTCAATCAGGATAGGGAGTCATGTAAGCTCTATTCATTACATTTCTATCTGCAATCTTCTAAACATTGTAACTAGCCTAACCGTGGTACTTCCTCAAATATGTTGATTGAGTGCGACTTTCCCTTTGAGAGTGCAGGCGAAATTAGTCAGCGCTAATTTGTTAATATTTCATGAGTGAATCTGATTCATTTTTCATTTCATATGAGACCCACCCCTAAAAGGCGCCCACATACTATACTGAACAAAAATATAAATGCAACAATTTCAACGTTTTTTTTCAGCCTTATAGTTCATATAAGGAATTCAGTCAATTAAAATAAATAAATTAGTCCCTAATCTATGGATTTCACATGACTGGGAATACAGATATGCATCTGTTGGTCACATATCATCTGTGGTCCTCTGTAGCTCAATTGGTAGAGCATGGCACTTGTAACGCCAGGGTAGTGGGTTCGATCCCCGGGACCACCCATACGTAAAAATGTATGCGCACATGACTGTAAGTCGGTTTGGATAAAAGTGTCTGCTAAATGGCATATTATAATAATAATATTAATAATAATAATAATAATAATAATATCTTTTTTAAGTAGGGGGCGTGGATCAGAAAACCATTCAGTAGCTGGTGTGACCACCATTTTGCCTCATGCAGCGTGACACATCTCCTTCGCATAGAGTTGATCAGGCTGTTAATTGTGGCCTGTGGAATGTTGTTCCACTCCTTCAATGGCTGTGCGAAGTTGCTGGATATTGGCGGGAACTGGAACACGCTGTCATACACGTCGATCCAGAGCATCCCAAACATGCTCAATGGGTGACATGTCTGGTGAATATGCAGGCCATGGAAGAACTGGGACATTTTCAGCTTCCAGGAATTGTATACAGATCCTTGCGAAATCGGGCCGGGCTTTATCATGCTGAAACATGAGGCGATGGTGGCGGATGAATGGCAAGACAATGGGCCTCAGGATCTCGTAACGGTATCTCTGCATTCAAATTGCCATCAATAAAATGCAATTTTGTTCATTGTTTGTAGCTTATGCCTGCCCATACTATAACCCCATCGCCACCATGGGGCACTCTGTTCACAAACCGCTCTCCCACACGACTCCATACACGTAACACATGGTCTGTTGTTTTGAGGCCGGTTGGACGCACTGCCAAATTCTCTAAAACGACGTTGGAGGCGGCTTATGGTAGAGAAATGAACATTACATTCTCTGGCAACAGCTCTGGTGGACATTCCTGCAGTCAGCATGCCAATTGCACGCTCCCTCAAAACTTGAGACATCTGTGGCATTGTGTTGTGTGACAAAACTGCACATTTTAGTGGCCTTTTATTGTCCCCAGCACAAGTGCTGTGTAATGATCATGCAGTTTAATCAGCTTCTTAATATGCCACACCTGTCAGGTGGAAGGATTATCTTGGCAAAGGAGAAATGCTCACTAACAGGGATGTAAACAAATTTGTGCACAGAATTTGAGATAAATAAGCTTTTTGTGCGTATGGAAAGATTATGGGATCTTTTATTTCAGCTCATGAAACATGGGACCAACACTTTACATGTTGCGTTTTATATTTTTGTTCAGTATATATGTTTGGTGCAGTATTTCTTGAGTGAAAAAATGTGCATGAAAAGTAGTCCTCTCTCGTTGAATGACAACAAACACTTCATTGAACAATCCCGTCCATAAAATGTGTGTGCGGAAACAGACGGAAAAAAAACCTGCCGAACACCAAAATGGACGCTTCTCTGCAAAACATGTATTCACGTGAATCACAGTATGATTGGATACTGGATAAGAATAGATTGATTTGGACTTCCAAGCAATATGCATCATGTATCTTTAATATTTTCCACTTGCATAATATATTGTGCAATTGTGTATTAATTAATAATGAATAACTGCAATTGAAGACATTCACTCCAATGCTTTCCCTTGGATTTCTTCACATTTGATTGTTACAAAGTGAGATTAAAATTTATTTAATTGTCATTTTTTGTCAGTGACACAATACTCTGTCAAAGTAGAAGAGAAATTATATTGTTTAAAGATTAATAAAAAATAAAACACTAATATACCTTGATTAGATAAGTATTCACTCCCGAGTCAATATATGTTAGAAACACCAGCGATTACAGCTGTGAGACGTCTTGGGTAAGTCTCATTAGAGCTGTGCACACCTGTATTGTGCATTATTTGCCGATTTTTATTCATTTCAAAATTCTTCAAGCTCTGTCCAGGTGTTGGGGATCATGGCTAAATTACAATTTTCAAGTCTTGCTATAGATTTCCAAGCAGATTTAAGTCAAAACTGTCACTTTGCCACTCAGGGACATTTACTGTCTTCTTGGTAAGCAACTCGTGTAGATTTGGCTTTGTTGTAGGTCATTGTCCTGCTGAAAGGTGAATTCCTCTCCCAGTGTCTGGTGTAAAGCAGACTGAAGCAGGTTTTCCTCTAGGATTTTGCCTGTGCTTAGCTCCATCCCGTTCCTTTTCTTCCTGAAAAACTCCCCAGTCATTGCCGTACCAAGCATACCCGTACCATGCAGCCACCACCATGCTTGAAAATGAAGCAGTTACTCAGTGATGTGTTGTTGGATTTGCCCCAAACATAAGGCTTTGCATTTAGGCCAAAGTCTTTGTTATTATTGCATACATATGCATGTTTTGGAATATCTGTATTCTGTACATTTTTGTTCTTTATTATTTTTAGTAATGTAGGTCATTATTGTGGAGTCAACAATAATGTTGATCCATCCTCATTTTTCTCCCATCACAGCCATGGAACTCTGTAGTTTTAAAATCACCAATGACCTCATGGTTTCATCCCTAAGCAGTTTCCTTCCTGTCCTGCAGCACAGTTCAGCAGGACGACTGCATCTTTTGATGTATCTGGGTGGTTTATACAGTGAGGGAAAAAAGTATTTGATCCCTTGCTGATTTTGTACGTTTGTCCACTGACAAAGACATGATCAGTCTATAATTTTAATGGTAGGTTTATTTGAACAGTGAGAGACAGAATAACACACACACAAAAAAAAAAACGCATGTCAAAAATGTTATAAATTGATTTGCATTTTAATGAGGGAAATAAGTATTTGTAATGTAAGGACTATTTTAGTAAATTTTTGTTAATTAGTAAAAATGTGTAAAATGTTATTTTCATTTTGATATTATGGAGTATTTTGTGTAGATCAATGACACAATTACAATTAAATCTATTTCAGTCCCACTTTGTAACGCAATAAAATGTGAAAAACGTTCAAGGGCGTGTAGACTTTCTATAGTCACTGTGTCAATATTGGCTCACACGTTGTGCTATGGTTATGTATTCTAGATATGAATATAACTTGGCCTTAATGTAATGTGTTATCAGGACTGTAATGGATTGCGTCCCTTCTACATATTGTCAGCAAATTCTGCGATCAACTGAGTAAATTGCCTCCTGTTTCACACCAAAGATTACCCCAAAACTGTCCATTGTACTTTAGATAACTGACAGTGTCGAAAATAGAGATGAAATGTCTATTCCCAGTGGTGCCGAGTATAACTTTTTTACACTCATTTGCAAACTCCTTTGATTTGTCACTGATAGGCACTCGATACAGTTTGTAAAAAGCAGAAAGGAACCATTTTCTGTGACACGTCAGATTTTTGTTGTCTACATTTACTGACATGCAATCTGGATTAATCTGGGTGGTCTTTTGATCTCAGAATTTAAAGAGTTATGGTCTGTATTGTAAAACCAAGAAGACAAGTGTGTGTGTGCACGTGCACGTTCATGTGCGCACGTGCATGCATAGCTGGAATAGTATCTACCCACAATACCATACTCCTGCATGACTTTTCAGAATTCTATATTGTAAATATATTGTGTCAATATGAAGAATTGGTATATGTCCTTGAGTCACTTTTTCATATCCCTGTACTGTTAGACTACATAATTTAAATGGTGCACAGTGAGACATTTACCTGTTTTATTCACATTTTGGAATAAAAATAAGGGTGTAATTGCAGACCGCAATTAGCGGTGTTTTCTGATTTAGGCGTTTCTTGATATCAAGTTATACCCATTGATGTTCGCCATTGGTCCGTGGCAGTTTCTTTCGTGTTTGGAACAACTGTAGCGTTGTAGCTAACCCTAACTATTTTCCTAACTTTAACCTCAGTCTCCTAACCTGCCACATTAGTTAACCTGCTATGTAAACAAATCATCTGTCAAGAAACCATTAGTCTCATAACACCAGAACGGACCGATGAGGGGATTCGATTAATTTGGCCCAGGCGCCACAGTAGGCGTGTTTTACACAGGGTGAAACTTGATTGCATTCATTTTGGAACCTGGGTGCCTCACAGATGCCCGTTCAAAGCTCTGTGCGAAATTGGCTCAAAAGAAAAGTGACATAATTAAGAAGGAGGTGTAATGAGTAAGATTCTGTTTTCACATGCAAAAGTGATTGCTTTTGATAAAAAACGCTTCATCTGCCTTCCCAATGAAAACTAGTTGAAAATTAAAACATATGTATTTTATGGAAAAGAGATGCATGTTTCTGGACTATGCACCATGATGCCTTGTTGACAACATGACCGAGCAGCGCAGATGACCGTTTGATCTGAAGGGTGCTCAACCCTCACCGCTTTTGGTGCCCCGCGGCCTAGCGTAATCGAATCCGCCCAATGGCAGGTATTGATGGGCGTGTCCTGATATTAGAGAAACGCCCCGAATTGCGGTCTGCAATTACACCATATTGTTTGCGCGCGCGGGTGGAGAGTGTCATGCGCGCGAGATTCCTGCAATGACTCTTGCACAAGTTGGCAGGGGAGCATAAATACAACAAAGTACCCAGCTCTGCAAATACTCACCGTCGGAACTCAAACTAAGCTACAATTTATATGACCATGGATTCGAAGACAAAGAGAGTGGAAAGCATTTCTGCCCGAGTGGATGCTGCTGGGTCTTCAACGGGTAGGACAGTATTTGCATGTTTATAGACCTATGGGTTGTTATATATCAAATTATGCCCTGCAGTTTGCGCAACAATCATGTTTTTTTTCCTCGGAAGTGTTTGCATGGAGACTTTTGCAAAATGCTACTTTTTTTTTGTCATGTTTGTACTTTTGCCTTCTCCGATATTATAGGAACGAAATGTAGCCCTACCTTATTTGGTGTACATTATACTACTTGGCACTGCCTCGTCAATTTGAACAGCTGTTTTTGATTACCAACACCTGCATGAGGCAGTGTCCTTTGCGTCGCATCGTTTTCTATTGTAGCCCAATTATTTAGCATTACTGTTCTCAGCATTCGTGTAGGGATCTTGGACAAGTTTGTCAGATTATTAAATAAATATGTAGCTGACACCATATAATAAGGCAATATGTCCCGAGGGGATGTGGTATATGGCCAATATACCACGGGGGCTGTTCTTATGCATGATGTGAAGTAGGGCCTGGACACAGCCCTTAGCCGTGTTATATTGGCCATATACAGTGTCACAAACCCCTGAGGTGCCTTTCAGCTATTATAAACTGTTTACCAACGTAATCAGAGCAGTAAAAACAAATGTTTTGTCATACGCTGTGGTATATGGTCTGTTATAAACTGGGTGGTTTGAGCACTGAATTCTGACTGGCTGAAAGCCATGGTATATCAGACCGTATACCACGGGTATGACAAAACATTGTTTCACTGCTGTAATTACATCGGTAACCAGTTTATAATAGCAATAAGGCTCCTCGGGAGTACTAAATAAATTGATAAATTGGCCATATACCACGGCTCCTCGTGCCTTATTGCTTAAATATACCACGGCTGTCGGCCAATCAGCATTCAGGGCTCAAACCACCCAGTTTATAATGGCTAATAAATACCCATGATTTGCAATACTGCAGTCAGAACCAAACTATGTAGACTGTTTTACTAGGCCTAGCTAATGTCTTAATCACCATTTCCATAATGTAAAAATGTAAACCCTATAATTGACAATTCCTCCATGAACATTGTTGCTCTTACCTGCTCAACTTCATTTCTATGCAACTTGAAAGCAAATAATTTAATACAACAGTCAATTGTGTTACATTGTAAGTACATTTTTCCACTGTAGTACCAAGCACTCTTAAAAATATAAAATGCACTTTTAGATCCTCAGTCCCTGTAACGACATAATTTGTCCATTGTGACAAGAAGGGAGATCGATCATTGGAGGTCATGGACAATACAGTTTGTTCTAGAACTGATCACAGGTTGCAGAACACCTGCATTCCTACCCTGGCTGCTTCTCTAATCAGAGAGCTTGGCTGCCTTCCAGATGGATTATCACTCTGTTATAGTTGATGGGTTTCCCTCAGGCAGCTCATCGCTTCTCGCAAAGCAGTTGAACAGCAGTTAACAGATAATTATCCCTCACACAGGTCAATGTATTTTGGGCTGTTTGCGTCCTTGATTGGGTCCTTATTATGCCTGCATAGGAGTTTGAATCAAGTGTGCTGACCACAACTTTCTCTAAAGTGGTCAGCAGAGAAAGAAAGTGTATGTCATTTAAGTGCTTTTCACATTTTCCTTATGTGTACTCAGATGTGAGATATGAAACTGATTTATTCTGACTGGGTAATTCTGTACTTCCTTAAACCAACTCTACTGACAAGGCAGATTAACCATGCAATCATTTGATGTTCTTGTGGTATTGCAAAAAATGCTCTCAGCCTCTGGCAAGATTAGCTTAATTGCTTTAATTTGCATATTCAATGCATTTAGCTGCTTTGTAATTTATTTTAACATTTTTTTTAACCTTGCATGGTGCTTAATGTAGACTCACACTCAGGTTGTTTTCCCTTTACATTCGGGCCATGGGTGGTCAGTTTTAGATTTCGGAGCTGTATAATGTAAGTGGTTGCCTATTTAAACATGTTGGCTAAATATGTTGTACATGACCAGTGACACTATCCAGTGTTTGTACATAACACAATTGTGCAGTGTCTCTTATAGAAAGACAGTGTATCAACCCTAACTGTTAGAAAGATATTCTGTAATACAGGGGTGGCAAAATCTCCTCCTGTGGTGCTACTCTGTACATTCATGTTTTTTGCTCCAGCCCTGCTCTAATCTGCTATGTATCAGGACATTGATAAGTTTAATTAGGTGGTTAGAGCAGGGCTGGAACAAAAGACAACAGCCCGGTAGCTCTCTAGGAGGGTTGGCCACCCATGATGCAATGTAATGATCCTGCCTCCAATCCGTGTGCTATATAAATAGGCAGGGGTACTCTGCATGTTATTGTGTGTATATACACTGCTCAAAAAAATAAAGGGAACACTAAAATAAAACATCCTAGATCTGAATGAATGAAATCTGAATAATCTTATTAAATACTTTTTTCTTTACATAGTTGAATGTGCTGACAACAAAATCACACAAAAATTATCAATGGAAATCAAATGTATCAACCCATGGAGGTGTGGATTTGGAGTCACCCTCAAAATTAATGTGGAAAACCACACTACAGGCTGATCCAACTTTTATGTAATGTCCTTAAAATAAGTCAAAATGAGGCTCAGTAGTGTGTGTGGCCTCCACGTGCCTGTATGACCTCCCTACAACACCTGGGCATGCTCCTGATGAGGTGGCGGATGGTCTCCTGAGGGATCTCCTCCCAGACCTGGACTAAAGCATCTGCCAACTCCTGGACTGTCTGTGGTGCAACGTGGCGTTGGTGGATGGAGCGAGACATGATGTCCCAGATGTGCTCAATTGGATTCAGGTCTGGGGAATGGGCGGTCCATAGCATCAATGCCTTCCTCTTGCAGGAACTGCTGACACACTCCAGCCACATGAGGTCTAGCATTGTCTTGCATTAGGAGAAACCCAGGGCCAACCGCACCAGCATATGGTCTCACAAGGGGTCTGAGGATCTCATCTCGGTACCTAATGGCAGTCAGGCTACCTCTGGCGAGCACATGGAGGGCTGTGCGGCCCCCCAAAGAAATGCCACCCCACACCATGACTGACCCACCGCCAAACCGGTCATGCTGGAGGATGTTGCAGGCAGCAGAACGTTCTCCACGGCGTCTCCAGACTCTGTCACGTCTGTCACATGTGCTCAGTGTGAACCTGCTTTCATCTGTGAAGAGCACAGGGCGCCAGTGGCGAATTTGCCAATCTTGGTGTTCTCTGTCAAATGCCAAACGTCCTGCACAGTGTTGGGCTGTAAGCACAACCCCCACCTGTGGACGTCGGGCCCTCATACCACCCTCATGGAGTCTGTTTCTAACCGTTTGAGCAGACACATGCACATTTGTGGCCTGCTGGAGGTCATTTTGCAGGGCTCTGGCAGTGCTCCTCCTGCTCCTCCTTGCACAAAGGCGGAGGTAGCAGTCCTGCTGCTGGGTTGTTGCCCTCCTACGGCCTCCTCCACATCTCCTGATGTACTGGCCTGTCTCCTGGTAGCGCCTCCATGCTCTGGACACTACGCTGACAGACACCCCCATGCTTCACAGTAGGTATGGTGTTCTTTGTATGCAACTCAGCATTCTTTGTCCTCCAAACACGACGAGTTGAGTTTTTACCAAAAAGTTCTATTTTGGTTTCATCTGACCATATGACATTCTCCCAATCCTCTTCTGGATCATCCAAATGCACTCTAGCAAACTTCAGACGGGCCTGGACATGTACTGGCTTAAGCAGGGGGACACGTCTGGCACTGCAGGATTTGAGTCCCTGGCGGCGTAGTGTGTTACTGATGGTAGGCTTTGTTACTTTGGTCCCAGCTCTCTGCAGGTCATTCACTAGGTCCCCCCGTGTGTTTCTGGGATTTTTGCTCACCGTTCTTGTGATCATTTTGACCCCACGGGGTGAGATCTTGCGTGGAGCCCCAGATCGAGGGAGATTATCAGTGGTCTTGTATGTCTTCCATTTCCTAATAATTGCTCCCACAGTTGATTTCTTCAAACCAAGCTGCTTACCTATTGCAGATTCAGTCTTCCCAGCCTGGTGTAGGTCTACAATTTTGTTTCTGGTGTCCTTTGACAGCTCTTTGGTCTTGGCCATAGTGGAGTTTGGAGTGTGACTGTTTGAGGTTGTGGACAGGTGGCTTTTATACTGATAACAAGTTCAAACAGGTGCCATTAATACAGGTAACGAGTGGAGGACAGAGGAGCCTCTTAAAGAAGAAGTTACAGGTCTGTGAGAGCCAGAAACCTTGCTTGTTTGTAGGTGACCAAATACGTATTTTCCACCATAATTTGCAAATAAATTCATGAAAAATCCTACAATGTGATTTTCTGGAAAACATTTTTTGTCAATTTGTCTGACATAGTTGACGTGTACCTATGATGAAAATTACAGCCCTCATCTTTTTAAGTGGGAGAACTTGCACAATTGGTGGCTGACTAAATACATTTTTTCCCCACTGTACATTGTGTTTAATTGTTCCCTTTATTTTTTTGAGCAGTGTATATCTTCCTAGCGTTGGCCATTTCACTATATTGCATCAACAAACTGATGGGTGGCCAGTCACCCTTTCAGTAGTTGATCAGTGTTGGCAACAGCAAATCAAGCTTTTCATGTCACTCAAGTGGCACCCCCCCCCCGCAACGATGACTGGCATCACTGCCTCATTCATCCTCCTAGTAGAACACCACTGAGCTTTGACAGTGGAGGGAGATACATTCAGTAGGCTTCGGCTGCCATTTCTCCCTGTTTTCTTTTGCGATTCTGTAATTTGGCAGCTATATTAATACAACAATAAACCATGGTAGGGTTTTCCTCAACCATCTGTCAGATGATATCTCCTGAGTGGCGCAGTGGTCTAAGGCGCCGCAGGGATGTAGCTCAGTTGATAGAGCATGGCGTTTGCAACGCCAGGGTTGTGGGTTCGATTCCCATGGGGGGCCAGTATTACAAAAAAAATACAAAAATATGTATTCACTAACTGTAAGTCGCTCTGGATAAGAGCGTCTGCTAAATGACTAAAATGTAAATGTAAAAATGACCAGTCGCATGCCTAGTCCCAATAGGCAGAAGGAAATGGGATCGTATGGTCTGGTTTGTCAGATATGTAGTAGTGTAGTTTTTTATGCAGGAACTCTATTTCAGCACCTTGGCTGGCACCAGTATGCACTAACACGCCAGTAGTCTAAGGACCTTGGCCCGGTTTCCCAATAGCGATGGACCATAGGCTTACAAGTGTGTTCCTACAACGGCTGAAGATGTAACATGCTTTTCCCAAAACACCACACCGAAAGAAAGATAGCTGAATGTGTCGTTGGAGCATGTTGCTACGGATAGGTTCGAAAGAAAGGCAGTGTAGCTCTCGGATCAGCTTTCGCAATTCAAATCTTAGCTTAACATTAATTATTTCAGCATACCTCCATGTGCTCGCCAGAGGTAGCCTGACTGCCATTAGGTACCGAGATGAGATCCTCAGACCCCTTGTGAAACCATATGCTGGTGCGGTTGGCCCTGGGTTCCTCCTAATGCAAGACAATGCTAGACCTCATGTGGCTGGAGTGTGTCAGCAGTTCCTGCAAGAGGAAGGCATTGATGCTATGGACTGGCCTGCCCGTTCCCCAGACCTGAATCCAATTGAGCACATCTGGGACATCATGTCTCGCTCCATCCACCAACGCCACGTTGCACCACAGACAGTCCAGGAGTTGGCGGATGCTTTAGTCCAGGTCTGGGAGGAGATCCCTCAGGAGACCATCCGCCACCTCATCAGGAGCATGCCCAGGCATTGTAGGGAGGTCATACAGGCACGTGGAGGCCACACACACTACTGAGCCTCATTTTGACTTGTTTTAAGGACATTACATCAAAGTTGGATCAGCCTGTAGTGTGGTTTTCCACTTTAATTTTGAGGGTGACTCCAAATCCAGACCTCCATGGTTGATAAATTTGATTTCCATTGATAATTTTTGTGTGATTTTGTTGTCAGCACATTCAACTATGTAAAGAAAAAAGTATTTAAGATTATTTCATTCATTCAGATCTGGGATGTGTTATTTTAGTGTTCCCTTTATTTTTTTGAGCAGTGTATATTGAAACAAAGTAGCCTACAAGTAGCAAAATAGAACAGAATTGATTGAACGTGTAATGTATTTCAATATGATTGGAATAGGACTTTAGCCTACTGTATTTATATTTTTATGCAATATTTCGGTTTTCATTTGAATCACCTTTTTATATGTCGCTTGTTTGAATCAATTGCGAAGACATTGGAAATGTCACAAAAAAATCATCTAATGACGCACTTAGCTGTTCTACGAGTGGTCTGAGGCAGGCGTTCGATTACGAGCGTTTTCAAGTGCAACGTTAATAACAATGGTTTAGGGAAACTGCTCTGAGATTTAATGATGCTCCTACGAAGGTTCTAACAATGAACTTAGCCATGCCCTGGTTTGCGTGGTGCATTGTCCAACATTATAGTTTTGCTTTTGGAGTCAGGTGGCATTCTCTACATAATAGTACTTTCTCTCTGCTAGCAGTTGGTCTCAGAACAAATATACATATGCATCACTTTACAAATTGGCTTTAAGATAAACACTCTTGGAAATGTTGAGCGGCTTCACTGCAGGTAAATTGTATGTTTTAAAAAAACAAAAAAAACAAAAAAACTCTCCTGCATTAATCAATAAGTAGGCCTAAGTGCATTGGTATTATTCAGATTCACATCTCCTTGGTTTTTGCTAATTCAGCCACTAAGTTATATGCTTTGGCCACCCTTGAACCAGCCTGTAACAATAAATTGACCTTTACGACTACTGTAAACTCCTAATAGATCAAGAAAGCTTTTCTGATTTGAATGCAACTCTTTGCATTTGAGTTGCATTTGTATGGAACTCTAAGTCTTTGTATGCAGCCTGCACCTGACCTCACCATGCAATATTTTCCCCAGATCTTATTTTGATTTGACAAAACATAATAACATGACTAAATTATAGATAAAATAATGATCTCTGATAAACATTCTATAGCTATACCTAAAAAAAAACAAAAAATTAAAGACGAGAAAATAATAATTCTAGAGCTTCCATTTGTTTCCTCTGACATTTGCACCTAGCTTTTATGTGTAATGTCTCTTGTAATGTGTAATGAACACTTGGAGAAGCATACGATGCCATTGTGGGACCTTTATTGTGAGAACCATGCGACTGTTTTTTTAGCACTCAGCTATTAAACCTAGAGTCATATAACAAGGAGTCGCAGTGTTCCTGCTCTTTATTCCTGCTGTTGGCTTTAATCATCTCGTAGTAGATGGGAGCATTGAGTTCAGCTAGATTGAGGAGAGCTGACCACATGAGAGCGTATAGGGCCATCTTTGAAACATCTGTGTTTGTCAGCCAATGTTCCTGAGCTCACAGCAGTGTTTCGAAGGATTGAACAGGCTGCCCTCAATCTCCGACAATAGAGACGTACATCTTTGTGTTTCAGAGGACGGTTTCAATGTTTCTATACACCGGATCAATGATCTGACATTTCTGGTGACTACAGACTGCAAAGGATGTTTTTAGTCTATGTACACAGTAATGTCAAACACTAGCACATATTATAAAGATACATTAGGTGGCTGTGTATATGAAACAATGGCAATGTGCCTAATAAAATATTTTCAAACAAAGGTGTTGTCAGATTACTTGATCATCAGAATGCAGATCTCTGAAAAAGCAGAAAGCCATTCCAGAAATGGCACACAAGTTTATGGATTGCTGAGTGATCTGTCTGTGTGTCTACAGACAGTGTTTTAATCAGTAATGCTAACGATTTATATGATTTGGAGAAAGAGCAGTCCACTGTTCTGTATTGAATTGGGAAAGTGAAGGTGGTTTTTAATAGACAGACCATGCCATGCCAGCAGTCTTTTACTTAATACTTAAAAAGACTAGCTAGTTACTAGGTTGATTTCACCTAAAAAAGCATCCCTTGGAAAATGGAGGATTAATTGCGGAGGAGAACTTCCCGGGTGCTCTCCACCAGGTTCTGTTTGCTTTGGAGCCAGCTTTTATTTTTTCTGTAGGGATGCCGTGGTGGGAAGCATCTGCTAGGATAGCCGTCGGACTCAGGCCAGAGTGCGAGAGGAGAGGGAGAGATGGATAGAGGCAGATGGGGAGAGGGAGTGGAAGAGCGGAAGTGGTGGAGTCGGTGTGCGGTGGTGGCAGAAATAAACAGCGCAGGGAAGAGTGAACAGAAGGTGTTTGTTTATGATTGCTGGATGCCAAAAGGAGAATGGACGGTCAAGATATTCAACCCCTAGGCTTGTTTACGCCACACATTTCAATCCGTTTGACTTCCTTGGATGGGTATGCCAAACAGGTGGTGCCACAGAGTGACAGTGCCACTCAGCTCCTTCACTGTAGTGTGCTGTAGGCTACTCGTGTATAGTTCAGATGTCAAAAGCGAGTCTAACTGAATAGAAATTAAAAGCGGGCTGACACGGTTGAGCGCTTTGCTTGGTTTCATGAAACCCCTCTCAACACTGCAGACTTCCTCATTGGTTTTCATGATTCACACACCTGTGCAGTGCGGAATGTAATGTTTTAATCAGTTAATGTGATCGGTTTAATGTAACAGGTCTTCAGATTCCATAACTCCCTTTTACTAAGGAATCACAAAGTCTCATCCCTAAGATAAACCATGAGATCTGTTAGCGATATTATGCCTACTGTGCAACAGACTTATTTTCTCCTGAGATTGCAAAACAATTTGTACGTTGATGTAGTGCCCATGTTAAAATGTTGTGTTTTTAACCGTTATTTCCTGCTTTCAAAGAGCACCAAAATATACACTAACCATGAGCCTTAGAGTTTCTGCCACCACAGAAACAGTCCCTGGGTCTGTTCGAATGACCACCTGCGAATCCGAGGCCATGATTGTGCTTCCGTTGTGGGTATGGTAGCGAAGCAATTAATATGGATTAGCATTTCTCCCGACAGTCGAAGAGCTGCTCTGGCACGCTGCATCTACTTGGGCATATTAAAACATTTCAGTTTTTTCCGATCATGAGTATCATCCGATCCGACTATCATCTGTCAATTTACAGATACGATTATGAATATGGCCATGTCGGCACACCCCTACTACCCAAACACAATATGAATAACTTTTACTGTGGAAAAGTTTGACTACCCTAAAATCAACTAACTCAAAAATCATGTTTTGGTCAAACTTCTTAGCAGGGAACAGAAAACCATCAAACGAGGAACCAGAATCGAAAACGAAAGTGATCTATACTGCTCCGGAACTGAATCGTTATTTTAAAAGCATGGTAACCGGTTAATAACGTTTATTTACGTTCATGGCATTTTTTTCCAGTCCCACAAAAAATTCAACAAAGTGCCTATGGAAAGCCCTCACTTTGTCACTCAAACTTATTCCAGTGTCTGCCTGCCAGCTGAAAATCTTTGCCTGTGTGTAGGCTACCTGCCTCTCCCCCTCCCTCGGAAGCAATTAGGGAGAGAATTTTAATTAGAAGAATGGTTGAACTTTTTCAATGCGAATTAAGGATACTATAGTATCAAGTTTCACATTTAGATGTATTAACTACAAAAAGGTTTTAGATGTGTTTATTTAAATTCTGGTGGCCCAACTAGGCGGCATTATGTGTAATGTAGTGGAACAGAGTGTCATGATCAAGGGGGCTAGCTCTGGTCCAATGTTAGTTAAACCAACTCAAAGTTCCACTCCTCTGTAGGTATAATTCTGGGGGCCTAATTCAGATAATGCATGTCATAACAACAAGATGCCCAGCGCTCTCCTCACTTGTGAAATTTCAGTCGTATCTTGCACCCTGCCAACACTACTCTGGTCTGTCCAATGCATGTACATAACTTTCCCGCTCCATCGCAAGCTGCTCTATCCATTGGTGAAATAATGTATTGTTGAGCTGAATGTAATATCATTTCTTTCCCCCCCGAGGTTTAAAAATGAACAAAGGAATGATCTAAACCGTCACTTTTTTTGGTTTGAACCAGTTCTAAATGTTTAGTTTTCTGGACAAAATAAACATTTTTATGTTCAGAACAAAACGATTGGAAAATAATTTATGTTCCAACCCCTGCTTCTTAGGATTAAACGATTTGCGCAAATGGACTCAGTCCTGACATGACTGTGCAAGTGATCAAGTGCTTTCATATAACTCCTTTTACCAATGAATGTTGTCATTGTTTTTAGGTGCAGTGCAGATGATAGTGCATTATAACTATTTTGCCACACTGTCAAAGCAGACTGTTTGGCATGTTAATGAGTTGACGAATGATATACAGTCAATAAAAATAAGAAAAAGTAAAATGATTTATACCCACAGTCCAATAAAGCTCCCCAATAAAGCAGCCTGGCAACTCTAGCTTTGTCTTTATTTCTCCAAGTTCATTACTCAGAATAAGTGACACATCGATCGGAATGAGGGGAAAGTAGAAACGCTTTCTAACCACCTGTGCATAGTACACTCATAGTGCTTCCTCTATAACACCCAATTGTGTGGTAAAATTGTTGCTCTTTCAATTTGGACTAGAATGTACTGGAATCTAAAACATTCTAATTGTTCTATTCTCACAATATTGCTCTGTCTGCGTTCCTTGTCTGTCTGTAGTTGCAGTCAGATTTTGTATTACATTGGACTAGTGACTGTTTTCCTTGTATGCGTAGGCAGACAAACGCAATGTCTTTCATCTTGCTCGTCCAAGAATAATACACTGTGAAATCCGATGTAATGGGAATACGGTTATGTAACAAACATCTTTTCATCTATCAGGCTTATTTTGTTAATGTTGACATTGCTGGTTGAGCCATGAAACCAGGCTGACGACATTGTGCCACAAGCAACTTAAATTAAGTGACACTTGCCTTCCATTTTTCGTTGCTCTATACTATAGGCCAGTCACGTTGATATTTTTGGAAGACTACTTTTCCCTGAAGTAGGATGATATGCGCAGGCATTGTTTTGCATTGGAGGGGCCGGTCTGTTCATGTCCACGTCCTCAGAATCCGCCCAAAACCCTGCCCACTTCTGCACCCCAAACAACCCCGCTTTGGGTAGAAGTTAGGATCAGCTTACCCTTACCAAATCCTAACCTTAAAGAGACACTCCAACTATTTTTGAACTTTCGTGTTGAAAACAATATCCCAAGTATAAATACAGTAATGTACACACTTGTGGGAACAATAGAGGACAAAAGAGAGAAGGCCCACCTCCCCACTTGTGCCATGTCATACCTGGACCACCTATTGATGTGCCTTTTTTGTTGTTAAATAAATCAGGTTATAAATGAGGGGAAAAGGAGACTTCATGCTGCTCCTACTATCCCACAGTGTACACACCTATGATGTGTGCACTAAACCATATTATACTGTGGCGATGTCTTTCTTGTAGACCCTTCACCCCTTTCAGAAATCAAACAGACATTTGTTTGACATTCCTTAATGTATCTCTGAAGGTAAATCTCTTGTGTTATTTGTTACATATCTGAAATGGACAGCTGGATGGCATATCCATTCCCGGATAAAACTATTTGGTACAACAGCAGTAATGGGGTGAAAGGGTGACATCCAGTGGTAGTACAGTGAAATTGAACTATTTCTACAGACTAAGAACACATGAGATCCCAGGACACTAAGCACAGGATGACATGTTCTAGTTCAGCGTTTCCCAAACTCTGTTCTCGGGACCCTAAGGGGCGCACGTTTAGTTTTTTGCTCTAAAACGACACAGCTGATTCAAATAATTGAAGCTTGATGATTAGTTGATTCAGCTGTGTAGTGCTAGGGCAAAAACCAAAACGTGCACCCCATGGGGTCCAGAGGACTGAGTTTGGGAAACCCTGTTCTAGTTGATTAGCATAATTTACTCATTCCCTTGTCTCCTTTCGTCCATCACCACGGACACATGGAAGGACTGGATAGGTTTCTGCCATGCTGACTTAATCTTTTAGTCCCTGTCACATTAGTGGTCACGGAGGAAAGATTATTAGAAAAAGGTTTTACGGGGAAAGAAGCTAGCGACACGGCTCCAGTCTTATGTACTGACAGTTTGCTATGCTCTCATCCTTATGCAAACAGTTGGCCTAATGAGATATACATTACGGTGTGCCTATTCTTAGACTAAATGGTACAGTGAGGGGAAAAAAGTATTTGATCCCCTGCTGATTTTGTACGTTTACCCACTGACAAAGAAATGATCAGTCTATAATTTTAATGGTAGGTTTATTTGAACAGTGAGAGACAGAATAACAACAACAAAAATCCAGAAAAACGCATGTCAAAAATGTTATAAATTGATTTGCATTTTAATTAGGGAAATAAGTATTTGACCCCTCTGCAAAACATGACTTAGTACTTGGTGGCAAAACCCTTGTTGGCAATCACAGAGGTCAGACGTTTCTTGTAGTTGGCCACCAGGTTTGCACACATCTCAGGAGGGATTTTGTTCCACTCTTTGCAGATCTTCTCCAAGTCATTAAGGTTTCGAGGCTGACATTTGGCAACTCGAACCTTCAGCTCCCTCCACAGATTTTCTATGGGATTAAGGTCTGGAGACTGGCTAGGCCACTCCAGGACCTTAATGTGCTTCTTCTTGAGCCACTCCTTTGTTGCCTTGGCCGTGTGTTTTGGGTCATTGTCATGCTGGAATACCCATCCACGACCCATTTTCAATGCCCTGGCTGAGGGAAGGAGGTTCTCACCCAAGATTTGACGGTACATGGCCCCGTCCATCATCCCTTTGATGCGGTGAAGTTGTCCTGTCCCCTTAGCAGAAAAACACCCCCAAAGCATAATGTTTCCACCTCCATGTTTGACGGTGGGGATGGTGTTCTTGGGGTCATAGGCAGCATTCCTCCTCCTCCAAACACGGCGAGTTGAGTTGATGCCAAAGAGCTCGATTTTGGTCTCATCTGACCACAACACTTTCACCCAGTTCTCCTCTGAATCGTTCAGATGTTCATTGGCAAACTTCAGACGGGCCTGTATATGTGCTTTCTTGAGCAGGGGGACCTTGTGGCGCTGCAGGATTTCAGTCCTTCACGGCGTAGTGTGTTACCAATTGTTTTCTTGATGACTACGGTCCCAGCTGCCTTGATCATTGACAAGATCCTCCCGTGTAGTTCTGGGATGATTCCTCACCGTTCTCATGATCATTGCAACTCCACGAGGTGAGATCTTGCATGGAGCCCCAGGCCGAGGGAGATGGACAGTTATTTTGTGTTTCTTCCATTTGCGAATAATTGCACCAACTGTTGTCACCTTCTCACCAAGCTGCTTGGCGATGGTCTTGTAGCCCATTCCAGCCTTGTGTAGGTCTACAATCTTGTCCCTGACATCCTTGGAGAGCTCTTTTGTCTTGGCCATGGTGGAGAGTTTGGAATCTGATTGATTGCTTCTGTGGACAGGTGTCTTTTATACAGGTAATAAACTGAGATTAAGAGCACTCCCTTTAAGAGTGTGCTCCTAATCTCAGCTTGTTACCTGTATAAAAGACACATGGGAGCCAGAAATCTTTCTAATTGAGAGGGGGTCAAATACTTATTTCCCTCATTAAAATCAATTTCTAATGTTTTTGACATGCGTTTTTCTGGACTTTTTTGTTGTTATTCTGTCTCTCACTGTTCAAATAAACCTACCATTTAATATTATAGACTGATTTAATTTATTTGTCAGTGGGCAAACGTACAAAATCAGCAGGGGATCAAATACTTTTTTCCCTCACTGTACATGGCCATTGGAGTTGAGGCTTCAGTCTAAATCCCCTATCTTTATATATTTTCACAGCATTGTGATTCAATCAGTTTAATAAATGTGAAAACAGCAGCCTAATTCAATATGATTAAAGCCAATAGTAAGGGTGTAACGGTTCACCAAACTCACGGTTCGGTACGCATTGCGGTTTTGGGGTCACGTTTCTGTACAGTGGAAAATGAAATGCCCACAGTTATTGTAGTTTTTGTTTATTTAAGAATAATGTTGGTATTCCTGCTTCCATATATGATCACGAGTCATGTAAAGCCTGATGTGAGCATAGCAAGGAATAGCAACACTTTGGATTTTCTTCAATGAAAACACATGATTACTCATCAACAATAATACTCTATTCCCCCTATTCTTTCAACCACCGATAATGGGCGCATATCCGCGGCTATAAACATACCCATCGCTCTTGTAATTTCTTTGGCCCGGTCAGAATCTGCTGCAAAGGGGAAACAACGTTTATTTGCGTATCAGTCTTGCTCCGGTGGTGGGAATACTGGGTTGATGTCAGCGTAAATGTCAACATGTTTTTGAGCTGAACAGTGGTGACATACTCTGTCCATCGGTGTTATAATCTACCGGGAAACAAATGTTCCCAAACTGTAAATATAAACGATGGAGAATCCTCCAATTCTGCTTTATTGACTCCACACCTCGCCATCATACAGAACTAGTTCCCGGCTGCGCCTCACAAAATGACAGTTTGAAATGGTGATAGATCTTACAGTACTTCGAATTTTAATTATTTCCCAGTTACTTCCATGCTTTGGTTCTAAATCATTTGAATTAAACAAGTCCCTGATTTAAGCTCTTTATGCTCTTGTTAAAGACTGGATCGTTTGAGTCAATTAAGTTTCCAGTATCCTCGGATAACACTGGATTTATCAGAACTTTCTAACTTCAATAATATCATTTTATGATCAGTCAAAGGAGCATGTTTATGACTTACTACATGTACAAATGAGAAACAGATCAATTCTGGTTCTGACTATTGACCTATTCCACCAGTTGTATTTGTTTAAGTTTGTATTTAAGAAACGCCATGTATCGATCACTGTCAGTTTACTGCAAAATGAGGTGACGTCACTATTCTGAGATCTCTGAGCTATTCTAGGTGGAAAGCTATCTAAAACCTAATCAGGTGTTTTATTAGTCTCCAGCTATAAGCCATGCATTTGTTTACTTGTTTTGCAGCTCAGTAAGCTTATCAGCAAGATCTGATAAAGTGTGAGAATTGTACCCATACACACTGCATATAATAAAACAAGTATTATCTAGTTTGGAGATCAATATAACCCATCTTATCTTTTGGACACACAAGACTCTGAAATATCACCTCTAAATTTACGATGTAATATCATAATACCAGCTGAAATGGTTAGACCCATGACTATAATAAACAGTATTTCTCCATTGTGATCTCCAAAAACTAGAATCATTAGTGTGTTTAGAAAATAGTTTTAGTTATGTCTCGTAAACCCCTGAAATTTAGCGTTACAACATTTAGTGCATTGAATTCAAAACGCATAACCTGAGAATTAAAATAAACTAAATAAGAAAACAAATACATTGTAGTGATATGAGTAACTGGTTAACTAGTAAGCTAGGTAGCTAGTAAGGAAACCTGAGCTTAGAGAAAGAACTGGACTGCCCTAAACCAAGGTAGTTGTGATCAATATGATGAACCCATTTTCACATTTACGAACCTGGTGATACAAAAGCAGGTGAATGTAATAATGACAATCGACTTATTACTCGAGTAATTTAACTAACTCTTAGCGTTTTCATTTGACTTGGAAAGAGTAGGACCACATCGATTTTATGTCATTGTAGATATATACCTGAGCACAGTGTTTTAAGTCATTCAGTGCTCTCGTGTCAGATTGAGACATTCACTTGACCGTCTTAGTTAGCTGGCTAGCTAGCTAATAAATGTACTGAGTCAGAGCAAGCATGGTGGTGGTAGCATCATGCTGTGGGGATGTTTTTCAGTGGCAGGGACTGGGAGACTTGTCAGGATTGGGGGAAAGATGAACGGAGCAAAGTACAGAGAGAGCCTTGATGAAAACCTGCTCCAGACCGGGGCGAAGGTTCACCTTCCAACAGGACAACGACCCTAAGCACACAGCCAAGACAACGCAGAAGTGGCTTCGGGACAAGTCTCTGAATGTCCTTGAGTGGCCCAGCAAGAGCCCAGACTTGAACCCGATCGAACATCTCTGGAGAGACCTGAAAAATAGCTGTGCAGCGACGCTCCACATCCAACCTGACAGAGCTTGAGAGGATCTGCAGAGAAGAATGGGAGAAACTCTTCCAATACAGGTGTGCCAAGCTTGTAGCATCATACTCAAGAAGACTTGAGACGGGGGGAGGGGGGTAGAAGGATTACTTTTATACTATTCCAGGTATTCCTTAAAGAGGTAGGGTTTCAAGTGTCTCCAGAAGGTGGTCAGTGACTCCGCTGTCCTGGCGTCGTGAGGGAGCTTGTTCTACCATTGGGGTGCCAGAGCAGCGAATAGTTTTGACTGGGTTGAGTGGGAACTGTGCTTCCGTAGGGGGGCTAGCAGGCCAGAGGTGGATGAATGTAGTGCCCTCGTTTGGGTGTAGATTCTGATCAGAGCCTGAAGGTAAGGAGGTGCCGTTCCCCTCACAGCTCCGTAGGCAAGCACCATGGTTTTGTAGCAAATGCGAGCTTCAACTGGAAGCCAGTGGAGTGTGCGGAGGAGCGGGGTGACGTGAGAGAACTTGGGAAGGTTGAACACCAGACAGGCTGCAGCATTCTGGATAAGTTTTAGGGGTTTAGTGGCAGAGGCAGGGAGCCCAGCCAACAGCGAGTTGCAGTAATCCAGACGGGAGATGACAAGTGCCTGGATTAGGACCTGTGCCGCTTTCTGTGTAAGGTAGGGTCGTACTCTGCGAATGTTGTAGAGCATTAACCTGCAGGATCGGGTCACCACTTTGATGTTAGCGGAGAACGACAGGGTGTTGTCCAGGGTCATGCCAAGGTTCCTTGCACTCTGGGAGGAGGACACAATGGAGTTGTCAACCGTGATGGCGAGATCATGGAGCGGGCAGTCCTTCCCCGGGAGGAAGAGCAGCTCTGTCTTGCCGAGGTTCACCTTGAGGTGGTGATCAGAACAAACACTGACCAACACTTTGGTTCCTAGCCTGTCAAAATAACTCCTCCCTGGCATTTTCATTCATTGTCATGTCAAACACTGTATTCAAAGTGCCCACTATTACAGTTGAGTCTGAAGTTTACATACACTTAGGTTGGAGTCATTTAAAACTCATTTTTCAACCACTCCACAAATTTCTTGTTAACAAACTATAGTTTTGGCAAGTCGGTTAGGACGTCTACTTTGTGCATGACACAAGTAATTTTTCCAACAATTGTTTACAGACAGATTATTTCTGTATCACAATTCCAATGGGTCAGAAGTTTACATACACAAAGTTGACTGTACCTTTTTTAAACAGCTTGGAAAATTCCAGAAAATGTAATGGCTTTATAAGCTTCTGATAGGCTAATTGACATCATTTGAGTCAATTGGAGGTGTACCTGTGGATGTATTTCAAGGCCTACCTTCAAACTCAGTGCCTCTTTGCTTGACATCATGTGAAAATCAAAAGAAATCAGCCAAGACCTCAGAAAAAAATTGTAGACCTCCACAAGTCTGGTTCATCCTTGCGAGCAATTTCCAAAGTATAAACACCATGGGACCACGCAGCCATCATACCGCTCAGGAAGGAGACGCGTTCTGTCTCCTAGAGATGAACGTACTTTGGTGCGAAAAAGTAAAACATCTATCCCAGAACAACAGCAAAGGACCTTGTGAAAATGCTGGAGGAAACGGGTACAAAGGTATCTATATCCAAAGTAAAACGAGTCCTATATCGACATAACCTGAAAGGCCGCTCAGCAAGGAAGAAGCCACTGCTCCAAAACTGCCATAAAAAAGCCAGACTACGGTTTGCAACTGCACATGGGGACAAAGACTGTACTTTTTGGAGAAATATCCTATGGTCTGATGAAACAAAAATAGAACTGTTTGGCCGTAATGACCATCGTTATTTTTGGAGGAAAAATGAGATGCTTGCAAGCCGAAGAACACCATCCCAACCGTGAAGCACGGGGGTGGCAGCATCATGCTGTGGGGGTGCTTTGCTACAGGAGGGACTGGTGCACTTCACAAAATAGATGGCATCATGAGGAAGGACAATTATGTGGACATATTGAAGCAACATCTCAAGACATCAGTCAGGAAGTTAAAGCTTGGTCGCAAATGGGTCTTCCAAATGGACAATGAACCCAAGCATACTTCCAAAGTTGTGGCAAAATGGCTTAAGGACAACAGTCAAGGTATTGGAGTGGCCATCACAAAGCCCTGACCTCAATCCTATAGAACATTTGTGGGCAGAACTGAAAAAGCGTGTTCGAGCAAGGAGGCCTACAAACCTGCGTGTATGTAAACCTCTGACCCACTGGGAATGTGATGAAAGAAATAAAACCTGAAATAAATCATTCTCACTACTATTATTCGGACATTTCACATTCATAAAATAAAGTGGTGATCCTAACTGACCTAAGACAGGGAATTTTTACTAGGATTAAATGTCAGGAATTGTGAAACTGAGTTGAAATGTATTTGGCTAAGGTGTGTGTGTGTGTGTATGTGTTTGTATGTGTATATATATATATATATATATATATATATATATATATATATATATATATATATACTTCCGACTTCAACTGTATATTAAAACTATAGAATTAGAATAATCATTATATTTCCATGATTCCAACAGTTCACCCAAGTGTTTTGATCTACATCGCAAGTCAAATCGCAATTGCAACATTTGGTAAAAAATAAGGCCTAGATTTTCTTTTTTTCATATCGTGCTGCCCTACGTGGCAGTATGGGCATTTTCCTAAATGAGTGCAGGAAAAGCAGAAATAGATGAAAAACAATCAGAATGTAGAAAGACCCATTGAAATCAATGTATGTGTTGCCACCCTAGGGTCACGCACTACTCCTAAAGCAAATTTAGAACTTTTATTATTCAAAAACATAAAATACTGTCATACTGTCAAGAAAAAGACCGTAATATGGTGTTTTTGCCATATTGCCCAGCCCTATGTTACACTCCTACCAAATAGGTATTGTATTTCAGGCAGAATGCTTATGGATTTTAGCAAAGCTCAGCCCTGTTGATTGCAAAATCTGTCAAACAATTGCTTCCAGCTCTATTTATTTTTAAGATTTGAGATTTACAACAGATAGCCTAGCATATGGTGGGGCCAAACAGTTCTGTCACGCGCTGCATTAATTAATTTCTGATGTACATTTTGTCGCTGTTGACGTGAAGTCTGACCCCAAATAGCCTCCGGCTAGTGAGCTGAGAAAATGGTGACCTCTAGTATTGTGCTCCTTTGCAACAGTGACACACAGCCCTTCACGGACACAGGCCTGTAACCCAGGTGGCTTGTACAGTGTGTATCTCTTCAGTGTCTTTGGAACACGCTGACTGGTAAAGAGCCACTTGTTATCTGCATATAGCAGGCACCGCATGCCTAAATAATTTATGGAGACATTCCAACCCATTGACTCAGAGCACGGCACATCTCCTGAGAATATTTGTTTTAAGGTTCCTGTGTGTGCGTGGCGTTTGTCTATAAAGTGGCTTGCTACTCAGGCCGTAAATGTCAGGTGAAAAGGCTGCTATGGGGAGAGAGAGACCAAGCAAACATGCTTTCACTATTCATTACAATTATGCAGAGTTGGCTCTTCCCTGGAGTATTGACAATTCCCACTTAAAGCGCTCAAGTCTCATTTGGGAAATAATTACAATCTGTGCATAATTATTACTGTAGTATGAAAAAGTGATTGTTTGGCATGTAATTATATTCAATGATTGGGATAACTTTCCTTTAAGTTTTATTCTTTACATAGTCTAAGAATCTTGTCACCCTACAAACCAGTTTAGAGGTTGTGTATCCTTACAATAACATGCGTAGCCTTTTGAATGTATACAGAAACTAATCCTTTATTTACATTTGACAAACATTATCAAACCTTTATTTCGGTCTTTACAAGATGGATGTTACTAACAAATGCAGAGATAAAAATAGAAACTGATGCACATAACACTTTTTTTTTTTTTTTTCCTGTTAGTCATGTTACGTAGCAATTTATTTAATCTTACTGATTCACTAATAGTCATCATGAAAATAAATAGAAAACGTTACTAAATAGACATCTCGATTTAAGGCGACGTCAGAGCTTATAGTTTCATGGCACATACAGAAGGTAACTTCACACTGCAGACACCATCATTCCAGCGTTTTTCTTCTCCATAGTTCATATGCATACAGTTCTCATTTCCGTTGCTGTTATCAGGCTGTACGTTGTCCCAGTCGCGGTAGTAGAACCTGGACCCGTCACTCCACAGCCAAAGGCGCTCCTGGGTAGCGTCCTGTCCGCCGAGCCAGGTGTTTGGGAAGTCGTGCGTCTGTCTGCGGATCATCTCCTGAATGAAGTGGTTCTCTTCTGTGCTGTGGATGGATGCCAGGTTGGCTCCCTGAAAGACGCAGTAGCGCTCCGACTCGGCCCATGTCCGTTTGGTGGGGATGTACGTAAAACAGCGGTGTCCATGATTGAACCAGCCCGTGGGGCATGCACTCCTGCTCTCTGTTATCACCTGCTCCTCCTCCATTCCCCAAAGCTCCTCCAGAGACATGGCCTGCTCTACACCAAGCTCCTCTGATGGCTCGAGAGGTAGACCCTGTCCAGCGTCTGTTTCCTCAAAGACCTCGAGAGGTGGGTTCTGTTCAAAGTAGTTTCCCTCGGCACCCATGTCCTCCATAGGAGGAACATGTTTGGCGTCAGTCTTCTGTAAGATTTCAAAAGTAGGGAGCTCTGGGTTTGCCTCCAGTAAGGGCTTAAGAGGAAGAAGTTGGGCCTCCAGTAAGGGCTTTGTGTTGCTGAGCTCCAAGACCGCACTGACAAGTAGGAGGATGGTCAACTTCTCCATTGCACTAGTCTCCTGTTAGAGGGTTCTGGACATCTGGAGGAAGAGGAGCACATTTTATACGCTACAGGTAGCTTTCATGGCCACAAAGTTAATTTCTAACAATGGTTAACTAGTGTTGCTGATACAGTATGTTTACGAGTGATTCTTGTAGCAATTGACCAAAGTACAAAATAACAGGCTCATATCTATTTCCTTATTGATGAATGCCTCCACGTGAGTGCAGGGATTTATTGGAAACATGGAACAACGTGCCGAGTTAATTGTGTGTTTGGTTATATTTATGGTCATCTTTATTTCCTTATCATGGCATGTTTCTTGATACTGTCCATTAACAGGAAGATTATACTGTATAATAACGCTGAGTGGACAGGGTTGCAAAACGTCATTCCATGTTTATATGTCCATCAACCAGATGGAGACCAGGTTAAATAGAAAAATGTAAACAATTAAGATCGGGCCACGTTTTACTTCGGGCTTCACACTTCAACACGCATGCACATGATAGGAGAATCATATTTGTTCTGCTTCTGTAAGAGTATAATTTTGGATAAAAAAATGTTTATGAAGTTAAAGGCAGTCTACTGCATTATGAATTTACACACAGCAGTTTTATGTTTCATAGCTATTGTTTTTAACCTGACCTCGACATTGGCTTCCTTGTTCTGGACTATGTATTGTTTTAGGATTTTCCCCATCTATATCATATCACTTGATATGGTCAACGAGGTCATGGTATCAATCTTGTGCTTGTGAGTGGTCGTGTCTGAGCAAAAGCTGAACAATCCATGACACGCCTAACAGTGAAGTGTTCTGTTGAAAATGGCACAATATATTAATTTATTGGAAAACGAATGACTTTTGTTTTAAGACAGGGCCATCTCAGTTGGTGTACTAAATCCAATGCCTGGCGGGCTCAACCTCTTTACATTGAATGCCGCAGGGGATTTAATTGAGGAGACAATTGCTATGCCCCGTTTGTTCTGCTATTTTTAGCTGGTGTTTTGATGGAGGACAAGATTATAGCCCTGGTGTGTGTGAAATGCGGTGTGCTCAGCTCTATGCTTCTTCTGCTGTCTGGCCCTGCTGTGGCTACCCACTGACCTGTTGTCATGGAACCACAGGGCTTCTGACCACAATGACATTGTGGTGCCAGGCAAGATGGCACGTACACACACAGTACAGACAGTTCTAGATAAAAGTATTATCTAAGCCAAGCACTTGTTGATAAAACATAGCATCAGTTCCGTTGTGCATACTTGTTAGGACAGAAAGTAGACACATTTTTATGTGAAACGATTAGAATGATAATTTCTTCCTCGGTAGGCTATTGTGTCAAGGATGTATGAAGTTCACCTCCACCTTCAGATGATGCACATGGTAATCCAAACTACTAGAAGCTATCTAGGAAAGTAGGTGAGGGTCAGGGAATTCTAAGTATACACCGCTGTCCTCTTCTGGGAGAGAACAACTTTGGTAAAACTTTCTATGAACCGCATATGAACAGTGTATTATGAATGTATAATATATATTCCATTCTATCACCATCATGCTTTAAAATGGATGTAAGCATCTATAACAGGTTGTGGCTATGTAATGGCCTGTATTAAAACACAATTAACACAAATGCATCACAAACCTAGGAAATGTTCATATAAAGTGATATGTGTCATGGAGTTTTGAGCACCTGAGCCAAGTCCTGGTATAATGTCATCAAGCCTATGCTGTTAGAACAGCAACCTCCTTAGCGCTCAGTAATGGCCTCCCTAATGGGTTCTAACATTATCCTCACATGGCTTTATGGAGATTCAGAGCTGAGGCGTAGATGAGCGTATTGTTTTGAAGTGTGTGTTCCATCATCATTAAGTGTGGGAGTGTGGTATGTTCATATCACTAACTTCTGAACGCACCCTCACAGCAGGTGAAGCCAGGGGAAGGGGTTCTTTGTAAGGGGGACTTGGCTGAATTTCCTAATTAATATTATTTCAAATAAATATGTTGAATATTTTAAATATTTAGTTTGGATATGGTGTCAGCCCACGCTCTGTTTTTCATTGTTTCTGGTCATGAGACTGGGCTGCTCCTCTGAAAGCTCATTAGAAAAATGTAAATGACACAATGTGATGAATTATTCAAAGACTGTGTTAAGTGTTTATCCATTGCTCGAGGGCTTAGAATGGTAGTTGGTGTTATTTGGTCTTGTTTACATGTGTAAGATGACATCGAAGAACATTGAATTTGGTTAACTATCTTGTGATATACAGTGTGTGTAATGCAATTACTTGTTTAGGCAGTATTGGCAGCCCAAACGTAAGACTATCATAGTCGTCCATTGTAACACTAGAAAAAAAAGTGAAATCAAGCGCAGCCTATAGGCCTATTGATCTTGTGAATGCATTAAGGCATTTCCTTCTGACCAGAGATCAATATGCATATGTAATCAAGGAACAATGAGGTTGCAACTCTAAGCCATCCATCCACAAACTCTGCTATATTTCACCCAACATAACACACGGCCGGCTTAGCGCCCACACAGCTGTAAAAGTATAGGAATTAGGCGAGGCATTTTGTTTTTCAGTCAACAAGATGAGGCTAAATCATAAACATATTGAATAATTCAGTATAGAATATTTGTTTATTTATATTTGAGACAATTCAATGCTTTGCTTTTGATTTCCTTTTCTGTAGTAGCCAAACAGTTTGTCTTTGGCTCGAACACACTTTCTTACTTCCTCATTTCAAGTTTGACTGTCTCGGGAGTGTTACTCAATCAAGCATAGCAGAACCACCAGTTCCACCCAGAGCGTGTCATTACACACGACCATAAACCCCCCATGGGTGATTTGGCATCCCTCAGGGCTCTGTATACAATCCAATTAAATTCAGTTTGGAGAGGATAAACTGTGCCACCTTGTTTTGGACTTTCAGGTATACTCTGGGATCTGTTCCCTTATATAGGAAGCTTAGAAAATATTTATTTTGACTGCATATAATACCATCGCTTGAAGACCCATCATTGCATTTACATTTACATTTTAGTCATTTAGCAGACGCTCTTATCCAGAGCGACTTACAGTTAGTGAGTGCATACATTTTTTCATACTTGCTCCCGGTATGGTGTGTTTTGCTTTGTCCTGCTGGGATGAAGTGGAGGTATTCCCAGGTCTGTTTAGTCAGACACCCCCTCTGTCTTTATAGCTACATTATCTGCTTTATAGATATCATGGGAAGTAATTAGAAGCTAGTCTCGCCATCCACCAGTCAAGCTACCCATCTATCACTGCTGCGCAGTAATTAACACTGCATTTAGATGTAAAAAATAATTATATTTGAGGTACATTTATGGGGCTTTGATGTGCTGTGCTGCCTATAAAGTATACCATAACTTGCATAAGAGGACAGGAAGTAGCCACATTTTACATAGGCCTATTCCAAACTGATTATTATACATTCATGTCTGTAATATTAAGTATTGTTCAGATTTGATAACATCTTTGTTAGAAAGTGCAAGATTGTACTGTATCAGTGACATTTAATTGATCATCTGGCCTCAGCTTTTATCACATTTCTGAAAACATGTTTGTTATCTGTTCAACTTATTGTAGCCAGTTTCTTCAAATATGTTAAGTTCCTATCTTGTTTGGCCACATCTTGCCAGTTGTTGGCTTGATGATGGAGAGAGATTCTTGACGGGTCTGGATAGTTCTAATTATAGCGCGTAATCAGCGGGGGGGGGGGGTCTCTGTACTTTGTGTGTGCTGTGTATATGAAGACTCACACAACCCATACCACTCATATATATATATATATATATATATATATATACACACACACACTGTGCCCTCGGCACTGAAGCAGAGGTGGCTGATAAGCCTGGTCAGGGAAAGTCACACATGATCACATTCAAACAAGATCTGCTTGCTCCTTCCTTCACCTCCTCCCGACCCCTTTCACATGCTGTTGATCGGCTCAGAGAAGGGAAAGCGCTCGTGAAACCTGAGGATCGCTCTGACTCGAGGGAGAGATCACACATCATGACTTGGCCTACAAGGTAAGGCAGTGCCTGAAAAGACAAATGATAGCAAATGAATACTATAAATATATGTATTTCAAAGCGAGTGCAAATGTGACTAGTTTCAGGAAACTAGGCGTATGTCACTACTTCAGAGCCATTTGAAAGTAAAGTTGTTTAATTTCAAGTTAGTGTACTGTTAGCTAACGTTAGGGGTATGATATTATTCGTATCTGAGTCGTTTGCTTGGCTAGTTAGAGCCTAATGTTAGCTAGCTAACATTGAACCTTGTTGGATAGCTACCAGCAGGGTAGTAACGTCATGAGTTGGGATTATGGGACATTGTTTAGCTAGCTAATGCTAGCTGTCTGGCTTGCTAGCTAACGTTACGTGACGTGTATGATCTTACACGTTGTTTACCTAGCTAGCTACATGTCTTAACAAAAGACTCCACTATGCAAGTAACCATTTCGGGTGCGTTCGTAAATTCAGTCTGAGTATGCCAGAGCTCAGAATAACTGATACATTTACGAACGCACAACACCCGTTGAATATGGCCGGTGCCAGTAAACGTCGGCAAAAAAGCATAATTCAATTGTTAGGCTGTTTTCATGTTATCCAGAGGTAAACAATTAACCATAATCCCAATTTTGTGTCTTAAAGTAAATAGCAAGCTAGCAGATGTTAGCTTGGGTGCTTGACTGCCGTTGTGAGGTCAGAACGCTCCTATAAACCCTACTCACCGGCCAGAGTGTCAAGTGTGTGCTCTGAACCCCCCCCCGAGAGCCAAACGAAATGGGTGGGGCTAAAGTTTAAGAGGGTGTGAATGATGCTGAATGGGTGTAGACAAAGAGCTCTACACTAGGTACCAAAACATTCAAAGGCCATTTTCTCAAATGTGAGATTACAAATTGATCAACTTTCAAAGCAGAATTACTTTCCTATTGTTCCCTTAAATGCAGTGTATGATATACCATTTTATCCAATTCAAATTTTGCTACATAAGACCGAATGAAGGCGGTCGGGCACAAATGGTTATAGATAAGGCAGATGTGTGATGTGTTGTCTCAAACTTCAGCTCTTGAAAGGGGACTCTCAGGGGACTGAAACCATAGTATATAGCTAAGCGGGATGCCATATTTTAATTAGAAGCATGTAATCTTGTGTATTGTACTCCAGTAAGATTATCAGGAGAGGTTATGCTTTTCCAACAGTCTTGAAAGAGTTCCCACAAATGCTGAGCACTTGTTGGCTGCTTTTCCTTCACTCTGCCGACCGACTCATCCAAAACCATCTCAATCTCACAAGTTCCAAGATGGCGTAGCAGTGCGGTCGCTTTTATATTTCGTCCTGTGTAAATATCCCGTTTCTTGTTTTTTTTTGTCTATTTTGTATATATTTCTCAATTTTTTACTTTCATTCTTTAACTAAATATACTTCCCTGCAACCCGCCTCACCCAACGTGGAAAGGATTCTATTATTTCTTTATAACTTTCATCAAGAACCGTAAGCTGAAAATAGTGGCTACCTGTTATTAGTCACCGTTAGCGTCTTCACCACTGTCCGTGGCCTACACTATCCACCAGCCAGCTCTAGCTCTAGCCTGGACAATTCGTCGGCCAGTCTGCACAGCGTGCTATCGACCCAGCGTGCTATCGACCCAGAGCTTATTGGACTTTCTGCCGGAATCACTGGACCCTAGCGCCGGATCATCACAACCAGCTAGCTAGCTGCAACCTGTTGTGGCTGATTTACCATTGCCCTATAGCAAGCACCAGTTAGCCCTGAGCTAGCCTCAGGCCCATCTCCCGGCTATCTACCTCTCTGTCAACCGGACGGGACCTCCTAGTGTTGACACTGAGCCCCGCCGATCCAACACGACTGGTTTGCCGACGAAATAGTCTGATGTGGTTTCAACAGGCTTCCCGTTGCGATGACCACGAAGATCCATCTGCCAGCCCCGGCCCGCTAGCACACGCAAACTACAACTGTGCTCCCTGCTAGCTGTGCTGAAGCACCAATTTGAACTGCTCTCGGACTCACATATTGCTGTTCACTGGACCTTATGATCACTCAGCTGCACAGCTGATGCCTGCTGGACTGTTCCTTTACACGGTACCCTGTCCTGTTTATTCTGTTTAGTCTTAGCCCAAACGTTATCGCTATTTCCAGTTGTGTCTTAGCTCTCTCTAATAACACCTGTGACTGCTTTATGCCTCTCTCCCATGTCAATTATGCCTTGCCTATTGCTGTTTGGGTTAGTTCTTATTATACAATTTCAATGTAGAACCCCTAGTCCCTCTCAAACTGCCTCATATAGTTCCTTTGTTCCTCCCCCCATACACGCCGAGACCGGCTCAATCGATGCCTCCAATGACGCTATCTCTTTCATTGTTACCCAACGCTTAGGGTTACCTGAACTGTACTCATATCCTTCCATATCATTTTCTGTACATAATGCCCTGAATCTTTTCTACAACGCCTGGAGAACTGCCCCCTTTATTCTATGTACCCAACGCACTAGAAGACCAGTTCTTAAAGCCTTTAGTCGTATCCTTATTCTAGTCCTCCTCTGTTCCTCTGGTGATGTAGAGGCTAACCCAGGCCCTGCAGCCCCCAGTATCACTCCTACTCCCCAGGAGCTATCATTTGTTGACTTCTGTAACCGTAAAAGTCTTGGTTTTCTGCACATAAATATCAGAAGCCTCCTTCCTAAGTTTGAGTTATTCACTGCGTTAGCACACTCCGCCAACCCTGATGTTCTAGCAGTGTCTGAATCCTGGCTTAGGAAGGCCACCAAAAATTCTGAAATTTCCATCCCCAACTATAACATTTTCCGTCTAGATAGAACTGCCAAAGGGGGTGGAGTTGCAATCTACTGTAGAGAGAGCCTGCAGAGCTCCATCATACTATCCAGGTCTGTGCCCAAACAGTTTGAGCTTCTACTTCTAAAAATCCACCTTTCCAGAAATAAATCTCTCACTGTTGCCGCTTGCTACAGACCCCCCTCAGCCCCCAGCTGTGCCCTGGACACCATATGTGAATTGATTGCCCCCCATCTATCCTCAGAGTTCGTACTGCTTGGTGACCTAAATTGGGATATGCTTAACACCCCGGCCATCCTACAATCTAAACTAGATGCCCTCAATCTCACACAAATTATCAACGAACCTACCAGGTACAACCCTAAATCCTTAAACATGGGTACCCTCATAGATATCATCCTGACTAACTTACCCTCTAAATACACCTCCGCTGTCTTCAACCAGGATCTCAGCGATCACTGCCTTATTGCCTGCGTCCGTAACGGGTCCGCGGTCAAACGACCACCCCTCATCACTGTCAAACGCTCCCAAAAACACTTCAGCGAGCAGGCCTTCCTAATTGACCTGGCCCAGGTATCCTGGATGGATATAGATCTCATTCCGTCAGTAGAGGATGCCTGGTTGTTCTTTCAAAGTAATTTCCTCTCAATCTTAAATAGACATGCCCCATTCAAAAAATACAGAACTAAGAACAGATATAGCCCCTGGTTCTCCTCAGACTTGACTGCCCTTGACCAGCACAAAAACATCCTGTGGCGTACTGCATTAGCATCAAATAGCCCCCGCGATATGCAACTTTTCAGGGAAGTTAGGAACCAATATACACAAGCAGTTAGGAAAGCAAAGGCTAACTTTTTCAAACAGAAATTTGTATCCTGTAGCACTAACTCCAAAAAGTTTTGGGACACTGTAAAGTCCATGGAAAATAAGAGCACTTCCTCCCAGCTGCCCACTGCACTGAGGCTAGGAAACACTATCACCACCGATAAATCTACAATAATCGAGAATTTCAACAAGCATTTTGCTACGGCTGGCCATGCTTTCCACCTGGCTACCACTACCCCGGCCACCAGCTCTGCACCCTCCGCTGCAACTTGCCCATGCCCCCCCGCTTCTCCTTCACACAAATCCAGACAGCTGATGTTCTAAAAGAGCTGCAAAATCTGGACCCCTACAAATCATCTGGGCTAGACAATCTGGACCCTTTCTTTCTAAAACTAGCCGCCGAAATTGTCGCAACCCCTATTACTAGCCTGTTCAACCTCTCTTTCGTAACATCTGAGATCCCCAGAGATTGGAAAGCTGCCGCGGTCATCCCCCTCTTCAAAGGGGGTGACACTCTAGATCCAAACTGTTACAGACCCATATCCATCCTGCCCTGCCTTTCAAAAGTTTTTTAAAGCCAAGTCAACAAACAGATCACCGACCATTTCGAATCCCACCGTACCTTCTCCGCTATGCAATCCGGTTTCCGAGCTGGTCATGGGTGCACTTCAGCCACGCTCAAGGTCCTAAACGATATTATAACCGCGATCGATAATAGACAGTACTGTGCAGCCGTTTTCATTGACCTGGCCAAGGCTTTCGACTCTGTCAACCACCGCATTCTTATTGGCAGACTAAATAGCCTTGGTTTCTCAAATGACTGCCTCGCCTGGTTCACCAACTACTTCTCAGATAGAGTTCAATGTGAAAAATCGGAGGGCCTGTTGTCTGGACCTATGGCAGTCTCTATGGGGGTGCCACAGGGTTCAATTCTTGGGCCGACTCTTTTCTCTGTGTATATCAATGACGTCGCTGCTGGTGACTCTCAGATCCACCATTTTGTATACATCTGGCCCTTCATTGGACACTGTGTTAACAAACCTCCAAACGAGCTTCAATTCCATACAACACTCCTTCAGTAGCCTCCAACTGCTCTTAAACACTAGTAAAACTAAATGCATGCTCTTCAACCGAACGCTGCTTGCACCCGCCCACCCGACTAGAATCACTACTCTCGACGGGTCTGACCTAGAGTATGTGGACAACTACAAATATCTAGGTGTCTGGTTAGACTGTAAACTCTCCTTCCAGACTCACATTAAGAATCTCCAATCCAAAGTTAAATCTAGAATCGGTTTCCTATTTCGCAACAAAGCCTCCTTCACTCATGCTGCCAAACATGCCCTCGTAAAACTGACTATCCTACCGATCCTTGACTTCGGCGATGTCATTTACAAAATAGCCTCCAACACTCTACTCAGCAAATTGGATGTTGTCTATCACAGTGCCATCCGTTTTGTCTCCAAAGCCCCATATAATACCCACCACTGTGACCTGTACGCTCTTGTTGGCTGGTCCTCACTACATATTCGTCGCCAAACCCACTGGCTCCAGGCCATCTATAAATCACTGCTAGGCAAATCCCCACCTTATCTTAGCTCATTGGTCACCATAGCAACACCCACCCGTAGTCTGCGCTCCAGCGGGTATATCTCACTGGTCATCCCCAAAGCCAACACCTCCTTTGGCCGCAATTCCTTCCAGTTCTCTGCTGCCAATGACTGGAACAAATTGCAAAAATCTCTGAAGCTGGAGACACTTATCTCCCTCACTAACTTTAAGCATCAGTTGTCAGAGCACCTTACCAATCACTGCACCTGTACACAGCCCATCTGAAATTAGCCCGCCCAACTACCTCATCCCTATATTGTTATTTATTTTGCTCATTTGTACCCCAGTATCTCTATTTGCACATCATCTCTTGCACATCTATCATTCCAGTGTTAATACTAATTGTAATTATTTTGCACTATAGCCTATTTTATTGCCTTACCTCCATAACTTGCTAAATTTGCACACTGTATATTATATGTATTTCTGTTGTATTTTTGACTTTGTTTTGTTTTACCCCATATATAACTCTGTGTTGTTTTTATCGCACTGCTTTGCTTTATCTTGGCCAGGTCGCAGTTGTAAATGAGAACTTGTTCTCAACTGGTTTACCTGGTTAAATAAAGGTGAAATAAAAAAAATAAAAAAATTGGGTTGAGGTTGGGGGATTGTGGAAGCCAGGTCATCTGATGCAGCACTCAATCACTCTCCTTCATGGTTAAAATAGCCCTTACACAGCCTGGAGGTGTGTTGGGTCATTGTCCTGTTGAAAAACAAATGATAGTCCCACTAAGCCCAAACCAGATGGGATGGCGTATCGCTGCAGAATGCTGTGGTAGCCATGCTGGTTAAGTGTGCCTTGAATTCTAAATAAATCACAGACAGTGTCACCAGCAAAGCATCCCCACACCATCACACCTCTTCCTCCATGCTTTACGGTTGGAACTACACATATGGAGATCATCCGTTCACCCACACCGCGTCTCACAAAGACACAGCGGTTGGAACCAAAAATCTCCAATTTGGACTCCAGACATAAGGACACATTTCCACCGGTCTAATGTCCATTGCTCATGTTTCTTGGCCCAAGCAAGTCTCTTCTTATTGGTGTCCTTTTAGTAGTGGTTTCTTTGCAGCAGTTTGACCATGAAGGCCTGATTCACGCAGTCTCCTCTGAACAGTTGATGTTGAGATGTCTGTGACTTGAAGTATTTATTTGGGCAGCAATTTCTGAGGCTGGTAACACTAATGAACTTATCCTCTGCAGCAGATGTAACTCTGGGTCTTCCATTCCTGTGGTGGTCCTCATGAGAGCCAGTTTCATCACAGCACTTGATGGTTTTTGTGACTGCACTTGAAGAAACGTTCAAAGTTCTTGAAATGTTCCGTATTGACTGACCTTCATGTCTTAAAGTAATGATGGACTGTCATTTTTCTTTGCTTATTTGAGCTGTTCTTGCCATAATATGGACATAGCCCTATTTGATAAAAGACCATCTTCTGTATACCACCCCTATCTTGTCACAACAGAACTGATTGGCTCAAACGCATTAAGAAGGAAAGAAATTCCACAAATTAACTTTTAACAAGGCACACCTGTTAATTGAAACGCATTCCAGGTGACTACCTCATGAAGCTGGTTGAGCGAATGCCAAGAGTGTGCAGTGAGTGACAAGCATGTCGGCCCCAACCAAGAGGACCCAGTGGCGGGAGCAACTGCAGCACCTCCGCAGGGACCAGGGCATCTCCAAGAAGTTGCTGCTCAACTGCTGCCTGGTCCGATGCATCATCGCCTGGGCCTCCCCCAGCACCAAAGGTACAGGGAACTCCACTCGAGTGGGTTGATAATGTAGATTAGTCGCTACCTATGCTAACAATGGTTGTTAAAGTGATGTCACATTGCCCTGAGACCTGAAGACTCAGGATTGAAATGATCAGTGGTTTGCTAAATAGCGTATTGGATCCTATGATCAGCTTTGTAGTAGTGTCAGAGAACATGTTATCCGATCAGGGCAGGACGTTGATTTGTATACACTAGTACTGTGCCTTGAACATGGCATCTGCTGTTGCATGTCATTGTGGTGAAGTGATGCAATGTCAGATACATGTGGTTTGTCAGGACACCTGTGCGAGACCTTACGTCAAAGCTTTATTTCTCTCGCCCTCTGCACACCTGATGAACAGATGTTTAACTTTTTCTTGTTAATAAACTAATCCATTTCAATCGTTGTCATATTCTTGAAAGCTTCACTGTGCTGTAAGTGGTATTTGTTTAAATATATACATGTACTCTGACTGTGTTATTTGTGAAATCAGGCAATGTGAAAATTGTGAAACAAAACTATTTATTCCTCTGTCGGGACCAATTATACTGAACAAAAAATATAAACGCAACACGTGGTGGTCCCATGTTTCATGAGCTGAAATGAAAGATCCCAGAAATATTCAATATGCAAAAGCTTATTTCTCTCAAATTATGTGCACAAATGTGTTTACATCCCTGTGGCATATCAAGAAGCTGGTTAAACAGCAGAGCATTACACAGGTGCACCTTGTGCTGGGGACATTAAAAGGTCACACTAATGTGCAGTTTTGTCACTTAACATAATGCCACAGATGTCTCACGTTTTGAGGGAGCGTGCAATTGGCATGCTGACTGTAGGAATGTCCACCAGAGCTGTTGCCGTAGAATTGAATGTTCATTTCTCTACCATAAGCCGCCTCAGTCGTTTTAGAGAATTTGGCAGTACGTCCAACCGGCCTCACAACCGCAGACCACCTTGTGGGCGAGCGGTTTGTTGATGTCAACGTTGTGAACAGAGTGGTGGGGTTATGGTATGGGCAGGCATAAACTACGGACAACGAACACAATTGCATATTATCGATAGCAATTTGAATAAACAAAAATACAGTGACGAGATCCTAAGGCCCATTGTAAGGCCAGTTTCTTTTTTGAAGTTATATGTGACCAACAGATGCATATCTGTATTTCCTGTCATGTGAAATCCATAGATTAGGGCCTAATGATTTTAAAATCCCTGATTTCCTCATATGAACTGTAACTCAGTAAAATCAATGAAATTGTTGCATGTTGTGTTTTATTTTTATTCAGTATAAATGGCACCTCCGCTGTGGAACATGAGTAACCCTTACCAGCAGGTTGATACCCCTGTCAACATAAAGCTTACCTTTTCTCAGATGTTCATTGTTTTGGTGTTAGCATCACTAGTACTCCAGGGAATTCAGCTGTGTAATGAGCGTATGGCGTTGAGCTTCGTGGTTTGATGACAGCCGAAGATAGATACCCTTGGATGGCCCGGTCATTTTCCCACATTTTAAAATTGATGTGCAGGAAAGAGCTGGTTTCTAATTAGAGATTTTTTTTTTACAATTATCAAGATGCACCAGGCAAATGTTTTTTATTTCATCCCTGATATTTTTGGCAGAAATCTTTGTCTAATGATTCAGTCTGTCTGCTGTTAATTTGTAATCAATCAGAAGAAGTCACAGAAATATGCTTTACTTTGGTCCGGAATGAATCCGTGAACGTATCGCTGTATGTGGGGCAAAAAACATCTCATGCTTCCAAGACTGTTAAAACACTATTAATGTGATATCGATCAGCCCTTTCCTCACGTTGTAGGAACGGCACAATTTATGGTCCAGTCTGAATGAAAAATGATAGACGCTCATTGCACCATATGCTGAAGCTGACAGCGGTAGATAAATGTATTCGCAGTGTTATTGATTACTCAGTGGGCTATATATGGTCATATGGCATTATGAATAGTGTTTGCTATAGGAGAGCTCCCTCCAATTGGATCATGAGACATTGGCCATAAACTGATAGATGGTAGAGGAAAACCGTTAGGTGCCTTTGGTTAGGGGCTGTGTATCATATTTACTTGCTTTACTGCCAATCAGTTATATGCATTTCCTGTGGTCTAAATATATACCTTCAGAGTCGGTATTCCGGACACAAATTAAGCCTGGGACTAAAAAGCGTTCTCAATGGAGAATGTTCAATGAAATAACTTTTAAGTCCAGGACCAGGCTTAATGTGTGTCCAGAAAACTGGCCTTAAAAGTAAGCATTTGGTATTCATATATTCTGTCAATATACAATACAGGCTTTTATGGAAATATGACTTGGATGTTATCCGCACAAATAGAATTTGAAGTTGGCAGGGCTATATTTAGTCTTAAAAATCTTCCAAGGAAATATCCTCAAAAGAGAATGAACAGGACCAGTGGGTATTATTATAATGTAGCATTGAACCGTTGGGAAAAAGAAAAGTAGTGAATTAGTCTTGGCTAGCTAACTGAGATCAATTTGTCCTAAAGGCTTTGTCTTTCAGTTTGGATTATTCAGAAGAGATTTCCCTTTTTCTTAGATTTGCATGGCATGGGTTCAGAGCATCTGGGTTTTTTGTTGCCTGGAGGTACATTGGTATATAACTCAATTTTATGTTTTTGTTTTGCATTGAAATGGCATCCGAGACTGGGCTACTGTGGCCTGGAGGAACATTTTCCATGAGCAGTCCTAATTTAGAATTATGATTCGGTCTTCCCTGCTGTTGAAGAACCTGCCATTCTCTTTGTCTAATGACACATCGATGCATTACAGCAGGGCAATTCCACAGTAAGAGTGATGCTGAGACTCCGATTCTTTACTCTAAAATGTATGTTAATCAAATCAAATGAAATTGTATTTGTCACATGCGCCAAATTCAACAGGTGTAGACATTACCGTGAAATGCTTACTTACAAGCCCTTAACCAAAAATGCAGTTCTAAGAAAATAGTTTTAAAAAAGAAAGAAAGAAACACAATAACAATAATGAGTATATACAGGGGGTACAGGTTAGTCGAGGATAATTTGTACATGTAGGTAGGGTGAAAGTGACTATGCATAGATAATAAACGGGGGGGGTGGTGAATGCAAATAGTCCGGGTGGCCATTTGATTAATTGTTCAGCAGTCTTATGGCTTGGGGGTAGAAGCAGTTAATGAGCCTTTTGGACCAAGACTTGGCGCTCCGGCACCGCTTGCCGTGCGGTAGCAGAGAGAACAGTCTGACTTGGGTGAATGGAGTCTTTGACAATTTTTTGGCCCTTCCTCTGACACCGCCTAGTATTTACAGTACCAGTCATAAGTTTGGACACCTACTCATTCAAGGGGTTTTCTTTATTTTTACTATTTTCTACATTGTAGAATAATAGTGAAGACATCAAAACTATGAAATAACACACTTGGAATCATGTAGTTACCAAAAAAGTGTTAAACAAATCAAAATATATTTTATATTTAAACTTCTTCAAAGTAGCCACCCTTTGACTTGATGACAGCTTTGCAGACTCCTGGCATTCTCTCAACCTGCTTTTCCAACAGTCTTGATGGAGTTACCACATGCTTAGCACTTGTTGGCTGCTTTTCCTTCACTCTGCGGTCAAACTCATCCCAAACCATCTCAATTGGGTTGAGGTCGGGTGATTGTGGAGGCCAGGTCATCTGATGCAGCACTCCATCACTCTCGGTCTTGGTCAAATAGCCCTTACACAGCCTGGAGGTGTGTTTGTGGTAATTGTCCTGTTGAAAACAAATGATACTCCCACTAAGCCCAAACCAGACGGATCGCTGCAGAATGCTGTGGTAGCCATGCTGGTTAAGTGTGCCTTGAATTCTAAATAAATCACTGACAGTGTCACCAGCAAAGCACCCACACACCATCACACCACCTCCTCCATACTTCACGGTGGGAACCACACATGCGGAAATCATCCGTTCACCTACTAGGTGTCTCACAAAGACATGGCGGTTGGAACCAAAAATCTCACATTGGGACTCATCAGACGAAAGGACAGATTTCCACCAGTCTAATGTCCATTGCTCGTGTTTCTTGGCCCAAGCACGTCTCTTCTTCTAATTGGTGTCCGTTAGTAGTGGTTTCTTTGCAGCAGACTATTAAGGCCTGATTTCACGCAGTCTCCTCTGAACAGTTGATGTTGATCTGTATGTTACTTTTTTAGCACTTATTTGGGCTGCAATATCTGAGGCTGGTAACTCTGGGTCTTCCTTTCCTGTGGCGGTCCTCATGAGAGCCAGTTTCATCATAGCGCTTGGTGGTTTTTGCGACTACACTTGAAACTTTCAAAGTTCTTGACATTTTCCAGATTGACTGACCTTCATGTCTTAAAGTAATGATGGACTGTCGTTTCTCTTTGCTTATTTGAGCTGTTCTTGCCATAATATGGACTTGGTCTTTTACCAAATAGGGCTATCTTCTGTATACCACCCATACCTTGTCACAACACAACTGATTTGCTTAAATGCATTGAGGATATAAATTCTTCAAATTAACTTTTAACAAGGCACACCTGTTAATTGAAATGCATTCCAGGTGACTACCTCATGAAGCTGGTTGAGCGAATGCCAAGAGTGTGCAAAGCTGTCATCAAGGCAAAGGGTGGCTACTTTGAAGAATCTCAAATAGAAAATGTTTTGATTTGTTTAACACTTTTTTTGGTTACTATATGATTCCATATGTGTTATTTCATAGTTTTGATGTCTTCACGATTATTCTACAATGTAGAAAATGGAAAGGAAAAAAATAACTTGAATGAGTTGTTGTCAACTTTTGACTGGTTCTGTAGGTCCTGCATGGCAAGCAGCTTGGCCCCAGTGATGTATTGGGCCGTACACTCTACACTCTGTAGTTCCTTACGGTCGTATGCCGAGCAGTTGCCATACCAGGCGGTGATGCAACCGGTCAGGATGCTCTCGATGGTGCAGCTGTATAACTTTTTGAGGTTCTGGGGACCCATGCCAAGTCTTTTCAGTCTCCTGAGGGGGAAAGGCGTTGTCGTGCCCTCTTCACGACTTTCTTGGTGTGTTTGGACCATGATAGTTCGTTGGTGATGTGGACACCAAAGAACTTGACACTCTCTCGACCTGCTCCACTACAGCCCTGTCGATGTGAATGGGGGCGTGTTCGGCCCTCCTTTTCCTGTAGTCCACGATCATCTCCTTTTGTCTTGCTCACGTTGAGGGAGAGGTTGTTGTCCTGGCACCACACTGCCAGGTCTCTGACCTCTTCCCTATAGGCTGTCTCATCGTTGTCGGTGGTCAGGCCTACCACCGTTGTCGTCAGCAGACTTAATGGTGTTGGAGTTGTGCTTGGCCACGCAGTCGTGGGTGAACAGGAAGTACAGGAGGGGCCTGACTAAGCACGCACCCCTGAGGTTCCCCCGTGTTGAGGATCAGTGTGGCAGATGTGTTGTTGCCTATCCTTAAAACCTGGGGGCGGCCCGTCAGGAAGTCCAGGATCCAGTTGCAGAGGGAGGTGTTTAGTCCCAGGGTCCTTAGCTTAGTGATGAGCTTTGTGGGCACTATGGTGTTGAATGCTGAGCTGTAGTCAATGAACAGCATTCTCACATAGGTGTTCCTTTTTTGTCCAGGTGGGAAAGGGCAGTGTGGAGTGCGATTGAGATTGCGTCATCTGTTGGGGTGGTATGCGATTTGGAGTGGGTCTAAGGTTTCCGGGATGATGGTGTTTTGAGCCTCGACCAGCCTTTCAAAGCACTTCATGGCTACTGACGTGAGTGCTGCTGGGCGGTAGTCATTTAGGCAGGTTACCTTCGCTTTCTTGGACACAGGAACTATGGTGCTCTGCTTGAAACGTAGGTATTGCAGATTCGGTCAGGGAGAGGTTGCAAATGTCAGTGTAGACACTTGTCAGTTGGTCCGCGCATGCTCTGAGTACACGTCCTGGTAATCGGTCTGGCCCCGCGTGCAGCCTTGTGAATGTAGACCTGTTTTAAAGGTCTTGCTCACATCGGCTACGGAGAGCGTGATCACACAGTCGTCCGGAACAGCTGGTGCTCTCATGCGTACTTCAGTGTTTGCCTAGAAGCGAGCATAAAAGGCATTTAGCCTGTTTGGTAGGCTCGCGTCATCGGACGAGCGTCAGAGCCGGTGTAGTAGGATTCAGTCTTAGTCCTGTGTTGACGCTTTGCCTGTTTGATGGTTCGTCTGAGGGCATAGCCATGTGACAGCCTGGGATCGAACCCAAGACTGTAGTGGATCCTTAGACCACTGTGCCACTCGGGAGGCTGACATACATTTTAAAATGAAAGTCTGAATCTCAGCATCACTCTACAGTGAATTTGCCCAGCAGCATCTGCCAAGTCACCTCTTAAAGCATAACCTTTTAGCAAGTGACACGCGCTATATCACTCTTTAAGAGAAAATTACACTTGCTTGTGAATGATTTATGACTGTGTGGCTATACAATGACTGTCTTGAGGGATGTCATGAATGACATTTTGCATTCAAATTATATTTCAGTCAGGACAAAGGCATACAGAAGTCACTCACTTAACGTCCCTAGGACAGTATGAAAATGTATGCTTTGACTACTTACTGTAAGTCGCTCTGGATTTAGAGTGCCTGCTAAATTACTAAAATGTCAATGAAAAACATATTCCTGCAGTCCTTGTGCCATTAAAATGTATGCATGCCATATATCACTGTCCTCTTCATTTGCATTTTGTAATCTTCAGATGGAGTTTGCCTCAGTGTGGCATGTGCAGTTTGTAGATGACTCCATCATTAGGATCCCATTGTAACATCGCCAGTGGAGTTGTTAATGTCTGTCTTTGAATATAAATGTGTCTTTTTCTGCCTTCAGTTGTTATGGAGCCCTCTGCCTTGTAATCAGTGAGCTACGGCAGCCAGCTGAGGCCTTGCCAGCGTCAGGTGTTTCTGTCAGGTGTCTCGCCCCACCAAGACTGCGCATTTGTTTGTTCTCTCTGCCCTTCCTTCCTCCATTTTGTCTCAAAGCGTATTACCCCAGTCTCAGAACAGACTGCTTCTTCATTACTTAGATAATCACACTACAGCCCTGCCAGGTGCCAACAGGCCCGTCAGGACCAAGGAGAAGTTGCTGGCAAATGAGCAAGCTTGCTAAATGGGGCATAAATAAATACGCATGCCTTGAGTCAGAGCTAGAGGGCTAGTCAATATAGGGCTATTCACTTTGAGAGGGCCGCCCACCATAATGGGTTGTATACTGTGATTTAGGCTACTTTGGATTTGTCAAATGTTTTGAGTTTTTGTGTTATTGGACTTAATTGAATGGCAAGCCTCTTGTCCATATATGCCTACCTAGTTTTTATATGTGTAGGTGACTGATATTTTATTAAAGTATTATTTTGACAGTTGTTTCAGAATCCTCTTGTGTGCTTCAGTGATATTGTCCACAATATAGGACGACTCCAAACTATGCATAAGCAAGCCTAATATTGATATTACATTTGGACTATAGAGGGGGCAAGAGCACAACAAATGTATCATTACCAGTGTTTTTGTCCTGTATGCAATACTATTTGTAAATGAATTAATACCAATGAATAACATTTACATTTACGTCATTTAGCAGACGCTCTTATCCAGAGCGACTTACAAATAATATGGGTATCTTCTGTTTTATAGTGCCTAATGCAAACATATTTACTTTTGTTTTAATTTCTCTTAGAATTCAGAGTTAATGAGGTTCTGTGCTGTGTTTGCTTATTGGTCCTCTATACTAGATGCTCATGTATTTGATCTGTTGGAATAAATATTTTGTTCATTAGAATAGGCCAACTTGATTTTGGTGATCTAGCCTGAAAAAATGATTAATGTATTGTACATCTTAGAGAAATCACATGCAGCCTCATGCTTGTAACCAGAAGATGGCAACAACCCACAAAACATAAGCAGTACCCTACAAGTGCAAGGGAATGGTATCGGTTATACTGTACTTTGTTACATATTGTTTAATTATGTAGCCTATAGGTCATCTCTATAATATGATATTTCAAGACTCAATTTAGATAGTAAGGCAGGGTTAGGCTGTTGAAACCTGTTGGATTTCTACTATATCATTATCTGCTTTAACCACAACCTGTCTTTTTTATTTTACTTCTACAAGTACTGTTAGATTGGATCATCATCAGACAACGTTTCAAAGCATCATATTGCAGGCCTATGTGTCAAAGATGAAATTGGACACCACAGGTTGTGCAGGTAAAATAACATGCCATTAACTGCATTGTAGCCCCAAGGGCTACTGTTGAATGTGTAGCACCATTTACTTGCTTTCACAAGCTATCGCTCGCTCACGTTACCTGTGTAAGCAGCAGGGTTCTAATATTCAGGTGAAATTGGCAATTTTATGTGTGATAATTGTACGATTATTAGAATATAGCAGCTTAGGCCTTTTGTCGGTGTATGGATTTGCATAAGATTAGACAACTATCCAAGCTGGCTAATAGGTTGTCAGTAGCATGCTACATGTTGCAATACTACCAATTTTCTACACTTCGCTATCTAGGCAATTGGCTTACTTGCTAAAGTCACTCACGGCTGAGTAGATATTTGCTGGAGTTGGCAAGTATCCTCATTGTCGTGCAGTCTTTTGATTGTTTTGTTCCCAAACACATTTAATCCGATAAACTGTCTTTTTTCTGATGAAGTTGGGCCACACATGAATAATAAAATGATGCTGGCATAAATATGGATAGATTGGTGGCATATCATTGTTTTAGCGGCCAGTCGTGAAATGAAGCTAATTAGTATTCATCTGATGAGATGGCACTCAAGTGAGCTTAGGGACTCGCAAATTGTTCAATTTGTCAGACTCAACAATGCGTCCGCTCAACAAAAGTTGTCATTAGAATGGAATGGAATACCGTCATAGTTTTGGTGAATGCTGGGATATTGACTCACTTGTTATGCTCAGTTGGCTCTAAGATGAACGGAATTCCTTAAATGACACATGAAAATACACAAAGAATTCCACTTCATTTAAGTTGAAAATAAAGCCTAGATTGGCTTTATAATTAGGAATTCAGTTAATGAATCACAGAACAGAAAAAACAACCACTCCAGGTTTCCCACTTTAATTCAGGAAAAGCACTGCTCTAATTCAACTTCTACACTACAGGTTCTACTGCAGGCTTTTCCCCTCACAGGGGGCACCAATGCTTTCCACGGCTCTGCCTATCCCATCAATCAGATGCAGAGTCCCTCACCATGATATTACATGTCAGGGTCATATCGTCCAATTCCCCTGTGTAGCAAGGCAAGCACACGGAAACAGTTTCTTGTAGCATGAGCATGAAAAGGAAGCATTTTCTCAATTCGATTTTTGTTAACGCTATTCTTTTGTGAACTCATTCGGTGTGACTTGCACTGTTGTTATTGAGTTTATTTAAGCAATAAGGCCCGAGGGGGTGTGGTGTATATGGCCAATATACCACGGCTAAGGGGTGTTTTTAGGCACGACACAAAGTGGAGTTATAAACTGGTTACCAACGTAATTAGAGCAGTAAAAATGAAATATTTTGTCGTACCGGTGGTATACGGTCTGATATACCATGTCTGTCAGCCAATCAGCATTCAGGGCTCGAACCACCCAGTTTATAATGCAAATTGAATTGCTGAAGGAAAAGTGCAGGTGCAGCACAAGATCTTCAGATGTGGTCCTCTGTAGCTCAGCTGGTAGAGCACGGCGCTTGTAACGCCAAGGTAGTGGGTTCGATCCCCGGGACCACCCATACACAAAAAATGTATGCACGCATGACTGTAAGTCGCTTTGGATAAAAGCGTCTGCTAAATGGCATATTATTTATTATATTTATTTATATCTAGGCCTAGCGGTTTTGACGCAGCGCTGAGTGACGCTGCTAAAATGGCCTCTTCACCTTGAGGATTAATGCCTGTCATCCCGCTGTTATCTTTAAAAAAATTAAGTACTATAAAATAAAAATGTTTGTCAGACTTGCAAGCATTTCACAGTTTATTACTGCCAATGGAGATGGTAATGGACAGACCCAGGACAGATAAACAGGAGAGTTTCTGATGTATTACATGAAATACAGCGTTTCCCCGATCAGTAACTGTCTTTGAGTACATATATCATGGTTCATTGGTTTAAAGATTTGTTGTCTTCCATCCCATTTTGCCAGAGTGGGATGGAAGACGGCCAATCAAGGTGGAAGTCGGCCATGAGGCCTTGAGGGATTAAAGTGAAACTTGCGGCAGCTCAGTTGTTTGGGGAAAGGGGAGGAAGAGTAATTGCCCCAAAAGTGCCGGCGTGCCCCTTTGTCATCTTGTTGATTTATCTTTTGTAGGGTGTGTAACTTGCGAAGCTGGGAAGCACACAGAGGTTTTGCGCCTCTCACCTCGGATACTGTCACATGTTACACTAGAAATTGCTAGAGAGGCAAACACTTGCCACGTGCCGAAAGACTTACGTTTCAAATCAATTGTACCATTAACATGCTGATGGCTGAACTCAAATTTCAGTTATTACATTTGATAGATTTTACTTGTCATCATTATTCACCTGGCTTGCAGTGAATATTAGTCATGACCCCTTTACTTTTTTCCATCTGTGTCGATTAAATGAAAAGGCCACACACAATCGCTTACTTGATCAGGGGGGCTACTGTCTGTTTTAGCAATTAGCAATGTTGATTTCTGCTGTAACATTAACATAATTGCAAAGTTGATAATGGCAGCCCAAAAGGCCCCTATGATGACATGGGGTGATGCAATTAGCATGATATATTACTCAGTGGTGTGAGTAGTTGTTGTGCAAAACGTCCCAAACCGATATGCACACTTGAGTATTAGTTACCATTCTTTCATCCATAATGAGACTGGCAGTCCTTTTCCCCACTTGGCTGGAGCCCGTCTCAACAGAACGCTGCCCTGATGATAAACATGATTAGTGGCTAAACGTGGCTTACAGCCAGGCTATTTGACCAAGAAGGAGAGTGATGGAGTGCTGCATTAGATTACCTGGCCTCCACAATCACCTGACCTCAACCCGATTTGAGATGGTTTGGGATGAGTTTGACCGCAGAGTGAAGGAAAAGCAGCCAATAAGTGCTTAGCATATGTGGAAACTCCTTCAAGACTGTTGGAAAAGCATTCCTCATGAAGCTGGTTGAGAGAATGCAAAGCTATCAAGGCAAAGCGTGGCTATTTTGAAGAATCTCAAATATAAAATAAATTTTGATTTGTTTTGGTTACTACATGATTCCATAAATCAAATCAAAGTTTATTTGCCACATGCGCCGAATACAACAGGTGTAGACATTACCGTGAAATGCTTACTTACAGCCCTTAACCAACAATGCATTTATTTTGTAATAAAAAAGTAAAATAAAACAAGAAAGTGTTGAGGAGAAAAAAAGCAGAAGTCAAATAAAATAACAGTAGGGAGGCTATATACAGGGGGGTACCGGTGCAGATTCAATGTGCGGGGGGCACCGGCTAGTTGAGGAAATATGTACATGTGGGTAGAGTTAAAGTGACTGCATAAATAATTAACAGAGTAGCAGCAGCGTAAAAAGATGGGGTGGGGTAGAAGCTGTTGAGAAGCCTTTTGGACCTAGACTTGGCGTACCGGTTGCCGTGCGGTAGCAGAGAGAACAGTCTATGACAAGGGTGGCTGGAGCCTTTGACATTTTTGAGGGCCTTCCTCTGACACCGCCTGATGTGCTAGGCCGTACGCTCTACCCTCTGTAGTGCCTTGCAGTCGGAGGTCGAGCAGTTGCCATACCAGGCGGTGATGCAACCAGTCAGGATGCTCTCGATGGTGCAGCTGTAGAACTTTTTGAGGATTTGAGGACCCATGCCAAATCTTTTCAGTCTCCTGAGGGGGAAGAGGCTTTGTCGTGCCCTCTTCACGACTGTCTTGTTGTGTTTGGACCATGATAGTTAGTTGGTGATGTTGACACCAAGGAACTTGAAGCTCTCAACCTGTTCCACTACAGCCCCGTTGATGAGAATGGGGGCGTGCTCAATCCTCTTTTTTTTCCTGTAGTCCACAATCATCTCCTTTGTCTTGGTCACGTTGAGGGAGAGGTTGTTATCCTGGCACCACACGGCCAGGTCTCTGACCACCTCCCTATAGGCTGTCTCATCGTTGTCGGTTATCAGGCCTACCACTGTTGTGTCGTCGGCAAACTTAATGATGGTGTTGGAGTCATGCCCGGCCATGCAGTTTTGGGTGAACAGGGAGTACAGGAGGGGACTGAGCACGCACCCCTGAGGGTCCCCTGTGTTGAGGATCAGCGTGGCAGATGTGTTGTTACCTACCCTTACCACCTGGGGGCGGCCCGTCAGGAAGTCCAGGATCCAGTTGCAGAGGGAGGTGTTTAGTCCCAGGATCCTTAGCTTAGTGATGAGCTTTGAGGGCACTATGGTGTTGAACGCTGAGCATATGTGTTATTTCATAGTTATGATGTCTACACTATCATTCTGCAATGTAGAAAATAACACAAATAAAGAAAAACCCTTGAATGAGTAGGTGTGTCCAAACTTTTGACGGGTACTGTATATATTTTTTAAAATGGGAATTACCTGTAGCTGGAGGTAGACAGACTTCCAGTTTATAAGTAAGCCACTAGAGGTTGAACCTCTGTGTTAATAGGTTGCAATCAAGGAAACCGTTGCCTAATGGACATTTGACAGCATGACAAATCTCTAATGGAAGCAGTGATCCTGAATTAAACATGTTGACTTTCCATTGCTAATGTGGTCCCAGATGCACTTACTATTTTCAAGCTTTTTTGTCTTATTTTTCACTTTAGAACTCTCCCATCTCTCTCTCCCCTCCCGGAGGACCTGAGCCCTAGGACCATGCCTCTGGACTGACGACTCCTGGCTGTTCCCAGCCCAACTGGTTGTGCTGCTGATCCAGTTTCTGCTGTTCTGCCTGTGGCAATGGAACCCTGACCTGTTCACTGGACGTGCTACCTTATCCCGGACCTGCTCTTTTCAACTGTCTCTCTCGCCCCCTCTCTACCGGTATGCTGTCTCAACCTCTGAATGGTCGGCTATGAAAAGCCAACTGACATTTACTCCGTCTTGAAGAACGATTTGGCCTTAATTGCCATGTACTAATCTACACCCCAGCACAGCCAGAAGAGGACCGGCCACCCATTGGGACATGGTTCCTCTCTAGGTTTCTTCCTAGGTTCCTGACTTTCTATGGAGTTTTTGCAAGCCACTGTGCCTCTACATCTGCACTGCTTGCTCTTTGGGGTTTTAGGCTGGGTTTCTGTATAAGCGCTTTGTGATATCTGCTGATGTAAAAAGGGCTTTATAAATACATTTGATTTATAATGATTGAGTAGGGAGGGGAGAGACATTTACTGGATACCCCCTCTCTCTGCAAATACATTTGGCATTTGAACATTAGCTTGCATACTCAACCCCCCATCACAAGGGTTGTATAGCTTGACATAGGGCCAAGCCCCGGTCGCGTGGGCTAACATATTGCAACCCCTATTCTCTTCCGGCATTTGCTTTTGGTTAATAACCATGGTTCGCGTACACCAAAACACTTACTACAGACAGACATTAGCCGGGTCGCTGGAGACTGCCTCCGTAATCACAATCTAATTGTCCAATTTTAATCTAAAGAAACACCAGGTCTGAGGCAGAGGTTTATGGGAAATGTAGTTTTAAGGTGATGCGTGTCGGAGCTCACGTCGTGCAGTCAGTTCAGTGCAGCTGCTAGACAGGACTGTTTGACTAACGAATAACCATGAATTTAAATGTCAACCAAAGTGAACGACCACAGTAATGTTTTCATTAGTTCAAGGGGGAGCATGGAGCCATGACATGACGGGCATCATGAGTTTTAGTCCACTGATAATTTACAAAGTGATATTTGGTGATATTTGGGAGATGATTTCCTTTTCAAATAACTGAAAGTGAGAGGTTGTAATCTGAATAAAGGGGAAAAAGGCCATTCTTGAATATTGGGTGCGACAATCTTACTAATTTGCTAGAGAACCAGTTCGGATTTAAGGATAGCTTTTGTATGACTGAAGCTTTTAGTGGTAGGTCTAATGCTTTAATATTTAATAATTTCTGTCCTCCGAATTCATATTCATTATATAAATGGGCCCGTTTAATTTTGTTTTGCTTGCCGTTCCAAATAAAATGGAATATTATTTTCTCATATAAAAAAAAAACTGTTCACTAGGCGTAGGCAAGACCATAAGCAAATAGGTAAACGGGGATAATACTAAAGAGTTCATCAGGGTGATTTTTCCACAAAATGACATGGTAGCAAGATCTTATCGATCTTATCTATTTTTGCTAACTTTATATTAAAATGTATTGGAGTGAGATCATTTATTTCATTTGGGATATGTATTCCGAGTATATCCACATCACCATCAGACCATTTTATTGGTAAACTACATGGTAATGTAAAAATTGTATTTTTTAGTGATCCAATATGTAATATAGTACATTTATCATAATTTGGTTGTAATCCAGAGAGGTTAGAAAATGTATCTAGATCCTCTATGAGGCTGTGGAGGGATTCAAGTTGTGGATTTAAAAGAAAACATGAATTATCAGCGTACAATGACACCTTTTGTTTTTAAGCCCTGGATTTCTAATCCCTTGATTATTGTTGGATCTGATTTAAATAGCTAACATTTCGATGGCCATAATAAATAGATATGCCGATAGTGGACAACCTTGTTTCACTCCGCTTGACAGTTTTAAACTTTTGGAGAAATTTAACCCATTTTATAAGAGATTCTCCAAAATTGAAATGCTCAAGGCATTTATATATAAACCCCAGTCGTACTTTATCAAATGCTTTTTCAAAGTCTGCTATGAATAGCAGGCCTGGTTTCCCAGATTTTTCATAGTGTTCTATCGTTTCCAGTACTTGCCTTATATTATCTCCAATATATCCTCCATGTAAAAAACCTGTCTGATTAGAATGAATAATGTCCGACAATACCTTTTTAATTCTACGCGCTATACATTTCGCTAGAATTTTTGCATCACAACACAGTGTAAAGGGCCTCCAATTTTTTTAATGGACTGGATCTTTATATTTCCCACTTGTATCCTGTTTCAGTAATAATGAAAACATATCTTCTTCTTGAGTGTCTGATAATCTACCATTTACATAGGACTGGTTAAAACATGCTAATAATGGTCCTCTGAGTATATCAAAAAAGGTTTGGTATACCTCGACTGGTATGCCATCCAACCCTGGAGTTTTCCCGGACTTGGTATTTAATTGCATCCAGAAGTTCCTCCTCTGTAATTTCACCTTCACACAAGTCTTTCTGTATGGCTGTTAATATTACATTATCAATAGAAAAAATCTCTACAATTAGCTTCAGTTAGAGGAGATGGAGGCGACTGAAACGAAAACATATGCTTAAAGTACTTTGCTTCCTCCTTCAAAATATCATTTGGTGAATCATGGGTGACTCCGTCATTTGTAACCAGTTTCAGTAAATTCTTTTTGCTAGCATTTCCGGGTAACCTTTTCAAATGGGAGTAGGGATGCATGTGGCGCTAGTGGCACATTTTTTATTTTTATCAAAGAAGAGATGAGATGAAGTAGCCTATATTTTCATAGCAGCACAGTGAAACTCATTTACAGCCTGTTATATTCCACCACCTATAGCCTAAATGCAACTTCAAAAGCCAAATTGGATTTTCTTGCCCCCCAAAAAGCATCTCTAAATAGATTCACACCTTTCCTATTGACAGTTTGTTCAGTACCCACATCATGTCTTTGTAACGTCCCAGTTTAAGTACTGTACACTTTCTAACTTTGCCCTCCAAGTCCTCCACACGGCTCTCTGATTGTAGCCCCCCTTAATGACTGGCTGCTTGATATTTAATCCTTTATATTTGTTTGGTGCCAGGTGCCACCGCCATGAATAATTGAGGTGATGTCACCTTTGTTTACACTTTGATTACGAGGCCCTCGTCATTATCACTTGGGCTAATGGAAGAGATGGCAGTTCTCACCCAGTCTGAATGGAAATGTAATATTAATGAGAGTGAAGGTCTACGAGGTGCATAGGCAACATTCATCATGGCACAACACTGTAGGTTGTTGATAGAAATGTATTGTGTAGAACAGATTCTGTAGTATTGTGTAGACATGCATCTGAAATGTAGAGCAATTAATCATGTAAGTTCAACATTTATATTTTACTCCTACATTGATATTATGTCCAGAATGTTGCACCCTCCTGAACAAGACCCATGTATAGTGACAGTGATTTATAGGGATCCGGCTTTGCCAAAGCTTACAATAATAGGCCATGTTAGAAGGCCTGTCAGTACTAGCAATGCAGACGAACGAGAGGGACTTCTGTGAGAGTGAAGTGGAGGTAGAGCAAGAGACGGGAAGGTGATGGGGAGAAGTGGGAGATTGAGGGAGGAGAGAAATAGAGAAGCAAATGGGAGCTGGAGAGAACAGTGCAAGAGGAGGGATCGAAATAGAGAAGCAAGGGGGATATGAGGAATACAGAGACAGACGGTGGGAAAAAGATATGTGTAAAAGAAAGAGCAAGGGAGGGATGATGGAGAGAGAGGGGCAGAGAGACGTGATAAAAAGATGGATAGAGTGAAAGATTGATAGACTGGGAGAGAAAGGTGTAGAATGAGAGAGGGATTGATAGATAGACGTGGAGCGTCAAGGTGTAAGAGACAGGGCAACAAAGGGTAGGCAGAGGGGGAGGTAGCGGGCTTGGGGGAGAGATGGAGGGTGGCGTAGAGGGTAATAAGTTGTGATAACTTATCCGAGGGTAGCTTGCTCTCACTGAGCCCGACAATCCACAGCATGATTGGATTCTCAAACATCTGCCTTTGAACATCTGCTCAATTCATTGCAAACCATGCGCCAGGGAATTTTAATTGACCTGGGTTATGCAGTTCTTGCCAAAGGGCCTTTTCCCTCCCTGTCAGTGTTGTCATAGCCTCCAAGAAAAACCCAACCACATAACATTTGTGTGATAATGAAGGCCCCTTGGACGGCTGCAAAAGAGAGATGGATGCTTATTAGTCCCTTTGTACATTGACCCAGTCTCTGAAATGGCACTGTTAGGTTTTCACACCTTCACCCCAGAACTGGGTTGGTAATTCTTCACCCACACAGCTAGGGGAAGGGATCACCGGCGCTATCTTGGTTTCCAACTACACATTAAGGTCAGCATCGGTTTGGTGGAGTAGAAATGGGACATCTCATTTGCGAAATGCTCGAAGACAAAACGGGCATCCCTGAGGAGTACCATCTCTCCCCTGGCTTTCTGTGTGTGTGGGTTCAGTCTTCAATGCGACTCCGGCGAATTGGATAGAATATAGGTCGGAGAACTACAGTCCTTCAGAGTTCAACTAAACAAATGAGGTAATGGAAAAAAAAGGAAACGCTTCAGCTGGCCTGCAGACCTTTTTAAGCGTGGTACAATATATGCTCTGTTATGACAGCACTCTATTTGAACACTAACAGTTTCTTTGCCAAAATATTCTTCATAAGCGCTCGCAGTATGTTTACTTGATCCTCTTGAATCAGCAAAACGATAACGCCTTAGTTTAGAAATGAGTAGATGTATGATAACCACCATTTTTAGAGGCACAAAGCAAAAAACTAAACAATCAAATGTTAAACGTTCATTGTACCAGCAAAACACTTGGGCCTTGTTATGAAAAGAGGTCTCCTTTGATAACATCCAGAACATCATGAATACTACCAGAGCCCTATTGGCCAAACACAATGCCAGACATATGCGATCAATGTGGCTGTGTACATGAAGGTCAGAGACCTTTCCAGGAACCCCTGGTCATATTTGTAAACTGTGAGGACATTAGTTGCTACATAATCCCCCAAGTGATTATTTCCTCCATGCTTTAATGCTTACTGGCGATCTACCTTTACTGATTAATTTTAAACACAATGGGTTCACATTCACAGTAATTGCATTGCTAATGATCATTGCGCTGTATTTGTAGTAATTTGTCTTATCCCATGGCTGTAACAAAGATATCTCTGCCATTCGGTAAATAGCTTTTGTACGTGCGCCCATGTCTCTCTTAGTCTGTAGTTAGCCAACTACGATATAGTAATTAAGTTAAGGTCATAAAAACTGGTTTGGCATGATCTGCTAAAGTTATTGTGTGAAATGCAAAGTAAATGAGTGTTTATCAGCAAGAAGCCATTTCATTTCAAATGCTAATTTACTTTGTTTCCCTCGTGACACTTTGGCATCACCGCATCGGCACTTAGATGTCATAAAACGCTAATCGCATCCAATAAAACATTTGAAGCAGACCACGTCAGAGGCGACGTGTCTAGAAGAGGGTTGCAGGTTGAGGCACGTGTCCGCTTATTGTAATTAGTGTGACTCCCTCACTTGTCAGGTGTGAATAACATCTACAGGGGGGAGAACAAGTATTTGATACACTGCCGATTTTGCAGGTTTTCCTACTTACAAAGCATGTAGAGGTCTGTAATTTTGATCATAGGTACACTTCAACTGTGAGAGATGGAATCTAAAAAAATCCAGAAGATCACATTGTATGATTTTTAAGTAATTAATTAGCATTTTATTGCATGACATAAGTATTTGATCACCTACCAACCAGTAAGAATTCCGGCTCTCACAGACCTGTTAGTTTTTCTTTAAGAAGCCCTCCTGTTCTCCACTCATTACCTGTATTAACTGCACCTGTTTGAACTCGTTACCTGTATAAAAGACACCTGTCCACACACTCAATCAAACAGACTCCAACCTCTCCACAATGGCCAAGACCAGAGAGCTGTGTAAGGACATCAGGGATAAAATTGTAGACCTGCACAAGGCTGGGATGGGCTACAGGACAATAGGCAAGCAGCTTGATGAGAAGGCAACAACTGTTGGTGCAATTATTAGAAAATGGAAGAAGTTCAAGATGACGGTCAATCACCCTCGGTCTGGGGCTCCATGCAAGATCTCACCTCGTGGGCCATCAATGATCATGAGGAAGGTGAGGGATCAGCCCAGAACTACACGGCAGGACCTGGTCAATGACCTGAAGAGAGCTGGGAGCACAGTCTCAAAGAAAACCATTAGTAACACACTACGCTGTCATGGATTCAAATCCTGCAGCGCACGCAAGGTCCCCCTGCTCAAGCCAGCGCATGTCCAGGCCCGTCTGAAGTTTGCCAATGACCATCTGGATGATCCAGAGGAGGAATGGGAGAAGGTCATGTGGTCTGATGAGACAAAAATAGAGCTTTTTGGTCTAAACTCCACTCGCCGTGTTTGGAGGAAGAAGAAGGATGAGTACAACCCCAAGAACACCATCCCAACCGTGAAGCATGGAGGTGGAAACATCATTCTTTGGGGATGGTTTTCTGCAAAGGGGACAGGACGACTGCACCGTATTGAGGGGAGGATGGATGGGGCCATGTATCGTGAGATCTTGGCCAACAACCTCCTTCCCTCAGTAAGAACATTGAAGATGGGTCGTTGCTGGGTCTTCCAGCATGACAATGACCTGAAACACACAGCCAGGGCAACTAAGGAGTGGCTCCGTAAGAAGCATCTCAAGGTCCTGGAGTGGCCTAGCCAGTCTCCAGACCTGAACCCAATAGAAAATCTTTGGAGGGAGCTGAAAGTCCGTATTGCCCAGCAACAGCCCCGAAACCTGAAGGATCTGGAGAAGGTCTGTGTGGAGGAGTGGGCCAAAATCCCTGCTGCAGTGTGTGCAAACCTGGTCAAGACCTACAGGAAACGTATGATCTCTGTAATTGCAAACAAAGGTTTCTGTACCAAATATTAAGTTCTGCTTTTCTGATGTATCAAATACTTATGTCATGCAATAAAATGCAAATTAATTACTTAAAAATCATACAATGTGATTTTCTGGATTTTTGTTTTAGATTCCGTCTCTCACAGTTGAAGTGTACCTATGATAAAAATTACAGACCTCTACATGCTTTGTAAGTAGGAAAACCTGCAAAATCGGCAGTGTATCAAATACTTCTTCTCCCCTGACAGGTTCATTTTGGCGAGACTGCGTAACTGCTTGACTCGAGCTGGTTAGCAATGCATTCGATAAATCACTAAATCCTGATGGTGCTTCCCCGGACAAATCTACCACAGTAACTGCCCTAGTGATTAAATGTCAGCAATGATTTGAATATAGAATAGTTTGGAGCCATGCGGATATGGCCAATTTCTGAGGAGCGGATTTCTCAATTATTTACTATATATTACTGAAAATGCAGCGACCTACTCTGAATTTATTTATTGCACAATTAAAATAATTAATTCAATTGGCATGTCCAAATGTACTTAAAGGTTGAGTGAGAATTTGGTCAAAACATGTACAGATGTGTATTATATGTAAATAGTTTAATTTGTAAATGCCATAATGTACAATGACATTTTCTGGGATCTTTTATTTCAGCTCATGAAACATGGGACCAAAACTTTACATGTTGCGTTTATATTTTTCTTTAGTATATTTCAATTGACTGATTTCCTTATGAGCTGTAATTCAGTAAAATATTAGAAATTGTTGCATTGATTTTTGTTCAGTATATTTATTTTGTTAGATACATCTCCCTATTAGTGGAAATCTTATTTTTTCAAAGCCATTTTAGCTGTCGCGCTAGCTGTTCAGTCTGAACAGATTCACAAATCATGGGAATTTGTTGCGTAATGCAGACGTTGACTCCCTCTGAGGCACATGTTGCTCGGCAACCCCCCTGTGTGGCTAAAGCCAGTGTGAGAAACATTGCTAACAAATGTTTGTGCTATGAAACTAAATAAATAAATACTGCGCTCTGACCCACAAAACTTATTTGCTAAATTCATGATAGTGTAAGACAAACCAAGAGAAGTGAACATCAAAACTGGATCGTTTTATTGGAATTTGCAACTGTTGGTAAGTAATGAATCTGCTATCTTCTGACATTACTGAATGCATCTTTAACATTGGTAGAATGTATTTTCTGAATACTAAAACAGGTCTCTTAGATTGCTATCACCTCTTGTGACCTCTCTCCATCTCTTCAGTTGTACTAATTGAATATCCCACAGTATTAGCCATTTCCACTCATGAAGGACCTCCAATTAAGCACATCTTACGAGATGACATTGCACTTCGAGGGTATGGAAATGAATACTCCACATTTGTCTCAAAATTGATTGCTCAATTAACCACTGTGGATTGGAACCCTTAGTGACATCTCACTTGAATGCCCCATTTGGTTGTTTCACCCATCCCATAGCTGAATGCACTTGGATAAGAGCATCTGCAAAATGACTCTCATGCAAATTTGTAACAAGACATGGGGAAAAACTGTGAATATCTAATATAGATAAGCATTGCTGTCTAAGATTCCTATTTTTGGTATATTTATACTACATATTCAATGGGCATTTCTATTGTGCTACTGATGGGAAGGTTTAACATTGGCTAAACTAGCCACCTGTATTCAATCATATTTGTTCATTTTTGACATTTTAATTATCATCTTAGTCTCCACCTGGACACCATGGGTGTGGTATCTGTTCAGTAATTTGCGATGTAGCGCACCATCCTGTAACACACCATAATGGAATAAAGTTGTACTACAGTAAATAACTGCAGTATAATCTCCTACCTCTGATTTATCCCCCATATATATCCTCTGTGTGCAGAGAAAGTTCACTGGAAGATAATTACCCTCTATCTCAGGGTTAGCCTCTGTGGCACTATTTGTGAGGAAACCAGAAGTGACCTTGGTTAAATAGCCTCCACTGGACGGTCAGTTTAGTTTAGACCCAGATTTAGGACAGTGCTCTTTAGACTGACTCTACGGACACATGGACTGTAGTCTGTTCAGACAGTTCAGGCTTACTCTCTAAAAGTCTCAGTTTAACAGATAAAGCTGAAAATGACATGATTTAGGCCCATTACAGATGAATGCAATGTTTAACTGGTTCCTTATGTAATCGATTTTGAATAGAGTATGCTATGCCCATGGGATATAATTTGTTTAGCACGTCCATTACCAAGGTCCTACTCTACTGCTAATGTTTACTTCCTTCCCCATAGAGAGTGAGATGGATGGGATACTTTGTGTGAAGAGGAGCATCATGTTTAAAGATTTTGCTGGCCTGAGGGATTGTAAGGGAAGGAGACGGGGGGGGCCTTTGGACAAAATGAGCGTTGAGCTCTCACTCCATCAGAGTGATAGATAGATGGAGGGATGGTCGTCATTATTTTCCCCGTCTCTGAGGTCTTCATTGCTCTCCATTTCTCTTTCTCTCCTTCACTTCTTTCTCCCTCCGTGTCTCTTACAGCTGGTCGCTCCGTCTGCTCCTTAACTCGTTTGTCAGTCGGCCCCAGCAGACTAGGAGACAGTCGTCACCAGTGATGTCATTATTCCGACTGTCTCTGAGACCTTTCAGGTTTTTTGTTTTTCCCTTTGCAGTTTTGAGGACTGTCTCCTTCACTAGAAAAAGGTCTAGAAGAGATGGGTTCATATGAGGAAATATCAGTCTCTTCAAAATATTTCTGATTTTGTCCCATATACACTTTTTGACTGGCTCTAGACTTGGCTTCTCCTCTGTCTGTACCTCTGTGTAATTTGGCAGGCTCACTGCTCGGTGGACAGTAACTAAAGCGGGTTTTGGCCTTTGGGATGTTCTTAAGCAGCTGTAGCTCAGCATGTAGTGCACATTTGAGACATCTGCTTTGCTGGCACTCTCCTCCCTGCTTAAGAATGCAGTGGTTCAGACAAGTGTCTCTTGTGTTACAGATAATGTCTACAATGGTAATAAAATAATTGTTGCATTGTAACATACACCCTTACAATCCCAGTGAAATATGTTGCCTTTCAGGTTCAGCCATAGTAGGACGCTGCCCCTGGTGCAAATTAGGGTTAAGTGCCTTGCTCTAGGACATATCGACAGATAATTTTTCTTTGTCAGCTCGGGTATTCAAACAAGCGACCTTTCGGTTACTGGCCCAGCGCCTCTAACCATTGTTCACCACTGAGGTTGATATGATAATGCATTAGTTGCAAGTTTTGCTTCTTAACCATGTGGCATGAGTTGTTGTAGATTATATCAACGCTTACTCACCTGAGTCACCTCTAAGCAAATATACTGCACAGTTAGTGTGCTTATTTTGTCCACAATCATAATCATACTCTATTGTGGCATGGCTGAAGGTATAGTTCATTACCTTGACATTACAAGAACCCCACCTGTAAATCTACACATTGATTCACATTGGAAACATAAGCACCCTTACGTTTCCATTATCAGGCTTCAGTCGCCACACACTTTACATTAAAGCCCACAGATTTACCACACCCACATATGGCCGTGCATTATATGGTTTCCTGCCTTCTGTGCGATCTCTACATTTGAACATAAGGCTCCTATTTGATTGGTCTGAGCAGGCGACCTTGCCCGTAATCAGTGGACAAAATGGGAGTAGGGGGAAAGTGGAGTCTCTGATACCCTGCCAGAGGTGAAGGGCCCCATTTTTTTTAAAGACAGTGCAGGGAAAACAACGATGATTCACACACAGAGAGAAGAGTCAATGGACATTAACAGACGAAAAGACCTACAACCCCACAAAGAAAAGCAGAGACTGCTTTTACAGACACAAAACAACCAATTAAAAAGGAGAGGCAGGACAAAAAAGCATTTATCTCCATAGTGGACGCTGGAGCCATGCCGAGAAATGTCCTTTCTGCTCTTGTTTTGAGTCAGACAACTTTTCCGGAGCTAAAGGTTTCCAAAGATAAGAGTTGTTCATTACAGCCTCTTTGCAGCATTGGGCTTCACAAATGGACAAAGAAAGCAGAGTCTGCACTTATCTGTGTTTTGTTATAACTCTTCTTCTTGCAGAATAGCTCCTGCAGGTGCTGCATTAGAGATAAAAATCGTCAGTACGTCAGACGCATGTAAAAAAACGTCAGGATTTCCGAAGCAAAATTACACAGATATACCCTGTTCCCACAAGGATAAAGAGATTTATTGACTGCAAGTTTCTTTATAAATCTTAAGTACCCCATCAGCGAGTTTGTACTACTGAGGATTGTATCAATATTCTGTGATGGTATAACCATTTGCAAAGGCGCTAGGAGATTCTGAGACATGAAAGCAAATGCAAAAAGATAGGATAACGATTCACTGGTCAACCGGTTCAAATGTTTTGATATGAGTGCATTGGTTTGGGGTCTGTCTGGGGGACCCCAAACCGATCCAAATGTGGCATGCATCGGTCAGAAAATCAATTCAAATGTTATTTTTTTTTGTTGTTGCTCAAATTACTTCCTACCTTCTGAAAATACCGCTGCATCCTCTCCTTCAGTGTTGAACTAAGCATGTAATTGTGTTGACAGTCATTGATCTACAAGTCATTTTGCATGCCGAACAACCCCAGGCAATATCAGTAGCCTAGTCAAACTGTGCGCAGCTTCACGCGCTGACCAAGGAGAGGTAGGCCTATTCCTGATCTGGCACATTTGCGCGTCACCTTCAGCATTCAAGTGTTTGTAAAATGGCTTGTGCAATATTAGGCTTTATTAGTTTAGTGACAACCAATGTAATTTGCTAGGTTATTTTTATCAAATGCGCTGTTGAAATGTGTGTTTTACCAGAATAAAAGTAGCCTAAGCTACCTCCGGAGACGAGTCATCAGCCTGTACCTGCTGATCGTGGCTTACATTCGATTTGGATTGTTCAGGTTCACCATCAGCGGTAGTTTTGCTTAAAACAGTGTTTATACAGTGGGGGAAAAAAGTATTTAGTCAGCCACCAATTGTGCAAGTTCTCCCACTTAAAAGATGAGAGAGGCCTGTAATTTACATCGTAGGTACACGTCAACTATGACAGACAAAATGAGAAAAAAAATCAAGAAAATCACATTAAGATTTTTAATGAATTTATTTGCAAATTATGGTGGAAAATAAGTATTTGGTCAATAACAAAAGTTTCTCAATACTTTGTTATATACCCTTTGTTGGCAATGACACAGGTCAAATGTTTTCTGTAAGTCTTCACAAGGTTTTCACACACTGTTGCTGGTATTTTGGCCCATTCCTCCATGCAGATCTCCTCTAGAGCAGTGATGTTTTGGGGCTGTCGCTGGGCAACACGGACTTTCAACTCCCTCCAAATATTTTCTATGGGGATCTGGAGACTGGCTAGGCCACTTCAGACCTTGAAATGCTTCTTACGAAGCCACTCCTTCGTTGCCCGGGCGGTGTGTTTGGGATCATTGTCATGCTGAAAGACCCAGCCATGTTTCATCTTCAATGCCCTTGCTGATGGAAGGAGGTTTTCACTCAAAATCTCACGATACATGGCCCCATTAATTATTTCCTTTACACAGATCAGTCGTCCTGGTCCCTTTGCAGAAAAACAGCCCCAAAGCATGATGTTTCCACCCCCATGCTTCACAGTAGGTATGGTGTTCTTTGGATGCAACTCAGCATTCTTTGTCCTCCAAACACGACGAGTTTAGTTTTTACCAAAAAGTTCTATTTTGGTTTCATCTGACCATATGACATTCTCCCAATCCTCTTCTGGATCATCCAAATGCACTCTAGCAAACTTCAGACGGGCCTGGACATGTACTGGCTTAAGCAGGGGGAGACGTCTGGCACTGCAGGATTTGAGTCCCTGGCGGCGTAGTGTGTTACTGATGGTAGGCTTTGTTACTTTGGTCCCAGCTCTCTGCAGGTCATTCACTAGGTCCCCCTGTGTGGTTCTGGGATTTTTGCTCACCGTTCTTGTGATCATTTTGACCCCACGGGGTGAGATCTTGTGTGGAGCCCCAGATCGAGGGAGATTATCAGTGGCCTTGTATGTCTTCCATTTCCTAATAATTGCTCCCACAGTTGATTTCTTCAAACCAAGCTGCTTACAGTGGGGAAAAAAAGTATTTAGTCAGCCACCAATTGTGCACGTTCTCCCACTTAAAAAGATGAGGCCTGTAATTTTCATCATAGGTACACGTCATCTATGACAGACAAATTGAGGAAAATAAATCCAGAAAATCTCATTGTAGGATTTTTAATGAATTTATTTGCAAATTATGGTGGAAAATAAGTATTTGGTCACCTACAAACAAGCAAGGTTTCTGGCTCTCACAGACCTGTAACTTCTTCTTTAAGAGGCTCCTCTGTACTCCACTCGTTACCTGTATTAATGGCACCTGTTTGAACTTGTTATCAGTATAAAAGACACCTGTCCACAACCTCAAACAGTCACACTCCAAACTCCACTATGGCCAAGACCAAAGAGCTGTCAAAGGACACCAGAAACAAAATTGTAGACCTGCACCAGGCTGTTGGCTCAGAAAGATCCAGCTCAGAGGCCCAGCTCATGAGATCCATCAGCAGCAGATTTTAATTTAGATTCAATTCGTTCCTTTAATCAAACTGAATTGCACCGAATTGTTTCAAACTTAAACATATCGTTCCTGTATCGAATCAGAGCCCAGGTATCTAGATACATATCGAATCGTCTGGAAAGGGAAAGATGCACATCCCTACAAAAAGACCACTGACGGCAGACAAGCATTAGAAATATTCCATATACATCATGTCAGCTGCCATATGTTCAAATCAAATACCCTTCCCTTCATGCCAAACGCATATAAAATAATACCTGGAGTATCATATTGCTCTGGCACTTAATTCAGATGATCATCCATATGGTTCAGTATTGCCTAGTTATAGGTCGACACACTGTCAAATCCTTGAGTGGATACAGAACCATCCCAAATTCAAATGAACACAAGGATGCACACCATATGCCTTCTCCTCAATGCCCCAAGGGAGCAGGAGAGCTAACATTAGCACACTGATGTCATAGCAGTTTAGCGCACTGGGAGGATACTAACCCTGGCTCATTTCTGAAATGGCTCAGTGCATTAAACTCCAACTCACTGATAACACCGTTCTGCCTTGAGCTCAGCGTTTCTTTTGTTACCTTCTGAGCCACCGCGGCCCAACAGCTCTCCTTCCCAAGACAGTTTGATGGGCTCTTTCTTTTTATCGCTTCGGTCTCTGGAAATGTTTAATTTTGAGTTTTTGCCCCTTACCCATAGCAGCACGCCCCAGGGGTTGTGGAGTGTAGGGGGTTAAAGCCACACTATAATGAATGATATGTCACATGAAGGTGAACGATCTGCTCAGAGTGTATGGATGTATTGATGTAATTTTCTCTTATGGGCTCCGTTATTGTTGGAATGGCATGTTTGTCACATAGGGTTTTATGGCCTTGTGAACACCTACAGTATAGAGATGGGACACCTTTAAAAAAGTGTAACGTTTATGTTCTCTTCAATGTTATTTTGGTTTTAGAATTGGACAAATAAGGCGTGAATTACAACAAGTTGGGAACTTGATGGTCCAATACAGTTGTTTTTATCTCACTATCAAATATTTTCTGGGTAACAATTAAGTACCTTACTGTGATTTGTTTTAAATTAAAATGGTCAAAAATAAACAAGCTTCTTAGCAAAGGGCAATTTCTCAAGCAAGAATTTAGCTAAGACTGTCTGGGGAGGGGAAAACTGATAATGTGCAGTTATTGGCAGAGAGGTTTGCAACTCTCTTATTGGTCTAGTAACACTAGAACTGCTAAAGCAGTCATTTTGACTGCTCATGGTTTTTGTTTTTATTACTCAGCCATGTTTTAAAGTCATGCCCCGCTCTGTCCTTGACCTTTCCTAAATAAGGCAACATTATTGTTGGTGTTAGAATCTTAATATCACAAACAGAACTCGAATTATAACCAGTTTTAGGAGGGCATGCTATTTAAAAATAAAAGGGTTTTCCCCCGTTGCCCCTCCCGACAGTAGGGCCTGCTCCACTCCTCCTTCTGACAGTTGACAGAGCAGTGTCTAGCTGATAATCACCCAGATAATTGACTCGAAACTGAACCTAAACTATACTGAAACAAATTTCACACACACAATAGATTAAATAAAATAAGTAAAGTATGATAGGAAGAATGGGTGAGTTGATGAGCTAGGGGAAGCGAACGATGCCTAATGTTATCGACAATTGTGAATGAAGAACAGGGTGGGCTATTCTATTGATCCACTCTAATTATCCCTATATCAGTCCACCGAATCAAAGCAGTCTTATCAGTCTACTCTGGCATACTTGGAATAGGCTACACAGTGAGAGCGTGCGTAATTGTACATGCTGAACGGCTTTCAATATGTGTTTCGGAGAATGTGGTGATGAGGCTTGTGGAACCTTAGGTTGGCAAGGGAATAAATGTCACCTTGGACAATTTCACTGTCATTGGCAAACAAGTTCCTAGCAAAGAAAACAAGTCTGGCCGGCACCATGAACAAAGTGAGATGGGAGCTCCCTCCCTCTGTTCAAAATATGGCACCTGCACAGCCGTTGCAACCGTGCTGAAGAATGACAATATGACTGGGACACTAATGACAAAACTGGAGACTTACGCACTACAACCAAACAAAGGTATATCAGTGTGTCAAGCAAGTGAAAGTTACACGTTGTCAACTGCTATGACAAGGGATAACAGCTACACTGAACAAAAATATAAACGCAACAATTTCAAAGATTTTACTGAGTTACAGTTCATATAAGAAAATCGGTCAATTGATATAAATTCATTAAGCCCAAATCTATGAATTTCACATAACTGAAAATACAGATATTCCTCTGCTGGTCACAGTTAACTTAACAAAAAAGTTATGGGCGTGGATCAGAAAACCAGTCAGTATCTGGTGTGACCACCATTTGCCTCATGCGGTTTGCTGATGTCAACATTGTGAACAGAGTGCCCCATGGTGGCGGTGGGGTTATTGTATGGGCAGGCATAAGCTGCAGACAACAAACACAATTGCATTTTATCGATGCCAATTTGAATGCACAGAGATACCATGATGAGATCCTGAGGCCCATTGTGGTAACATTCATCCACCGCCATCACCTCATGTTTCAGCATGATAATGCACGGATGTTGCAAGGATCTGTACACAATTCCTGGAAGCTGAAAATGTCCCAGTTCTTCCATGGCCTGCATACTCACCAGACCATGTCACCCATTGAGAATTTTTGGAATGCTTTGGATCGACGCGTATGAAAGCGTGTTCCAGTTCCCGCCAATGTCCAGCAACATTACACAGCCATTGAAGAGGAATGGGTCAACATTCCATAGGCCACAATCAACAGCCTGATCAACTATGCGAAGGAGATGTCACACTGCATGAGGCAAATTGTGGTCACACCAGATACTGACTGGTTTCCTGATCCGCGCCCCTACCATTTTTTAAGGTACTGTATCTGTGACCAACAGATGCATATCTGTATTCCCAGTCATGTGAAATCCATAGATTAGGGCCTAATTTATTTATTTAAATGGACTGATTTCCTTATGAACTGTAACTCCGTAAACGCTTTGAAATTGTTGCATGTTGCATTTATATTTTTGTTCAGTGTGTGTGTGTGTGTGTGTGTGTGTGTGTGTGTGTGTGTGTGTGTGTGTATATACATAAGAATGTGGACACCCCTTCAAATTAGTGGATTCGGCTATTTCAACCACACCCGTTGCTGACAGCATTAATAATTCAACTTAAAGGCTTGGCTCTCTGATCCATCAATGTTTAATTGTGAAACTTGGCACTTCATTTGATAATAATAGTGGAATATAAACCAGTGCAATGATGGAAAATTATGTTCTTTTTAGTTTTGGGCTACACTTTTTTTTCTTTTGTTCTTCAAACAGCCCTCTACTTTTCAGAAAAAATAAACCATGTTTCCTTTAAAGCACTCTCATCCCCATGCATGGCTTGGTGGTGGGTGATATCACTGTACATTGATAAGTCGTCTATCCTTAATGGGTTTGAATCGTTTGAGCATTGAGCTGAGCCAAACCTGATCGTTGAACCCACTTTACTTTGACCAGAGCTCAATCACCTCGCTAATTTAGAGAATGTGATCTCGTTCCACTAAGTTAAGAGCAGAAACGTCATTACTTACCATGGTTTTTGGGGGTATTTATCATCGATAGCCAATGCTAGTAAGGGTCCCTCTAAGGCAAGGGCGTTGTTGGGTCTTTTTCCATGAACTCAAATATTGATCTGTCCTCTGCCTTGATGACGACATCAGTATGGTCTATTTATCCTCAAAGGTTACCGTAGCAGGCTTTATAGCCTTGGGCTGTCTTTTGAAGTAATGATGTTCAGGCTCGAGCCACTGATGTTTATAGTTGATTTCTAGACTATGTATTACTTTTTCTGTATTTCTGTATAAAATGTAAGTTTCCATTACTGTTTCAAGCGCCTTATTCTACCAACTGAGTCACACAACTGAGCAGTGCGCTTTGGTTCAAATGAAAGATACTGTATGAGGTGACCAGAGTTGGCTAGTTTGTATGAAAGTCGTTGCTGATCAGTTTTCAGCACTTCTCAGAAACTTGTCAGCTTTCCAGGGCTTTGAATGGTAGCGAATGAGAAAAAGCTGCAGGTGATTTATCCATGCCCTGGCTTTTGAGTTCACTCAGAGAGAGAGAGAGAGAGGACTTGGACCAACTTGAAATTAGAAATACTCTCTGCAGTTCTATCTGCTCTGCAGCAGAATATATATCTATAAAATATATCAAATAATTTATATATCAGTAGGCCTAGACCAGGGATGGGCAACTTTGATGGGGTGGGAGCCACAATCTGAACTCATCATGAGGTGCTGCATTGGCTCGCAGGTCTGCGTACCCACATCATACCCGCACATGCAGTCAGAGCCAGTCCTAGATTGTTGGGGGCCCTAAGCAAAATGTTGTTGTGTTTCCCCCCCACCTTGCCAGCGAAACTATTTAGTAGCAGAGTAAAAAAAAAAAGTTAAAGCTAAATTCATTCAATTCTACACATTTTGCCATAGGGTGGAGAGAAGTTTTCACTTTTTAATATGATACAGTATCTGAGTGAGAGTGACTAACAAAATCAATGGGGGCCCCCGGTCGGTCATTCAACCATGATTACTACAATTTCAGATAGCAGGCTAGACTAACTTACCAATACAATTTTTTTTTGCTGATGGTGGTGTAACGGTACACGTATTCGTACTGAACCGTTCGGTACAGGGACCTCGGTTCGGTCCACACTGAACCCGAATGAATACATAAAAAAACACTTGGCCTATGCCTCTTGACTAAATCTAAGCAGAAACAAAGATTTCAGGCTATTCCGTTAAAGCAACTACAGCCTACAGTATGAGCACATTGTTATCAAAATTCTCATCTTAATTTGCTGCATTTCAAGCTGTCCTTTTTGTGAGGCGTACTTCTGTAGGATGCAGAGTGGTGGGATAGATACTCTCGGGACCAACACTTTACGCGTTTATATTTTTGTTCAGTTTAGTCAATTGTGAAATTTCACCGTATGTTTACATTAGTGTTCTGTGATTTTTCAGTTGTGAATGAACTTTTAAAAGGACTCATAGTATTTTGGGAAGTTTAAATAAATCTTGCATGGCCCGACTCATTTCTGCAGAGGCACTTTTCAGGAACTTGTCTGCGATTGTTTCTCTTTCCACAGCAAGGATTTCCCATTTTAATGTCACTGTGCACATTTGGCGATGATACATCATATTACCTTTCACTGTTTGAGGCTGATGAAATTGTGCTCTCAGTAAGCGTGTCTGGGCAGAGAGCCCAGGCGTACTGTATTATCTGAAAATGACTACATCATCCCAGAGTCTATCACTATTATTTCCAGTCATTTCTCCTCATACTTTTCAAATCCACTGCAAAGCGGTATTTGTTCAGCCTCATGTCTCTGTGGATTTGCTCCTGTAAAAAGCAAGTGTGAAATTGGAGTTGTAGTCAAGGTCGACTTATGTTAGCCTTTTCAATTCAGTTATGCTGGATCTTTCAGATGCATTCACATTTGTTGTTGTATCGAGTTGAACTTGTAATTTACCCTCAGTTTGACATAATGATCTAGTTCTACACTACCGGTCAAAAGTTTTAAAACACCTACTCATTCAAGAGTTTTGCTTTATTTTTTAATATTTTCGACATTGTAGAATAATAGTGAAGACATCAGAACTATGAAATAACACATATGGAATCATGTAGTAATGTTTTTAATTTAATTGAAAAGGCATTCTATTTGGGTCTAGAGCAGTTTTCAAAGGGTGAAATCAACGCTATGCCTCAGTGGCGATAGTCACCATCTCTCCCCAGGCGCTGCCTTCCATTGTTTTCAGCATCAATACACCTGTCAACATATCAGAATGGAGGTCACCTCCACATTGTCCTCATTGCCAGAAGGCTAAATGTCAAAGTTCCCGTTCCACCGGTCTAAAACTATCAAACAAAAGTTTCTGTGAGCCACTGGGATTTATTTCTATACATGGGATTGGGCAATTTAACATGTCACAGTCAATTCAGTGGATGCTTTTATTGAGAAAAACTAGAAAGTGCAATTCAATCCAGTTGAATTGCGAAAGGAAACACATTCAAACTGTTTCCAAAAGTTTTTGAAGGTTTGTTTTGGTTGAACAGAGGCAATGCATTGGAAAAGTATTTTTCTCTTTTGCTTTGTTAGTAGTTCTCTATCCTTCACACCTTTCTCTTCAACCCACCCTCACACATTTTACCTCTCTCCTCTTCCTCATTTTCTTCAGCATGCAGTGATGTTTAGTGTTCCCTTGGCAGAACCTGTGGGTCAGTCTGTCAGGTTACAGGTGCCTACTAGGTTAGGGCGTTCATATTTCAGCAACAGACCGCACCAGGTCTACAGCCCGCTAGGTTCTATCTCTACTGAGGATGGTTGAAACCAGGCCGTGCTTCAGACACCAATCCCCTCCAATAGGTTCAAGGGCGTTAGGGAGGAGAGAGTGTCTGAAAAAAGGCAGTCTGCTCAACGTTTGCTGCTGGTGGACTGAAACTGTTGAGTGGGCCTGCTTTCTAGCATAGAGTAGGAGGTTCGGCATATGGCAAAACTTGGCAAGAGACAATACAATATTAGCCTAATTTATAGAAAGTCATTCAGCAATTGCAGCATTATGGAGCTTAACAGAAACTTAAAATTCCTGAAATATGTTTTTCAAAGGTTGTGTTCTGACATAATCCTATTTGGAATACTAGTACCAAAACAGAAGCTGCCTAATCCATAATCTAGCCTCACTGTAAACATCCCATGACATCGGCAGGGCTTCCAAGAAGGCATGTTCCACACTTGCTAATGTGAGTTATCGTCATTACAGGAGCAACTTCCATTAAGGCAAACATGCCTGGTCTTGAGGGAGCCGACGGTACATATATGGGCTTGGAATGTGATGGTCATGTGTCGTATACATTTGTATTGAGGAACAGGAGATGCTAATTTAGTGATCTATGAAAAACGTTACTTGTGCGTCTGGTCAAAGATGAGAGATTGCAGTTTCTAGAACGCTACAGTTGAAATATATTGTTGTGTACACTAGTTGGTGTTATTTTGCCAGTGTTTCAAATTGGCTGAGGCTTGTGTGAAAGGAGCCACTATTTCACTCTGTATTGTCAGATATAGGCCAGAGAACGCCATTGTCCTCATGCCACTTGAAGCATCGACACAATGGACTGTCCTTAAAATACCCCAGCATAACTGCAGTGAATCACAACTGCGAGGGAATTGGTTGTAGACTTTTAAAGGGCCCCTGTTGTTTATCAGAAACACGACTGGAATTGGAATCCAGGGGCTGGGTGAGAGGTGACGGAGCTGCACAGATTATCAACCCAAATTCTCCCTTGGTTAAATGGTGCAGTCTTAGAGTAAAATACAGCACACCTGCCTTCGTAATGTCTCTACACTGATTGAAATGACCCTCTATTGAACATGCCTGAATAGGCCTGCATACCTTCAGGTATTGGCTGGTAGCCTGGTACGTTGGACGTGGACTCTTGAGCGGGTGGAACAGAAGTTACCGAGAAAGGGTGGTGTTATTTTTTGCTGAGACTTTTGCTGAGTTTCAAGCTGACGTTAGTGTCCCCCCCCATGTCTGGACTCCAATGTGTTTTGTCTATTTTATTTTACAAGAAAACTGAAAGTAAACAATGAGCTGACACGGCACATTGATTAGCCTTATTTTATTCTAACTATTTGAAGCCTTGTATGGCACTAGTGGTGCTAAATGTACTATATTAGACATGCTAAAGTTGTCCTTCCTTATGGCATACTATAATCCGGGTAGTTTGGCTCCTGGATTCTGATTTGGCTGAAAGCCGGTATGATGCAAAAATACTTGTTTACTGTTCTAATTACGTTGGTAACCTGTTTATAATAGCAATAAGGCACCTCGGGGTTTGTGGTATATGGCCAATATACCTCGGATAAGGGCTGTGTCCAGGAAGAACAGCCATTAGCTGTGGTATATTGGCCATATACCACACCCCCCGAGCCTGTTTTCTTACATTTTGCTTTAATTTTGTGCTTATTGGAGACTCTAATTCTTAACTTTAACCAACCGTGTGAATATAATCCACAACTTTAGGTTTTGACACAAAGGATGTCTACAATTTGTTCAAACAATTTTCTAAGTAGGAAACAGTCCCTGTGCTTCTCATCTCTACCCTAAAACAATACTTCAGTCACGCGCCTGCGAAAGCAGAGGTCAGAATCCTCAGACGACAGCGGCACTTGCAGACATTCCCAAAATAGGCCTGCCTGCTACGTATGCACAGAATGACCTATGGAACAATAGCCTCAGTTCACAGTAGGTTTCAGCCATCTCATTTCATACCTGAAAGCGCCAGCCGCCCCATGTTAGTCAGACGAATAATGAATGATCAATCACATGCTAGGCCTCACAGTACCTAGACTATCCATGGGACAGCAGGTAGCCTAGCGTTTAGGAACGTTGGGCCAGTAACCGTAAGGTTGCTGGTTCAAAACTCTGAGCCGACTAGGTGAAAAACCTGTCTGTGCCCTTGAGCAAGGCACTTAACCCTAATGACTGATCCCTGGCTCTGACCCCACTCTCAGAAGGTGTCTCGGGTGGGGGGAATATGCAAAATATCAAATTTCCAATTCACAAATTCATTTGTACATGTGGTGACAGGACAAATGTTAGCACCCACCTTATTATCTTATAAATAATACCACTGGAAAGGGATGGTTTTTAAAATTGATGGCGTGGCATGGGAGATGATAGACTGAGTTGATGGGGGTTTGAGTTAACGACTATCTTTTGACTAGGGGAACCGTGGCATGGTATGAAGCGATTTCAGTGCAAGCAGATTGCATTTTAATTTTATGATTTTGTATTAGGATATAGAATTTGAATGTAATATATTTGAATGTTTAATGTGCAAATTCAATCATTGAATTCATAAATTGAACATGTATTTCATGATTTGAAACTGAATTGAATTAATATTGCATTCCCTTTTTAAAATAAAATGTATATTTATTTGAATATTCAAATTCAACATTTTATATGTTGTTTCAATATGGTAGATAATGCATTCATTGTATCAAGTTTACAAACCATTTGAAGTAATCAATGTTTCATATATTCAACTTATCAGATGCATTCAGATGCAGTTTTCAAATTCAGTTATCAAATTCAGTTTTCTTCATTCAGATTCAAAACCAGAGAAAACATCCTGGTACTTTGCCAGCCAGGAAAGGTAGTGGAAAAATAAAAAATGCTCTCTGTGGTGAAAGGAAGCTTCTGGCAGTTTCTGATGCCAATGTGGCATGTTGAATGTATTTTCTTATGAATTTGGCTCTAGCGTTTGAACCGCTTTGGCTATAGCTATTATATAATTCCTGAAAGCTGAGACTCTGGAGCATGGACGTGCCTTCTGTTCCCCTCTATGATGATCACAGGCTGCGTCAGAAGGGAATGTCTGAAAAAATTAATAATTTGCCCCCATATGAGTATAGTTGAAATGCCACGTCATAGCCCTTCCACTCCCTATTTAATCTTGCTCTTGTGACTGACTGGGTTCGAACCAGGTCTCCTGCATGTCACAAGACTGTTAGCCCACTTTAGCTAAAGCCTATAGGGATAAGTTCAGGAATTGTAGGTAAAGGATGACACGCTGCTTGCTTAACGTGTACCGTTTCCCCCTGATTCAGCTCATACCGAGACTCAAACTCAGGAAATCTGCCTCGCATACACAGGTGACCACCCTCCTGAAGCATTTCAACCCATTGTGCTATTAAAAAAGGCCTTCAATTGCGCAAGGAGCGATACTTCAGGCTCTTGACTGAGATTCATAGATCCCAATCTGCTACATTAACCCCCTTAACTCACTTCACAGCGACCCCAGCGGTTGAACCAGCACAACTGTCGATCCGAGTCCAGTAGCAAAATTGCAAAGGATGTCACGCTGCCTGCTTATTGAGTACCGTTTCCCCTTGATTCAGCTCATATGGAGACTCGAACTCAGGACTTCTGCCGTTTTTAGCCCAGTGGGCCTGTCTACCTTGGTTTTTTTGCACACAATTATCATCTGGCTACAAATGGGGGCCTCAAGGAAAAGAATGGGCTAGTGTGAGGTCCTGGAGGAAAATAATGGACCAGTGTGGGGGCTTCAAGGAAAATAATGTGTGTTAGAATTGCCATCGCTGATTTTTGGTCTTATTCCGCCCCTGGTCTCCGGTAAGAGTAGTCATTATAAGGATAACGTGACCGACTGGGTTAAGACTGTTAGCCTGTTGAGGTAAAGCCTAGTCATTGGTCCTGTGACATGGATGGGTCTCTTTAAAGGGGGGCTGAAGTGTAACAGGTGTTTCGGTGACCACGCTCGTGTGATGAGTACCTTGAGAAAGTTGCATTGTCCGATGCACAGGACACCTGGGTTAGAACCCCATCAGTCAAACTAACATGTCTCTGCCAAGGTTGAGCATCACATAGCGTCGCGAGCGGCCTGACCCCACGAGCTTACATGCATGGTTCGCTACATGCTGTAATCAGTCTGGTAATTACGAGGCTACTCATCACATGGAAGGATCACCAAATAAATGAAAAATTGAATCATTTTTTTTTGTCACATGCGCCGAATACAACAGTGAAATGCTTACTTACGAGCTGTTTACCAACAATGCTGAGTTAAGTACATTTGCTGAAAATGAAATGGTAACACAATATCATAACAATAACGAGACTATATAAATTACAAGGAGTACTGGTACCGAGTCAATGTGCAGGGCTGCAAGGTAGTTGAGGTAATATTTACATGTAGGTAGGGGTAAAAGTGACTAGGCAATCAGGATAGATAATAAACAGAGTAGCAGCAGCATGTGTATGGAGTCTGTGTTTTGTGTGTGAGCGTATGTAGTCTGTGTTGGAGTGTCAGTGGGTCCAGTGAGCGTACTTTCCAGAAATAAGTCTATCACTGTTGCCGCTTGCTACAGACCCCCCTCAGCCCCCAGTTGTGCCCCGGACACCATATGTGAATTGCTTGCCCCCCATCTATCCTCAGAGTTCGTACTGCTTGGTGACCTAAACTGGGATATGCTTAACACCCCGGCTGTCCTACAATCTAAACTAGATGCCCTCAATCTCACACAAATTATCAAGAAACCTACCAGGTACAACCCTAAATCCGTAAACATGGGCACCCTCATAGATATCATCCTGACTAATTTACCCTCTAAATACACATCCGCTGTCTTCAACCAGGATCTCAGCGATCACTGCCTCATTGCCTGCGTCCGTAATGGGTCCGCGGTAAAACGACCACCCCTCATCACTGTCAAATGCTCCCTAAAACACTTCAGCGAGCAGGCCTTTCTAATTGACCTGGCCCGGGTATCCTGGATGGATATTGACCTCATTCCGTCAGTAGAGGATGCCTGGATGTTCTTCAAAAGTGCTTTCCTCTCTCTCCATCTTAAATAAGCATGCCCCATTCAAAAAATTCAGAACTAAGAACAGATATAGCCCCTGGTTCACCCCAGACTTGACTGCCCTTGACCAGCACAAAACATCCTGTGGCGTACTGCATTAGTATCGAACAGCCCCCGCGATATGCAACTTTTCAGGGAAGTCAGGAATCAATATACACAATCAGTTAGGAAAGCAAAAGCTAGCTTTTTCAAACAGAAATGTGCATCCTGTAACACTAACTCCAAAAGGTTTTGGGACACTGTGAAGTCCATGGAGAATAAGAGCACCTCCTCCCAGCTATCCACTGCATTGAGGCTAGGAAACACTGTCACCACCGATAAATCTACGATAATCGAGAATTTCAGTAAGCATTTTGCTACGGCTGGCCATGCTTTCCACCTGGCTACCCCTACCCCGGCCACCAGCTCGACACCCTCCGCTGCAACTTGCCCATGCCCCCCCCCCCCCCACACACACACACACACTTCTCCATCACCCAAATTCAGATAGCCGATGTCCTGAAAGAGCTGCAAAATCTGGACCCCTACAAATCAGCTGGGCTAGACAATCTGGACCCTTTCTTTCTGAAATTAGCCGTCGAAGTTGTCGCAACCCCTATTACTAGCCTCTTCAACCTCTCTTTCGTATCGTCTGAGATCCCCAGAGATTGGAAAGCTGCCGCGGTCATCCCCCTCTTCAAAGGGGGTGACACTCTAGATCCAAACTGTTACAGACCTATATCCATCCTGCCCTGCCTTTCGAAAGTATTTGAAAGCCAAGTTAACAAACAGATCACTGACCATTTCGAATCCACTATGCAATCTGGTTTCCGAGCTGGTCATAGGTGCACCTCAGCCACGCTCAAGGTCGATCGATAAAAGACCGCGATCGATAAAAGACAGTACTGTGCAGCCGTCTTTATCGACCTGGCCAAGGCTTTCGACTCTGTCAATCACTGCATTCTTATTGGCAGACTAAATAGCCTTGGTTTCTCAAATGACTGCCTCGCCTGGTTCACCAACTACTTCTCAGATAGAGTTCAATGTGTCAAATCGGAGGGCCTGTTGTCTGGACCTCTGGCAGTCTCTATTGGGGTGCCACAGGGTTAAATTCTCAGGCCGACTCTATTTTCTGTGTATATCAATGTCGCTCTTGTTGCTGGTGACTCTCAGATCCACGTCTACGCAGACAACACCATTTTGTATACATCTGGCCCTTCATTGGACACTGTGTTAACAAACCTCCAAACGAGATTCAATGCCATACAACACTCCTTCCGTGGCCTCCAACTGCTCTTAAGCGCTAGTAAAATCTAAATGCATGCTCTTCAATCGAACGCTGCTAGCACCCGCCCGCCCGACTAGAATCACTACTCTCGGCGGGTCTGACTTAGAATATGTGGACAACTACAAATACCTAAGTGTCTGGTTAGACTGTAAACTCTCCTTCCAGACTCACATTAAGCATCTCCAATCCAAAGTTAAATCTAGAATCGGCTTACTATTTTGCAACAAAGCCTCCTTCACTCATGCTGCTAAGCATACCCTCGTAAAACTGACTATCCTACCGATCCTGGACTTCCAACACTACTCAGCAAATTGGATGTAGTCTATCACAGTGCCATCCGTTTTGTCACCAAAGCCCCATATACTACCCACCATTGTGACCTGTACGCTCTCGTTGGCTGGCCCTCAATACATATTAGTCGCCAAACCCACTGGCTCCAGGTCATCTATAAATCACTTCTAGGCAAATCACCGCCTTATCTTAGCTCATTGATCACCATAGCAACACCCACCCGTAGTATGCGTTCCAGCAAGTAGATCTCACTGGTCATCCCCAAAGCCAACACCTCCTTTGGCCGCCATTCCTTCCAGTTCTCTGCTGCAAATGACTGGAACAAACTGCAAAAATCTCTGAAGCTGGAGACACTTATCTCCCTCACTAACTTTAAGCATCAGTTGTCAGAGCAGCTTACCGATCAGTGCACCTGTACACAGCCCATCTGTAATTAGCTCACCCAACTACCTCATCCCCATATTGTTATTTACATTATTTATTTTGCTCATTTGCACCCCAGTATCTCAATTTCACATCATCTTCTGCACATCTATCACTTCAGTGTTAGTGCAAAATAATTACAATTTAGTATTATGTGCTATTTATTGCTTTACCTCCATAACTTACTACATTTGCACACACTGTATATAGATTTTCTATTGTGTTATTGACTGTACGTTTTGTTTATTCCATATGTAACTCTGTTGTTTTTATCGCACTGCTTTGCTTTATCTTGGCCAGGTCGCAGTTGTAAATGAGAACTTGTTCTCAACTGGCTTACCTGGTTAAATAAAGGTAAAAAAAAAAAATGACCTAATGATATTCTGAACTGTAACTCAGTAAAATCTTTGAAATTGTTGCATGTTGCGATTTATATTTTTGTTCAGTATAAGTGGGCTAACAGTCTTGTGACATGCAGGAGACCTAGTTCGAACCCAGTCAGTCACAAGAGCAACATTACATAGGGAGTGGAAAGTCTATCCTTAAAAGGGCTATGACGGGGCAAAAATGTTATGGGGGCTAAATAGCGGTTTTTGTGACACTCCCTTCTAACGCGGCCTGTGATCATCATAGGCTGGAAACAGAAGGCACATCCATGCTCGAGTCTTCACTTTCAGGAATGTGGTCATAATAGCGTATAGCCAAAATGGTTCAAATGCTAGAGCCTAATTCATTGGAAGAAAATTGCATTATCACTGTCAGTCACGGTTATAGTGCAGATTGATGTCGTGACAGGCCCGTAATCTGCGGCCATTGCTGATTCATTGAGTTAAACACTTTCCCCCTACTACTTTCCCCTTCTTTCCTTCTCTCCTCCTTTTGCTCTATCGCTCCTCCTCCCTAGGGCCAAACAGGCCCCTCCCTCTTGGTAACAGCCGTCGAGGGCAAAACATCCACAGATGGTGCTGAGTAGAGTAAGCAGCCGGCGTAGTACGGGAGCAAGAGGGAGAGAGGTGGAGAGCCACTGTACAGACAAAGTAAGAGGTGGAAAGCTACTATACAGGGAAGAAAAGAGAAGGGTGGAGAGAGAATAGCCTCTTGTAAAATAAGCTTCAGTGAGAGGGAGAGAAATCGAGGAAGGAGGGTCACTGTACAGAGAAAAAGAGGGCGTGCAAGTGATGCAGAGCAGCCCAGTGGGGACCCAGAGGTAAACTGCCAGTGAGGAAATATTAATGGCCCTGACAGAGCGCTCACTGCGCAGCGTCCCACTGGTGATCGGAGCCTAGGCGCCGGAGAAGCCCTGAGAGAGGCGTCACATTAAGCGCAGCCCCGGGGTGCTCTCCACAAAGCGCTCCCGCCACCACCACCACTCTCACACTTACACACTTACACCAGGGGAACGTAGCCACACAGTGGACTGGAGGACAGAAGAGGAGAGCCTGGAGAGAGGACCAAGAAGGATTACACCCTGAAGAAGATTCCCCATTCCCCTCGCGACCCCCGACGCCAACATGAGCAGCTGCAGGAAGAGGTGCAAGAGGGAGATGTTCAAGTTCGCTCAGTACCTGTATAGACTCGTCACGGGCACGCTTCATGCAGGTAAAGTTTCTGAGGGGCTTTGTGCCATCGCTTGTCTTCTACTGTGTTTTGTGTGTACAGTAACTATTTTGCTTTCAGTCCTGCTGAGATGGGTTGTAGTCTAACAGTTGTAATCTCTGAAGTTAAGTTGTCGTACTCTTGGAAGCTGCTCCTAAACATGTTAAATTATGGTCACTTTGCTTCACGGTGCAAAGTAGAGCAACAGCTTCCACAGAAGCATAAAACTGCCACTCAGAGCTATCACACTTTAGTGCTTGCCATGCCTTTTGGTGTCGAGCTCATTTATACAGTCATGACTCTAGGCCAAGTTAGAGGACAGTGAAAAATACCAGAGTTGGAGTGTGCTTTATTACATGCGCCAGGTCATTGGGTGTGTGTGTGTCAGAGCGAGTGAAAAGAAAAGAGAGATGGGTAAGGAGGCGAGTGGGAGGGACTGAAAAATAGATGATCTCTTCCTTGGACAGGTGCCTGAATATATGCCACTGATCGCTAGTTGTGTACAACCCTTCCAGCATGCCTGAGCTACACTGCACAAAATGTGATGTGAACCATGTGAACCAAAATGTGATGTGAACCAAAATGAGAACCATTTAAACAGCTTCATCAAAGAAGACCATTATGTGTTGGATTTTATGGTTTTGTTGTAGATCAATCTGAGAATCATTATGGCTGACAACCCAATATTCTTTCATACCTGGCCACAATTGATTTATAGAATACTGCATTTTACATTATATGCAGTATATTTTATGTTTAAGGTTATAAACGAATCAGCTTCCTGTACATTTACTCTCATGAATTCGTAATGCTGTTGGTTTCAGTGTATTCATGGATAAAGCGTATTCTTGGTCATCAAAAATGACTGAAGTTTAATTCCGTGAATATATCAATCAAGTGGCAAAGTTACCTTGATCAATGTGTTGCTTGCTCCTCAGCTAACCTCTTGACAGGTAAACTATACAGCCATACTGCATCAGAAAAATTAGCATAAATCTAAAATAATTCCTATATTAACTGCCTTGTTTGCATGATTTATGTGCATGATTTAGGTATCATTGTAAAACTGTCATCCCAAGTACACTTATATTAACAGATTTATTGTAACTTCAGAACCACCTTAACTCCCACGTCTGATCTTTGGTGATGGGACTGATAATGAACAAATGAGATTGAACAAGATTACATATTGGATTACACCAGATTACGTTCATTACAGAACAAAGGTTACTTATAGTAGCATGTGGGGAGAACATGTTCTATAGATACTGTATGCATACTATATTTATATAACATACATATATACACTACCGTTCAAAAGTTTTAAAACACCTACTCATTCAAGGGCTTTTCTTAATTTTTACTATTTTCTACATTGTAGAATAATAGTGAAGACATCAAAACTATGAAATAACACATATGGAATCATGTAGTAACCAAAAAAGTGTTAAACAAATCAAAATATATTTTATATTTGAGATTCTTCAAATAGCCACCCTTTGCCTTGATGACAGCTTTGCACACTCTTGGCATTCTCTCAACCAGCTTCATGAGGTAGTCACCTGGAATGCATTTCAATTAACAAGTGTGCGTTCTTAAAAGTTAATTTGTGGAATTTCTTTCGTTCTTAATGCGTTTGAGCCAATCAGTTGTGTTGTGACAACGTAGGGGTGGTATACAGAAGATGGCCCTATTTGGTAAAAGACCAAGTCCATATTATGGCAAGAACAGCTCAAATAAGCAAAGAGAAACGACAGTCCATCATTACTTTAAGACATGGTCAGTCAATCTGGAAAATGTCAAGAACTTTTCAAGTTTCTTCAAGTGCAGTCGCAAAAACCATAAAGCGCTATGATGAAACTGGCTCTCATGAGGACCGCCACAGGAATGGAAGACCCAGAGTTACTTCTGCTGCAGAGGATAAGTTCATTAGAGTTAACTGCGCCTCAGATTGCAGCCCAAATAAATGCTTCACAGAGTTCAAGTAACAGACACATCTCAACATCAACTGTTCAGAGGAGACTGCGTGAATCAGGCCTTCATGGTCAAATTGCTGCAAAGGAACCACTACTAAAGGACACCAATAAGAAGAACACTTGCTTGGGCCAAGAAACACGAGCAATAGACATTAGACTGGTGGAAATATGACCTTTGGTCTAGAGTCCAAATTTGAGATTTTTGGTTCCAAGCGCCGTGTCTTTGTGTGACGCGGTGTGGGTAAACGGATGGTCTCCGCATGTGTGGTTCCCACCGTAAAGCATGGCTGTGCTTTGCTGGTGACACTGTCTGTGAATTATTTAGAATTCAAGGCACACTTAACCCGCATGGCTACCACAGCATTCTTCAGCGATACGCCATCCCATCTGGTTTGGGCTTAGTGGGACTATCATTTGTCTTTCAACAGGACAATGACCCAACACACCTCCAGGCTGTGTAAGGGCTATTTGACCAAGACCGAGAGTGATGGAGTGCTGCATCAGATGACCTGGCCTCCACAATCCCCCGACCTCAACCAAATTGAGATGGTTTGGGATGAGTGAAGGAAAAGCAGCCAACAAGTGCTCAGCATATGTGGGAACTCCTTCAAGACTGTTGGAAAAGCATTCCAGGTGAAGCTGGTTGAGAGAATGCCACGAGTGTGCAAAGCTGTCATCAAGGCAAAGGTTGGCTATTTGAAGAATCTCAAATATAAAATATATTTTGATTTGTTTAACACTTTTGTGGTTGATATATGATTCCATATGTGTTATTTCATAGTTTTAATGTCTTCACTATTATTCTACAATGTAGAAAATAGTCACAAAAAATAAAAAAAACTTGAATGAGTAGGTGTTATAAAACTTTTGACCGGTAGTGGACATTATTAATCAATCGGTTGTTTTTATTTTTCTCGCTCATTCAGTTGATTTTCATGTATTATGAGGACACTGGCTTTTGTCATCACCAGAGTACATTGTCATCTCTGTGAGGTCTCCTTAGGCTAGTAGACGTAATGTCACTGTCTTGTTAGTACATTAATGTGGCTGTCTCGTAGAAGGGCCTGGTTGATTATCTCCCTACGTGTACGAGGTGGCCCTAAGCCTCAGAGATGCTAAATGAATATGCTAATGACTGGCAGAGGCAAATTAAGTGGTATGTGGGACTGAATGTACTGCAATGAACAGCTGCTCCATACTGATTGCATATGGACATGAATTTATTATATATATATATATATATATATATATAATAAATTCATATATGCCTATAATACGGTCGTTACTAGTTAACACAACCACAAAGTCATAAACCCTGCCTATTTCTACCATTTATCTTCTTAAAATCTTGAACCTAACCTCACTGCTAACCTTATGCCTGACCTTAAATTAGACCAAAAAACACTTGTTTTCTTGAATTTAACGATATAGCTCATTTTGACGTTGTGGTAACTAGTGGAAACCCTGTAATACATGTACAGTGCATTCGGAAAGTATTCAGACCCCTTGACTTTTTCCACATTTTGTTACGTTGCAGCCTTATTCTAAAAGTGATTAAATTATTTTTGCCCCTCATCAATCTACACACAATACCCCACAATGGCAAAGCAAAAACAGTTATTTTTTAATTTATTTTGCAAATGTATAAAAAAAAAAAATACTGAAATATCACATTTACGTAAGTATTCAGACCCTTTACTCAATACTTTGCTGAAACACCTTTGGCAGCGATTACAGCTTTGAGTCTTCTCAGGTATGACGCTACAAGCTTGGCACGCCTGTATTTGGGGAGTTTCTCCCATCTCTGCAGATCCTCTCAAGCTCTGTCAGGTTGGATGGGGAGCGTTGCTGCAGAGTTATTTTCAGGTCTCTCCAGAGATGTTCGATCGGGTTCAAGTCTGGGCTATGGCTGGGCCTCTCAAGGACATTCAGAGACTTGTCCCGAAGGCACTCCTGCGTTGTCTTGGCTGTGGGCTTAGGGTTGTTGTCCTGTTGGAAGGTGAACCTTCGTCCCAGTCTGTGGTCCTGAGCACTCTGGAGCAGGTTTTCATCAAGGATCTCTCTGTACTTTGCTCCGTTCAGCTTTCCCTCAATCCTGACTAGTCTCCCAGTCCCTGCTGCTGAAAAACATTCCCACAGCATGATACTGCCACCACCATGCTTCACCGTAGGGATGGTATTGGCCAAGTGATGAGCGGTGCCAGGTTTCCTCCAGATGTGGCGCTTAGCATTCAGGCCAAAGAGTTCAATCTTGGTTTCATCAAACCAGAGAATCTTGTTTCTCATGGTCTTGAGAGTCCTTTAGGTGCCTTTTTGGCAAACTCCAAGCGGGCTGTCATGTGCCTTTTACTGAGGAGTGGCTTCCGTCTGGCTACTCTACCATAAAGGCCTGGTTGGTGGAGTGCTGCAGAGATTGTTGTCCTTCTGGAAGGTTCTCCCATCTCCACAGAGGAACTCTGGAGCTCTGTCAGCGTGACCATCGGGTTCTTGGTCACCTCCCTGGCCAAGGCCCTTCTCCCCCGATTGCTCAGTTTGGCCGGGCGGCCAGCTCAGTCTGTAATTTTAATGGTAGGTTTATTTGAACAGTGAGAGACAGAATAACAACAAAATAATCCAGAAAAACGCATGTAAAAAATGTTATAAATTGATTTGCATTTTAATGAGGGAAATAAGTATTTGACCCCCTCTCAATTAGAAAGATTTCTGGCTCCCAGGTGTCTTTTATACAGGTAACGAGCTGAGATTAGGAGCATACTCTTAAAGGGAATCTCAGAAGCAATCAATCAATCAGATTCCAAACTCTCCACCATGGCCAAGACCAAAGAGCTCTCCAAGGATGTCAGGGACAAAATTGTAGACCTACACAAGGCTGGAATGGGCTACAAGACCATCGCCAAGCAGCTTGGTGAGAAGGTGACAACAGTTGGTGCGATTATTCGCAAATGGAAGAAACACAAAATAACTGTCAATCTCCCTCGGCCTGGGGCTCCATGCAAGATCTCACCTCGTGGAGTTGCAATGATCATGAGAACGGTGAGGAATCAGCCCAGAACTACACGGGAGGATCTTGTCAATGATCTCAAGGCAGCTGGGACCATAGTCACCAAGAAAACAATTGGTAACACACTACGCCGTGAAGGACTGAAATACAAGGTCCCCCTGCTCAAGAAAGCACATATACAGGCCCGTCTGAAGTTTGCCAATGAACATCTGAACGATTCAGAGGAGAACTGGGTGAAAGTGTTGTGGTCAGATGAGACCAAAATCGAGCTTTTTGGCATCAACTTAACTCGCCGTGTTTGTAGGAGGAGGAATGCTGCCTATGACCCCAAGAACACCATCCCCACCGTCAAACATGGAGGTGGAAACATTGTGCTTTGGGGGTGTTTTTCTGCTAAGGGGACAGGACTAATTCACCGCATCAAAGGGATGATGGACGGGGCCATGTACCGTCAAATCTTGGGTGAGAACCTCCTTCCCTCAGCCAGGGCATTGATAATGGGTCGTGGATGGGTATTCCAGCATGACAATGACCCAAAACACACAGCCAAGGCAACAAAGGAGTGGCTCAAGAAGAAGCACATTAAGGTCCTGGAGTGGCCTAGCCAGTCTCCAGACCTTAATCCCATAGAAAATCTGTGGAGGGAGCTGAAGGTTCGAGTTGCCAAATGTCAGCCTCGAAACCTTAATGACTTGGAGAAGATCTGCAAAGAGGAGTGGGACAAAATCCCTCCTGAGATGTGTGCAAACCTGGTGGCCAACAACAAGAAACGTCTGACCTCTGTGATTGCCAACAAGGGTTTTGCCACCAAGTACTAAGTCATGTTTTGCAGAGGGGTCAAATGCTTATTTCCCTCATTAAAATGCAAATCAATTTATAACATTTGACATGCGTTTTTCTGGATGTTTTTGTTGTTATTCTGTCTCTCACTGTTCAAATAAACCTACCATTAAAATTATAGACTGATCATGTCTTTGTCAGTGGGCAAACGTACAAAATCAGCAGGGGATCAAATACTTTTTTCCCACACTGTATAGACAGGTGTGTGCCTTTCCAAATCATGTCCAATCAATTGAATTTAACACGTGGACTCCAATCAAGTTGTAGAAACATCCCAAGGATGATCAATGGAAACAGGATGCACCTGAGCTCAATTTCGAGTCTCATAGCTGTGGTCCTCTGTAGCTCAGCTGGTAGAGCACGGCGCTTGAAACGCAAAGGTAGTGGGTTCGATCCCCGGGACCACCCATACACAAAAATGTATGCACGCATGACTGTAAGTCGCTTTGGATAAAAGCGTCTGCTAAATGGCATATTATTTATTTTATTTTATAGCAAAGGGTCTGTATACTTATGTAAATAAGGTATTTGTTTTTTCTTTATAATACATTTGCAAACATTTCTCAAAACCTTTTCGCTTTGTCATTATGGGGTATTGTGTGTAGATTGATGAGGAAAACATTTGGTTAAATCCATTTTAGAATAAGGTGGTAACGTAACAAATGTTAAAATGGGAAGGGGTCTGAGTACTTTTCGAATATACTGTAGAAGACATTTCAGCATTGGGGAGGTTAGCGTTTCAGTACCGGACTGGATTTTGTTGGATACGAACATCTGGTTGCAGCCAAGGTCAACATGGTAAACATCAAAGTCCTCAGGCTCTTCCTTGCTGGTCTTGGGGAAATGTCATGATGGATGTCCTCCACCAATGGGCAGCCTTGCAGTGAGATGTCAAGATTGCTCCACCAATGGGGCAGGTTGTAGGAGGGTATTTTCCACTCAATTACACCACTGATTGATGTGATCACTATTGGCGGTATGGAGCAAGGAGAGTACCATCTCTCCACCAAATGAGATGTTGGTTTTAATACCTACAGGTGCCTGTGGGCAGGTTACACGTCAGCAATTGTCGTTATCCTTTGCTTCATCAGAACACATTTCTGCTTTTGTTCATTGAAGCATAGTTATTGTTTGCTCAAGCTGTAAGCTTGCTAAATTAGGAAAACCAAGAAGTTATTGACCATTTAAAGCCAGTTCAGCTGTTCTAAGAGTGCATGGTCTCTTTCTCTAAACCTCCAATCCCCATTGGTGGCATCTTTTTTTTTAAAATTCTGACACATTAAAGTGTTCACAATTAAATGCAGTATGTAAAGTGCTAATAAGTTTTATCAATGCTAGTATGGATTTGTAAGAAGCCTAATGGTTTGATATGGAGGTGTTGCACCTTTGCTGTGGTGCTTTATCTGAAACGATAAAATCCAGATAATGGAACGTGGCCATCTCTGCCAGTTATTTGCACATTTGGTGTAGACTGGTTGCAACTAAACTAGGCTTATGTCCCACGTCTCTAATCAGTTATTTATCATAATCTAGCCCTACTCAATTTCAGATATTTAGATATTTTAGCCTTTTTCTTATGGGAGAATGGGAAGATGCTCTTCAAGAGTGACTTAATGTATTGTAAACCAGCAATGCTGCTGCTCGTTGTATTTGGTATGAAAACATATGCTGAGGGGTTTAACTGCCAACAGCCAATGGACATGTGATGTAGATGAAACCCACATGATTATATCAACCATTAATAATTAAACAATTAGAGCCAGAATAGCATTTCCACCTCAGTGAACCCATTGCTGAAAAATCTGCATGGGCAAACTATTTTATAGAACTTGATGTGATTAAAATCTAAAATCATTTTTGACCAGAGCAATGGCCACATCACTGTGATGATCTGGTAGGAGAAGGATAGATGATGCAAATTACCGGACCATAAGATTTTAATTGAGATGTTAATTGTTCTAGAATAGGCTTCATGGACATTGATTACTTTACTTACAAAGCACAGTCCATGGATGCTCTTTCTGTTACATAGTCAATAAGATTGTATCTCTATGCATAGGCCTACAGTGCAGTATGTGTGACTTAATATGTTGTACTGTATATACATTGGGTTATTTTACTGCCCACTATCATATGAATGTGATGCCCTGGTTTATTTGTGTGGATGAGGAACAATGATTATGTCCAGCGCAAAAGGTTATGACGAGTACAATTGCTACAGTCAGGCCTGCGGTTGAATTTGTATTCATGGCACACGTTCTATGTTAACGCTTTCGCAGAGCAGATCCTTAAATTTTTCAGCAGTGATCTGCCTCCGAGAGTAAAGGGGGGGGGAAGCAAATCAAAATTGTACATTTTTAAGCCATAAAACAAAACATCTATCAGCACTCTTCAATACATTAAAAACCGCAATGATTTATCTGAGCACCGAGGGGAAACACATTTCCCTTTTAAGTATGCATTTTTACTGATTGAGAGAGGGGGAAAGAAAGAGGGACTATTCACCGAAGTATTAATCAAGTGTATAAGATGTTTTAAACCTGCACGTATTACGTGTTTACTCCTAAGCGGGCCTAATTTCAGAGTCAATCCTTTCTTGTCAATATCCCCCCAGACTTTGCGCTAACATACTCTGCACAAGTGTTCCAAGTCTCCCCTGTACATTAGGCCTGCCTCTTCTTTTCTATACAGCTGGTGCCCATGCCTGCGCTACAGACAGTGTGCTGTAAATATGCCATTTGCTCCAGATCAGAGGCAGATATTTTCCTGTTTTTTTTTCTCCCCTTCTCCGGTCGGATGGTCCCCTTAGCATTCAGCTGTCACCGGCGGCGGCTCCTGTAATGCATCATTTTCAGCCGGACAGGCTCAGATACCTGGTGCTCATTCTGGAACATTGCTTCCTGTTTCCCTCCTGTTTTGCTTTTGAATCACTTACCTGGGGAAAGTTTCCATATACGGACTGCAACAACTTCTCTCCCTCTCTGTCAAAGTAGAGGTGTACAGGCTTCTGGATTCCCTTGGAAGCGGTTCAGTGGTCCCTCATTGATTTCAAGTAATTTAATTTAGCTTGTCAACGAAATCACTAATATTTCCCCTCCTTGCTCTTCCGTATTGAAAAGTGAGTGAAATGTTGAGACATGTTGCTCATGAACATAAGCAGTGATGTTATCTATACCGTCGTGGCTTAATTCTGTCGATTCAGCAGAAGATGTGTTCATGGGAAGTTGCTTGTAGAGAGATTTGCATAAACATTGCCAGTGTTTGGATCCAGCCCAAATCTTAGGACATTGCTTAGACCCACTCGTCTCCTCATGTCTGTTTGGGTTTGATTTGTTTGTTTTTGAGTGTGCATCAGTGTGTGTTTACATATGAGCAAAGGTGTGCATTCACGGGACTGTGTCCATTTCCTAGTATGTTTATTTTTTTGTGTGGATGTGACTGAGCTTGTGAAGGCCTGCCCTGCCCCGTGATGGGCAGTTGTCTTTGTTTCCCTGTCTTTGGTTTCCTGACGGCTATTAGCAGGTCATGTTCCACCTGTCCTCTGGAGACGGCGCTCTCAAAACCCATAGTCCCGGACCAAACACTGAATATTTAATACCTATTCGCAGATTGAGTTGGCATGTTGGCCCTCACTGTACATTGTCTACCTGCTCTGTGACCAGAGAAGGCTCACTGTTGAACTCTGTGCACTTGGTGAATCCCAAATCAACCCCTAGTCGCTACCTGCTAGGGACTGTAGATCTGAAACAATTGTATACATCTAAGCAATATGGCAAAAATTCCACCCAGCCTATCGGAAGGAAAGTGAAGCAATGACCATATTGATTGAACCGATACGCACCTTACAGATCTACATGAGTGTTTGTTGTATACAATCCATGCAGCCCATCTCCACATTTAATTTAGATACAACAATAACAGATTGTTGATAAATGTTTCATAATGTTGCCTTTCACCTCCAGTGAACTGATATGACATCTGCTTGAGAACCTGAGACGCATCCTTTTGCCAATATACGAGTTGTGTGCTACTGTTCTCAATCTAATTCTTGGTCCATATTGTATAGTGAAAACGTACTTGGTGCATATAGTGCTTATAGAAACCCAGTCTAAAACCCTAAAGTGTCGACAGATTAAGCCTAGTCGTTTTCTTTAAGGGGAACCGGCCCATTAAGTCTCCATAGGATATTCTGTTGCTAACAGCATGCTTATGTTTGTCTCGTAATGATTCGTCAGTGACTCTGCAATCGGCTTTCTTGAATTTGCTGTCCATGGAATATCACAATGCAGCTACACAATACAATCAGCATCATAACTAGATTTAATTTAGACTGAAAATGTTCAGACATCCCCTAGCTGCAGACGGCGCCAAGAAAGTGGTAATTAAATTGTCCTACTTTACTATCAGAGGCGAGAGCTATTTATTCTATCTCTGTGACGAATGTCCCCAAACCCCCTTCAGCTGATCTTAGAGATCAAAGGCATTTTGTTTAATTCATCCTTCATTTAGACAGGTAGCCAGACCTAGGTGACATGACACCAGGTGACCTAAGACAAGGAATGTCTGACAAGGGCATTGGTAACGTCTTATCAAGCCGTTCTCCACTCCATACATAATTGAACAAAAATGGGAAAGGCTCAAGATGGTATCCATCTCAGTAGCATGTAGGCCCACGTCCACTGAATATTGAACTTTTGTTACGACCTCTTTCCCAAAGTTCACTGCCTTTTGGCATGGACCTGGAAGAGGTCAGCTCTCTTACCAGGTCTTGATTCTGGTCTGATTCACTGGCTCCTTGTTACCAGAGGTACCGCTGCTTTGTTGCCGTCAGACTGGCATGGCTTCCTGGACCCAATGTGGCACTATGCTTGCCGGCGGGCACACGGCGAGGGATATCGGACTCCACAGTCCAAACAAGTCATCCCTCGGGCTGGGATGGATGTAGTAAAGCAATCCACCTCACTCTAATGTAAAAGAGGGAGAAGATGGGCATGATGAATGTCCCGTCTAACATTTGGCTACTCGGTTGCCTTCCGCCAAGTTTCAAAGTCAAAAATGAATTATGCTTGTAAAAAAGTAATGATTCTTGGCTTCAGTAATCCTCCACCCTGTTATAAATCAGAAGTTAAGGCAACCAGCTGTTATTCTGACTTTGATTATGTAATCTGTTTTTGGTATGTTTGGGTCCAACCTCGCCAAAAAAAAACTCACGAGTGCGTTATGAAGTGAACACACAGCTCACATACGCACCAGTGAATATGGATGGCTCAGCATTCTAGTAGTCGTTGTAGAGTTAGAACCCCCATGGTTGAGTAGCATGTTATTAATTTGGACGTACAACGAGTAATTAGATAATGATGAGCTTGTCAAATTAATGTCACCCTCAGGGTTGAGAGAAGTGATTACAGCACCCTGTATCCAGGGACTAGAGCTGAAGTTATTGTCTATACAACCCCAACACTCCTGGTCTACCACAGTTTATAAAATGGATGGTTCGAGCCCTGAATGCTGATTGGCTGACAGCCGTGGTATATCAGACCGTATAACACGGGTGTTGATTGAGGACCTAGTAGCTGAGTAATGTCACTTTTTCTTAAGTTGTGTGTTTTGTATTGATTGCTGTTTTGTTACGTTGTATTTGATTGTTGTATTACTGTGATCAGGGCACCCTTGGGAATAAGACCCCGGATTCAGTGTGTTTTCCTTGAATAAATACAATATTTTCATTAAAGGAAAAGCGGCAAAAGTCAGGGTGACATTTACATTTGCCTTGTTTGTTTTTTAGTAGTCTGTGCCCGTGGCGACTGCAATACAGTCAGAGAATTCACCAGTCCCTCTGGATACCGAGAAGTCATTGTTTTTTTGCAATGTGCATTGGCCTACGGCTCCTAGTGATCCTAGTCTGCAGTCCATTCCAATCTAGCCCCTATAGAAAATGTAATCAGTTTTCCCATTTACACTAATGTTTGTAAATGAGAGTCCCTTTCACTGGAAAGAATGGCCAGGGTATTTTTAGCAGCAGCGTTGGAGGGCATGGTCGAGCGCTAAGCTCTGTGTATTGGATACCTCTGTACTTTGATGCCTCCTGGGGACCCACGGACCACAGATGCCTGGATAGCGCTGCTGCTGCAGGACTGGAGCCAAATTGAAAACCTGCAGCGATATGGACCTGCTTCATTATTAGATAATGATGTGAGGAAGAGGCAGGGCCGTCGGACTGGAGCCGAAGGACATTGAACAGCCAGTGAAGGCTTTGCCCTTTTAGATCAACCCAGGGATCTTAATTTGTTTGGTGTTGATTTGTGTTCTTTGTTCCTCGTGTTTTATCACCTCAGCGACTCATTCCAATACCCCAAACACCTTCCCTTTGTGTTTTGGTGCTCCCTCAAGTCATCATTACTGTTGTGAACTTAGATTAAATTTAGATTACAAAATTCTCCACCCCCCCTCCCCGCTCTTTTGTTTGCGCACTCAATCTATGTTGTTCTCCATCTTTCTCTTTCCCTCCCCCTCTATCAACCCTCTTGTGCCCCTGTTGCTTATTCTCACTCTTCCTTCCTTTCTCTCTACTGCTCTTTCTCTCCCCCAATTCACAATCCTCTTGTTCTGGTCTTCTGCCGCCTTCTCTCAATCTCATGTAAATTTTTCTTTCTCTACCTCCCACTCTTTCTTCAGTGTTTTCCATTAGCGTCAGCTGTCTGCTAATCATTTTCAGCCGGCTACATTTTCCACTTCATATTAACTAGGCTACTTTTCACCGGGAGTCCCATAAGGCTGCGCACAATTGGCCCAGCGTTGTCCAGGTTAGGGGAGGGTTTGGCCGGGGAGGCTTTACTTGGCTCATCGCGCCCTAGCGACTCCTTGTGGCGGGCCGGGCGCCTGCAAGCTGACTTTGGTCGTCAGTTGAACAGTGTTTCCTCCGACACATTGGTGCAGCTGGCTTCCGGGTTAGGCGAGCGGGTGTTAAAATGCGCGGCTTGGCGGGTCATATTTCGGGGGACGCATGAATCGACCTTCGCCTCTCCCGAGCCCGTTGGAGTTGCTGCGATGAGACAAGATCGTAATTGGATCGCAATTAAATATCACGAAATTGGGGAGAAAAGGGGGGTACATTCGCTAGTCCGTTGAGCCTTCTCCCGCTAGAATGAACGATATGCATCTTCTAGAGATTTATTGATAGGATAGGTGCCTGTCAGTCACAAAGCAAGCGATGACCAGGAAACGCATCAGAGGAAGAGACGAAGTGAGAGGTTTCACTGTTGCCAAAATCTGTCCAAAATGAGCCCAATGCGTTTCTATGGGCTTATTATGGACCTAAGCTTGTCGCCCTCCTTTCCGCCTTTGGGACAACGACTCCCATTGTTAGGGTGGAGACATGAGCATGTAGTCATTATAGATCTCTGGTTGCTGTCAAATTTGCACGTCCCATGTAATATAAGTGGTAACAATGAGTCACAATCCACGACTTGGATGAATTATTGTTTTCTGACACCATTTATTTTATTTCGCATAGTAGGCTATTTACTGTGCTTTGATTGACAACTGAACAGCAAGCGTTGACTAGTTTATAAAAAGTAACAAACTGAATACAGTCGATCTCCTATATCCCAATCATGCAACGTGGTTGTCCATATCGCATCGGGACAAATAAACCAAAGGATTTACTAGGTTTCCGTTCCTAGGATGTTAGGGCTTGCCAGACAGTGACGCTAAAGTGAGTGACTCTCGTCAGTGTAGCCTACCGAATTGCATCGGTGAGAGTCGTTCATTTGGCTCCCTAATTTGCATAGGTTACTGTTACGACTAGGCTTTTAGGCGATTATTTACAGATAAATGATGAAAACATTCTATGAAGATGGTGAATCATCACTGCAGGAACAATAGGTAGTGGAAATATGATAATTAGGGACCTCACGGAATCCAGGCATTAAAACGGAATTCAACTAAATTCAAAAATGTATTGACCTTAGTCATGAATCAACTACTGTAAATGTATTGAGAATTAAGTTTATCAGAAGACGTGATTCGTCATTCCTGCCAACTTTCTGAAGAGGCAACGAGAATGCCCCTGTCTCTATGTGTGTGTGGTACGCACGTCTACCACTTTGTGTAGCTTTTAGCGATGATGCTAGTGAAAACGGTCCTCTGGAAAAGCTTTCCCAAAAAACTCAATTGTTAACTATAAAGTAGCCTTACCTGGCAGAATGATATGATTATTTTCACAAATCCAGTGGGTATTTGTTTTGCAAACTCTACCATCACATGTGCGCTACAAAAACACAGCTAAACAGCCTCTTGCTAGGCGCACACTTTAATTAAAGGTTAACTACACCTCATATACCTTTCTCAGATGTTTCCTGGACCTCAAGTGTTCTCCTGATGTGGTTTAAGCATTGTTGTGGACTTAGAACATCCAAATGTTATTTTTCTATTAAAAACATTTGATTTTGAGAGCAAAAACCTGGGAAAAACAAACCTGGAAAAACAAAACCTTTTAATTTATTTGTCAAGATCATTTGGGCTATTTGCTTCATTTTTCTGTTTTAATATAATACATAATTTGAAGAACAAACATCATCATGGCAATTCATATCTTGCAGTAAACTGTAAATAACACTTTAATCTCGAAGACCGGTTAAAGGTTTAATGTTCTCTTACTTAGAAAGTAGTCCTGATCATATAGGCCTAGACAACAACTAACAATACATTGAATTCATACATTTTTAATAAGTAATGTCTTTCCACACAATACCACAACAATTTTTTCCAATCTGGGAGGTGATCATTTCGCTGTATATTTCAGATGTAATGGAGGCATTTGAATGTACCAGAGGCCACCCAAAATAAAGGTCCTTGGAAGCCTGGCTGGCTACTTTTTATATTTGTGACTCGTTTCAGGAAACTAGGTGCATGTCACGCGTCACTACTTCACAGGAGAGCCATTTGAACAAACTTTTTTTTTTTTTTTTTTATAAAAATTTGTTTTTTGGCAGAAATGCCTTATCGAACATATGAACTTTCATGTGCCTTAATAACAAACTTGTATGCCATCTGTAAATATGAATACAATTGTTAAATTATGAGCCTAGTTGGTTTAGCCACGGAAAAGACCGGATCCTTCCCGCTAGCCATGATTGGCTGAGATAATGGTTGGGCTGGACATGCCGAGAGATGAGTTTGGATTGGTCTGCCATGTCTATAACATGAGCTGGTCAGTATGTGTAGGTTATCCTTTCTAACGTGGCTTTTTTGAACGATATCACATAGTAGAACTGCAAACGTGTTGCTCTCCACTTTCTGGAGGACCAAGTTTTGAAATCAGTGGAATGCCCTGTGGAATTAGAGTATGATAGCTAAGGAGATGGAGAAAATTCTGCTGTTTGATTGCAAATATGCGGAGGGAGTCGAAAAGAGAACACACAGAAGGCTGTTGTATAAAACACCTGTCTCCAGATTACATCTTCAAACTAAGGACAACCGTGGCATCCGTGACAGAGAGGGAGAAGCGTCCATCCATGTATACGGGTAAGATAGTCTAGCTAGCTACATTTTCAGATATTACAGATTTCTAATTTGTCAAAGTCGTTTTCATTTCAAGATAAAGCATACTGTTAGCTAGCTAACGTTAGCTGGCTGGCTCGCTAGCTAACGTTACGTTTATGATCTGTGTAGAAATATTATTCGTACCTCAGAGCCATTTGCATTGCTTGTTATAGCCTAATGTTAGCTAGCTAGCTAACATTGAACCTGGTTGGTTAGTTACCTGCAGATTCATGCAGGGTAGGAAGTTTAGGAGTTGGGATTATGGTTCATTGTTTAGCTAGCTAGCTACATGTCTAAACAAAAGACTCCACTATGCAAGTAACCATTTCAATAGAATTTCCATGATGTCACTGCGACAACTGTCGATAAACGTAGCTGGTAAATTCGCTCTGGCTATCTACTCCTATTTCAGAGCACTCTCGTCAGTGTGACAGAGCGCAGAATAACTGACACATTTACGAAAGCTCAACACCTGTTGAATATGGCCGGTGTCAGTAAGCGTTGGCAAAAAAGCGCAATTAAATTGTTGCCAGCAGCACAGTTAGTCACCAACATGAAAACAGCCTAACCAGCTCTGCCAGGGCGAGTAAAATGGTCAGAGTGAGCTGTTCTCTCATTTGTGTCTGGAAGTAGCTAGCCAGTAAGCTGTTGTTAGGTCAGAACGCTCGGATCAACCCTACTCCTCGGCCAGAGCATCCAGTGTGCGCTCTGAATGCTCCGAGAGCGCCACGCTCTGAATTTTCGAACGCCCAGAGCACACTCTGGCACTCCAGATTGAATTTACGAACGCACACGTAGTATAAACCAGCATTTAGTCTTAAAATCTTTGGTTGTTTAGTACATGGCCTCACATGTGAATCCTTAAAGAGATGGGTGGGGCTAAGGCTTTAGAGGGTGTGAACGTTGCTGAATGGGTGTAGACAAAGAAGACTTCTCCAGTAGGTTTATTAAAACATTCAAGGGCCATTTTCTTTAAAGTGAGGATACAAGTTTATCAACTTTCTAAGCAGAATTATTTCCAATTGTTCCTCAACTGTAGTGTATAATATACATTTTTCTAGCTCTGAGTGTCGACTTTTATCCCATGTAAAAAACACAATTTAAAATTTTGCCACAAGGCCGAATTGAGGCGGTCGGTCACATTTGGCTGGCTACTCTATGCACTTGTGGAAAACGCTTTCTTGGGCTCTTTACGTTCCACCTCTGTCCTTTTCTCTCTGTTGGTCTTGTCAGTAGCTAGGTTTCCATCCAATTGCCGACAGATTTTCATGTGAATGTTCTCAAATCTGCATGAAGAAAATGGGCACATTTTCCACCCAGTGGTGTTTCCACCAAACTGACTTGTTGCTAAAATAATTTGTGCGTGATGTAATGTTTCGCTTAAGTTTTAATGTACCGACTAAAAATCTCAAGTTCAATGCGTTTCCAACGCATTTTCAACCCTATCGATAGTTTTGTCACAAACTGTTGCGTTAAATAGCAAATGTGCCTACTCTGGTCTTGGCACATGTGCTCTAGCCAACAGCTGGCAGATACAGTGTGGGTAGGCTAGTCTACAGGATGAGATTGTTATGGATAAGAATGAGAGTATTTGTGTTTGTCAAACTGCAGTCAAGCATCGATTATCATGTCACCAGAATAATACCCTTGATATTTATTGGAAAGGAGCATCTAGCTCATAGCCTGCACTTTCACCACCCTGTAAAGCTCATCATAATTTACTCCATCTGTAGCCTAAAACTGCATGGTATCCCAAGTCATAGTTGGAGGACCACACACCATATCCTTGCATGATATTATGGTTGTTATATCTATATTTGCACATAAAAGAGTTTTCAGCTGCATTTCTCGCATAATACATTTTACTGACAGACAAGGATCCCACCATGTCGAATGAACAAATTCTGTCAGCATTAATACAATTGTACCAAAACTATATTTTTCAATCACAGCTGTAGTTTTTTTATACAGATGACTTTACTCGCATGAGATCTGTGGATGGAAACGTGGTTAGTGTTCCAGAAGTTAACCCTCTTGCCCAAGACGGCTTGTGACAGGAGAGACAATGTCCTCCCCGCACAGTTTACTCCCAATTACCAGCACTAAAGTCCTGCCTCCGCTCTTCCTGCAACAAAGGAGAATCAATACACCCTGATGGGAGAGCGAATGTCCCTTGGAAACTGGAAGAACTTCGTATACCATTAAGGCCTTAAGATAATGGAATGTTTCATCATGAGTTTTCATGAGTTTTATATACGCTGGGTTGGGTAGGAATGGAGTTTCAGTAATGTGAAAGTTTGAGGAATTGCATTGCAACGCTGGGAATGCAAAGTCTATATGAGATGAACGTGGCATGCTTTGAGGCACTTATGTATAGTAATGTAATATTTTAATGATTTATTTTTAATGTTGCATTTGTTTGGCCTGTGCTTGAGAAACACAAAAAGCATCACCCTTTTTCACTGATTGAATATAGCCATTTCCTGGAAATGCTTTCTAGTCTTTTTAGATTGGCGCTAAATTGAATTCTGTAATGGAACGAGCCTGTTCATTTAAATCCATAAAAGATGAATGATGACGTCCAGGATGTTAAATGGGCAATGGAAAGATGGACAGAATGGAAGAGCCCTTTGAGTGTGGTCCCGTGTGGCTCAGTTGGTAGAGCATGGTGCTTGCAGTGCCACGCCAGGGTTGTGGGTTCGATTCTCACAGGGGACCAGTACAAAAATGTATGCACTCACTACTGTAAATCGCTCTGGATAAGAGCATCTGCTAAATGGCTAAAATGTAAAATGAATGTATGCCCTGTGGAATTCCACTGACACTGCCATGGAGGCAGCATGTGTGTTGCATATTAAATGACATCTGAATGTTCCTTTCTGAGACAGGCTCGTTCCATTACAGAATTCAAACTTTCTGAGACATGACTCTTTAACATCACCACTGGGTTCAATTCTCCTCTCATATGAACTTTTGACTGTAACATGGAGAGCACGATGAGGAAGCTTCACTGCACGTATGTGCTATTGCACCTGTGCCATCATTTCTTGGAGGGTTCTGATAGTCAGCTTTACTTCACAGTTGGTGACAGCGGTGGAATCGTCATGTGCTTACAGACAGCTGCCTGTGGCCAATATAGAATGTGTCTTCACTCTCTCCTTTCTGGATTAATATGTGAACATTTGCGCTAACTTTCTCTCCATTTTATTTAATGAGATTTGTTTGACAGGGACAAAGCCCATCAATTAACATCTCTATAAATGTGCCAGATTAATCTGAAGGGCTGATTTCCATCTGTAGGCAGGTGGTTGGCAACATATATGATCGACCGCCTCGATTCGGTCTTATGTAGCAAAACGTTTAATGGTGTTTGTTACATTGGATAAAAGTAGAGACTGAGCTAGAAAATAGTGTATCATACACAGCAGTTGAGGAACAATGGGAAAGTAATTCTGCTTTGAAAGTTGATAAACTTGTAAACCCACTTTTGAGAAAATGGCCCTTGAATGTTTTGGTACACCTACTGGAGACATCTTCTTTGTCTACACCCATTCAGCATCGTTCACACCCACTTAAGCCTCACCCATCTCTTTAAGGATTCACATGTGAGGCCTTGTGTAAACACAAGCTATATCAAGTAAAATCTAGGTTTATTTGTCACATGCACAGGATACAGAAGGTGTAAACAGTACAGTGAAGTGGTTACTTGCATGGTAGCGATATCAAAAACAGAAAGTGACCAGATTAAAATATTTTATAGTTATTAGATGACGCTTACCCGACACACTTGTCTAAATTGATGGGTCATGTGAAGGAAATGCTATAACCATCCCCCTGCCACATCTAGCTAAGTGGATGGGTCACTATTGTCTAGACATGTGCACATGTTCATGAAACACAATAGATTGCCATAATCACCCCCAGACACACCTGGCTAATTTGATGGGTCATGTAATAATCACGGGCGGCAGGTAGCCTGGCGGGTAGTAGCGTTGGGCCAGTAACCAAAAGGTTGCTGGATCAAATCCCCGAGCTGACAAGGTAAAAATCAGTTGTTCTGAGCCAGACAGTTAACCCACTGTTCCCCGGGCGCCGATGACGTGGATGTTGATTAAGGCAGCCCCCTCACCTCTGATTCAGAGGGGTTGGGTTAAAAGACACATTTCAGTTGAATGCATTTAGTTGTACAAATGACTAGGTATCCCCCTTTCCCAAATCCGGCCGAAGTGGAGTCTTTTGGTACGAACCCCTCTACTACACGTAACGTTAGCTAGTGAGCCAAAATTAGAAACATATCTGAAAATGTAGCTAGACTCTTAACCGTATACATGGATGAATGCTTCACGGCAGACTGGAACGAGTCACATATGTAGAATAATTATCGTATGGCGTTTCAAATCATGCATTGTCGCTCACATTCATGGCCAGGCATTGTTTGAGATGGCACAGCAGTAATTGTATGCAGAGACTATGTAATCTCAGTAGTTGTAGGATTTTAATTTCAGTGATCCTTGTAATGGTGTGCACTGTGCTATGGGAAACATGAGGGTAAGCATAAATGTTTCAACTGTTGTTTTGTAATTACACCCTCTGTTACCTTTGTAATTGTCTATCAGTTTAATGTAATTTTTTTCTCATTTGGTGCGTCATTGAGCAAGATTCATCCCAGCTGGCTTCAAATGCAGTCTACACACACACAAAGATTTATAAAGAGGAGAATAAAAAAATCAGTTTTTACAGTCCTTGGCTGAAGGCTTATCTACACAAAAATATAAATGCAACATGAGTTACAGTTCATATAAAGAAATCTGTCAATAGAAATACATTCATTAGTCTGTAACCTATGGATTTCACATGACTGGGAATACAGATATGCATCTTGGTCACAGATACCTTAAATAAAGGTAGGGGTGTGGATCAGAAAACCAGTCCGTATCGGGTGTGACCACCATTTACCTCATGCAGCGCGACATCTCCTTCGCAGAGTTGATCAGGCTGTTGATTGTGGCCTGTGGAATGTTGTCCCACTCCTCTTCAATGGCTGTGCGAAGTTGCTGGATATTGGTGGGAACTGGAACACGCTGTCTTACACGTTGATCCAGAGCATCCCAAACATGCTCAATGGGTGACATGTCTGGTCAGTATGCAGGTCATGGAAGAACTGGGACATTTTCAGCTTCCAGGAAGTGTACAGATCCTTGCCACATGGGGCTGTGCATTATCATGCTGAAACATGAGGTGATGGTGGCGGATGAATGGCACAACAATGGACCTCAGGATCTCGTCACGGTATCTCTGTGCATTCAAATTGCCATCAATGAAATGCAATTGTGTTCGTTGTTCATAGCTTATGCCTGCCTGCCCATACCATAACCCCACCGCCACCATGGGGCACTCTGTTCACAACGTTGACATCAGCAAACCGCTCGCCCACACAACGCCATGCACGCTGTCTGCTGGTACAGTTGAAACTGTGATTCATCCGTGAAGAGCCATTGAAAGGGAGCATTTGCCCACTGAAGTTGATTACGACGGCAGGTCAAGACCCTGGTGAGGAGGACGCACGCAGATGAGCTTCCCTGAGACTATTTCTGACAGTTTGTGCAGAAATTCTTTGATTTGGTTTTATCAGCTGTCCGGGAGCCAGATGTGAAGGTCTTGGACTGGCTTGGTTATACTTGGTCTGCAGTTGTGAGGCTGGTTTGACGTACTGCCAAATTCTAAAACCAGAGGCGCTTTATGGTGGGGAAATGAACATTTAAATTCTCTGGCAACAGCTCTGGTGGACATTCCTGCAGTCAGCATGCCAATTGCGTACTCCCTCAACTTTAGACATCTGTGGCATTGTGTTATGTGACAAAACTGCACATTTTTAGAGTGGTCTTTTATTGTCCCCAGCACAAGGTGCACCTGAGTAATGATCATGCTGTTTAAACAGCTTCTTGATATGCCACAACTGTCAGGTGGAAGGATTTTCTTGGCAAAGGAGAAATGCTCACTAACAGGGATGCAAACACATTTGTCCACAACATTTGAGAGAAATACACTTTGTGCATATGGACATTTCTTTTTTCTTTTTCTTTTTTTATAGCTCATAAAACATGGGACCAACACTTTACATGTTGAGTTTATATTTTTATTCAGTATAGTTATGTCAGCTTTCTACACCCAGCCAGACCTGCTGTGCACATCTTAGTATTGCCTTTAGGTGCAGATAGAATTCCCCCTCTAGTCTGAAGGCATCAGCGTGCTTCAGTTTGGTTGGCGCCTAACCGAACGAGTGTGCTGGCATACTCCTTTAAAAGACCGGCGCTTGAAAAATGATAAAAGCGGCAATAGTACTGTTTGTCCATTTTGAGATGCGGTTGCCAGGATATACTTCCTCAAAATAGTTAGAATTAATCTAAGATAATTCAAGAAGTCTGTCATTAATTTTGATGTTTTTGCCAAAGAGATACTAGATTTGACATCTAAGATGTTTGGTGCAGTATTTTTCAAAAAACATTTTGGCATGAAAACGACTAGTCTCTAGTATAATAACCAATCACCTTGCCTCCAGAAAAACTGTTGTGTGCCCGAACAGCCGAAAAAAAATAATAATAAATAAATAAAAAATTCACGAATAATAAAGTCACAAAATGTCATAATATATGCACAAACTCTACCGAACTATTTAGGCTGGGAAGCAAGCGGACACCTTTAGTCACCTCGCCCTTGAGACTTTACAATCCAATGACTTTATCATGACAAAATCCACCAGCCTTGGTAAGTGTTTGAGAGAACCCCTCTGCGAAATCAAGGCAACGAATGTTCAGTCTGCCAGTTGCTATCACCTTTTAGCCTTCCTATGTTTTGCTATTGCGAATATTGATTTAATAGAGAAGATAGCCCTGATGCCCACAACTTATTTCAATCATAACGTCTGCACCATACAGTTTTTATTATAGCCTTAAACTAATAGATTGGGAGTGCAATAGATTGTTATTGTGATAAAATGTATGTTGCCAAATGTTGTAGAACATTTGATTGAATGTTTTTGATTAAGGAAGGCCGGTAGGGTATAAACATCAACAGGTCAAGGATGAAGTCCCATCCGAGAAGGCAATAGATAAACATAGGAATATTACTAATCTGGCGTTTTTGTGCATTTTCTCCTCTTGCATCTGAGCAGATGCTTTCTGTCCAAGTGGCACAGCTGCTCCAGAAGTCGGGCTGTTTAAATTAACCTAGTTTTGGGATGTTACTTAACTAATTTGGGAGAAGAGCGCCCATGTGTGGTCTGCTCTCCTTTGGGATGCTATGTGTGGGTCTTTCTGGGGTGTACTTGTCTTTTGTATGCAATGCCTGCACGTATAGACTGCAAGTTTGGAGGTGTGCGTGAGTATTTGTGTCTGGGTGTGTATGTGTGTGTGAGCAAGCATGTGTGCGTGCAGGGAGCAGACGAGCTGTGACCTTGTCTTAACCAGCAGGATGTGAAGGGCACTGCAACCTAAGCCTAGTGGTCAATGGGGGCGTAGTTACCGCTCTGACACAAGTAATCCTAGACAGAAACCCCTTCCCTAAATCCAGACAATCCGCCACTCTCCCTTGTGGATCCTGTCATGGATCGCCATGCGGAAAATAGAACACCTTCTCCATCATTCAAGAGGCAGACCGCCAGCGAGGGCCTGGCACATTACGTTCATGGCTCAGTGTGTCAACAACGAGGCAGATGCAAACAGGATCACACCTAGATCCCCCAGACTCATGCATGTGGTGGTTATGTCTGAAACTGAATTAATGAATGTGTTAGGGATGTGCCATAGATTGACTTGTCCGGTCATGTTCTGTGCGGTGGGTATGGACCACGGAGTTGGTGTTTCTGTGTGTGTGTACGCACTGTAGAGCAGATAAGAAGAAAGATGTATGACATTGGCCTCAGGGAACCGGGAACACAACATAAATTATTCTCTTTCCACGGACCATTGCAACTGCTAAAAATGATATTGAAATGCAAAGCAACACAGTAAGAAAGTGTTTAAGGTTGGTTTGGTCACCTCTGCAATCAATGAGCTGGGCCATCCGGAGTAGGTATCTATCTTACGCTACACTGTATACCCCCTAAAACGTTTTCTTTTTAGTGCAGTCTGTGACTTGATAGATTAGATTTGTACGTAATAAGGATAGAGATCACCCCTTCTCTTATATCTACTCTGAGGTCCCTCCATCTTGTTATTCTGCCTATCCACACTTTTCGCTTTAGTTGAATGTGATTAAACTATGTCCTGTAGAAATGCAGGGTTTTTACACCAGAGCTCAACACAGAACACCTCATCTTGATGTGCAGCGACGTGGAACATATGATGGTGTTCCCTGTCATCATCTTTGTCCTCCATCCAGTGAACTAATGAATGAAATGTGGATAGAGCCTGTAATCCAGAATGGTGCAGTGGTTTTTTCTTGTGTTATCTAATGCTCAGGCTATTGACTAATGGCACCTGACAGGGTTGTCCGTTGTTACTGCTGGGGGTGTGATTCATCACCACCAGAGGCCCTCCTTTCTTATCAGTGGGACAGCACTACCGGAGATACCCACTTTGTAGGCTACAGGGTGTGGCGAGGGTGCCAAGAGCTTCATAGGTAACTGTGTGCGTGCATGTTTGAGATCGAGACATACTATGCTAATGTTTTTTACCCAAATGTTAGAAAAGCACCTTGCAACATACAGACGAATGCGAGCCAGACCCGGTTTGAACCAGGCTTTGTCCTCAGACCCGCTGGAGCTTACAAAACTGAGTGACTTTGGCATCTGTTTTTCTTACTGCTTGCATGTAATATTTGTATCCTAAATGTTTGTCCATAGGGAAAATGGAGGTGTTTGTTCTGTGTGGCGTGACTGCTAATATCCTGGTTCATCCTGATTTATTGCATTTGTCAATGGAATATGCACATCTTATTTTCCGCCAAACTCAGGTTTCTCCACCTAGACTCATCACTGTCTGTGTCCAGAGAAACCTTACCCAGGTTAATGTCACACGTATAGTGGAACATCTGTCTGCTGTACTTCATGCACACTTGGTGGTCTACAGTCAACTCACACACTTGTAGGTGCACAGATCTATTTGTATATGTGTGCGCGTTAGTATACACTGAGTATACCAAACATTAAGAACACCTTCCTAATATTAAGTTGCACCTCCTTTTGCCCTCAGAACAGCCTCAATTTGCCGGGGCATAGACTCTACAAGGTGTCAAGCGTTCCACAGGGACGCGGTCCCATGTTCACTCCAATGCTTCCCACAATTGTGTCAAGTTGGCTGGATGTCTTTTGGACCATTCTTGATACACACGGGAAACTGTTGATTGTGGAAAAACCCATCAGCGTTGCAGTTGTTGACACAAACCGGTGCACCTGGCACCTACTACCATACCCCGTTCAAAGGCATTTAAATCTTTTGTCTTGCCAATTCACCCTCTGAATGGCACACATACACAGTCTGTGTCAAGTCTTAAAAATCCTTCTTTAACCGGTCTCCTCCCCTTCATCTACACTGAAGTGGATTTAACAATTGACATCAATAAGGGATCATAGCTTTCACCTGGTCAGTCTGTCATGGAAAGAGCAGGTGTTCTAAATGTTTTGTACACTGTGTATATGTAACAAAGAGAGAGGGAGTTGCTGCAGCTTCAACTCTCTGAGCGAGCAGCATGGCGTCCCCTACTTAACGCGCTGCCATTAAAGGGGAATTAAAAATATATTTGAACGTAGCTCCAGTCAAGGGACTTCAAACTAAGTAGATGCTAAATGCTTTTATCAGCACTGGTGCACTTCTCATTACCCTCCCTCTCACAGTATGAGGGGGTTCTTCTGTAGTACGCTAATTATTGCAACAATACAGCTCTCTGTCCTTGAGGTTACATTTCATTTATGTGTGATATGTGTACCATATTGAAAGAACATATTGGCCGAAGTTAGACTTCATGACTGGATTATGTAACGTACATTGTGCATGGTAGTATTTAATTGATTCATGGCCATTCTCTACATGGGATCCGTTTTAATGGACTATAGGCTATGATAACTCTGGTATAGCTTAATGAGGGGTGGCAGGTTTATGTACAAAGCCGTTTCAGCAACGTGTTAGTGACATTGACATGGACTCGCTTCGCCTCTGCGTCGTCCGCTTTGAATTTCTATTGGAGTTTCCATTTAAATCAGTCTCCTCCAGTTTAGCTGGGAGATGAGCTGAGACTCCATTGCCACAGGACAATGAGTGCGTCAAACTGAGCTCTCTGACTGCAATTGAAGAATGCTCTGAAGGACGGTGCTATCAACCCCAGGGTATTTTTATGTGAGGATAGTAAAGCGGTAGTCAATTCCACAGGAAGTGTGGTGTGAAGTTTCAATCTAGGAGGAAAAGTGTATTCCTGCAGCACATTTGGTACAAACGCTGTAACCTGTAATGGTATTCCTGAGGGTGTTGATAAGATACTGCGTACAATAACCTTGCTTCACCTTAATGCCTTTCCTTTGGTAATGGTTTGCAGACTGCTTCTGACTTACAAGTACAGTAATGGATATTTCCATGTTTTAATTTCCTGATAACTGCATTGGCTATCTGCAGAACTATCATAAAATGGCTTGTCATTTATAGTTCATATTAACAACCTGAAATCTGAAATTACGGCTTATTCTTCATTGTTGAATAATGAAATTAAGAGAATATACTACATCAGAGCATATCTATCTAAACCAGGGGAAATGCATTTTATTTCAGTCGCAAGAAGTTGGACCTAGAGCCAATTGTCATGTTATGAGATTAGGACCTTCTCTACTTTTTGGTCGTATGATTTAAGTTGACATGGCATTACGTTAATTGGTTTGGTGAGAAGGTGCTCCCTTTTAAGTTCCTTCCTGATCAGCTTGGTTGACTTCACTGTGTGACAAGCTGTGACCCTATGGATCGTCCAAAAGGGAAGCCTAAAACGCGGTTGTTCTTGTCAACCCTTTTCAAAGTATTGATTGATTGATTGATTGATTGACATATCGACCAGGATCAGTGAAATCTCAATTTTATCAATAAGCTGTTTTAATGCTAGAAAATATCAAGTTTTTTTTAAACACTGTGTATAAGCAGTATATCATAATCAATAGTATAAATTAGCCAACACATAGGCCTATACTTTAAATCGAGGATGGGAAACTTTGGGGGCCATAACAAATCTGAACTCATCATGAGGTTCCGAAGTGGCTCGCGGGTCTGCATACCCACATCCTTACCCACACATGTAGTCAGAGCCGAGTTAAATGTAGTTGGCGGGGCACCCTACCTTGCGAGCAAAGCATTTTAGCGGCCCCCCTTTTGACAGCAGAGAGAAAAATGTATGTTTTAGATTTAATTTCCTGCAATTCTACACATTTTGCCGTGTTAAAGCAAGTTTGTTGCAATTCTACACATTTTGCCATGGGCGGAGAGCTTGAGCAATTGTATAACAAATTTCATGCAATTCTAGTCATTTTGCCATGGGGTCGAGAGAAAAATGTGCAGTTTTAAGACTCATTTCCTACAATTCGACCAATTTTGCCATTGGGTGGAGAGAAATCTTTGCAGTTTTTAATATTATCTGAGTGAGTGATTAACAAAATTAATGGGGTCCCCCGGTTGGTAATTCGCCCATGATTACTATAAATTTACATAACTAGATTAATTTTCCAATCTAAAAATATTTAGCTGACATGATCAATTTCCACTGAGTGACTGTCAGTGACTGACATAAGAGAAACTGCTGATGCACAACCAAATGCACATTGTGTATTCTACTATTCTGACTCTGAACAGTAAGTTGAGACCACGACTGAGTTAACAAAGTTGCCCATCCCTGCTTTAAATTAACATCCTAATTCCACCCAATCATCTTTTAACAATGGGTCTGAGAGGCCATGAGAGTTTTTTTTTATGGATAACATTTCAGTTGAAGTCTATTTATATCCTATCTAACCTTTCAGATAAAGTATATTTCTCCCATCTTTAACCTTTTATCACCGACACACTGAGCACAAAGAGCATATATCTTCAGAAGCATCTGTTGGTCTCGGCTTAGTGACAGCATGCTAAATTACAGTTCCTCCAGGTTCCTCTTTAATGGAGGGAACAATTAGACATGAAAAATGTCCCTTGCATGATAATGGGTGGCTAAATCTAGAGGCCACAGCACCGCAATGAAACTCCATAAAGAGGGACAATACGCACGTTAGCGATTAAGGTAATCTGACTGAATGCAGTATTGGATATGCGCTCCTATGGGACGAGAATACCTTTCAGTCCACAGGTAACGAACAAACACCAGAGAATACGTTAACGATGTGTACGTTTTGTTTTGAGTGTGATGGGTATAAATAGTATGTGACTGCTAAGATATCTGCACAGAAGGCCTCGTTATTGGCAGGATGACTTCAGGTGTTCATTGGCAAACTTCAGACGGGCCTGTATATGTGCTTTCTTGAGCAGGGGGACCTTGCGGGCGCTGCAGGATTGCAGTCCTTCACGGCGTAGTGTGTTACCAATTGTTTTCTTGGTGACTATGGTCCCAGCTGCCTTGAGATCATTGACAAGATCCTCCTGCGTAGTTCTGGGCTGATTCCTCACCGTTCTCATGTTCATTGCAACTCCACGAGGTGAGATCTTGCATGGAGCCCCAGGCCGAGGGAGATTGACAGTTATTTTGTGTTTCTTCCATTTGCGAATAATCGCACCAACTGTTGTCACCTTCTCACCAAGCTGCTTGGTAATGGTCTTGTAGCCCATTCCAGCCTTGTGTAGGTCTACAATCTTGTCCCTGACATCATTGGAGAGCTCTTTGGTCTTGGCCATGGTAGAGAGTTTGGAATCTGATTGATTGCTTCTGTGGACAGGTGTCTTTTATACAGGTAACAATCTGAGATTAGAAGCACTCCCTTTAAAAGTGTGACACCTGGGAGCCAGAAATCTTTCTGATTGAGAGGGGGTCAAATACTTATTTCCCTCATTAAAATGCAAATCAATTTATAACATTTTTGACATGCGTTTTTCTGGATTTTGTTGTTGTTATTCTGTCTCTCACTGTTCAAATAAACCTACCATTAAAATTATAGACTGATAATTTCTTTGTCAGTGGGTAAACCAGGGGATAAAATACTTTTTCCCCTCACTGTATGAATGTCATATACACACAATGAGAGATTTTTTTTTTGGTAACAATCGGCCTAGAAATCAGCATATTTTGCGTTATGGTATCACAAAGTACTTGGGTAGTGAATTGATGTTAGCTTCAGCTGTAAGCTAAGGAAAGTTAGCCTACAAAGCTGGACTCAACCGTAATCTTCTTTCATTGCAAAGTGTTCTAGCCTGTAATGGAAATTTTTTCCAAAAGTAATTACAGTTGCACCATTTCTACATGCTGTGTTGCATTGTTCAAGTGTGTTAGCTTCTGTGCAGCATGAGTGGGGAGCGAACATGATGCAGCCCAGACTCCCAGTGAGTGTAGTGGCTCCAGGACAGGCTAGAGCTAGCAATGCGTAAGTGGAGCAGGCACAGTGCGCTCACGCTAGAAGGGGACGTCAGCTGCATTGATACAGACTTGATCCTCCCTCAATCAGTAGACGACGTGAGACACATTTGATAAAGTACTCAAGGTAACAACAATTCTAGTACAGAACAGTTTTTCATGTTCTAGTATAAAAAATTTACCGAAGTTTTGGTATACCATGCAACACTAGGCTAAAACATCTCATGACAGCAAATGAAATGGCTACAAGCACCTCTTGAATGTCAGCATCAGAAAACCAAGCTAAACTCTCCGATGTTAAACTGGGGAGAGAAAGTGGATCGGAAATACTACGTCCCCAAGACCTCGAGCTGCCATCCTCACTTACCCTCGACCAGAGCGCCAGGCTCCTAATCGATTGTCAGTGTTGCTTTTCCCAGTACACCCAAAACAGACAGACAAGGACAGAGACCAGTCGGAGCTCACTACACGTCACGAGGAGATCACATTACCCATCAGCATCCCCTCTGTCTCCCCCCTCTGTGCTGGAGCCCCTGGGCCGAGTGATGCCCGAACAAATTGCTCTTGAAGCAGCCCAGAGGCAAGTTGAGAATTATTTGTCAATTACCCGTCCCGTAACAAAGCGATCGATCTGCTTGGCAAAGAGGGGCCAACCCTTCGCAGCCAACTCCCAGGACAGTGGAGCCAAAACGGGCCTAATGAAAAAGGCTCAAAGCTCTGGTTAACACTTTATTTGGGTAGTCCATCTGTAGATGCTCGACAAACTATATAGACTATCAATAACATTTCAACTATCTACTTAACCCTAGCCCTAACCTTAACCCTTGTCTTAACCCTAGCCCTTATTCTAACCCTAACCTTAGCAAGCAGTTGCTTATCAACAGTTGGTCGGTCATACTATTAACAAACTATCTGTTGAGCACCTATAGATGGACTATCCGGACTATTTACATTTGAAGCTTTATCCAGAGCGACTTACAGGAGCAATTAAGTGCCTTGCTCAAGGGCACATGGACAGATTTTTCACCTAGTCAGCTTGGAGATTCGAACCAGCAATCTTTCAGTTACAGGCCCAATGCTCTTAACCGCTAGGCTACATGTGACCAATTTCAGATATAGACAAAAAAGGTATCGTACGGTGTCCATATTATTAAGACACTGCTACGGTGTCCATATTAGGACGGCATTATTCTCTATGAAAGAAAGTCACTCCTATGATGTCCATATTAGGCCGTCATCACACTGGCTTTAGAAGGCTAGAAACCAGGGGTACTTGACTGCTATTTGAGAAGGTCCGGTCACACACACTTCCTAGGCGGCAAAGGAGCGAATGAATATTGTCTTTATCGACGTAGTAACAAACCCCACCTTGCGACCCCAAACTGTACGAGGCCCCTGGGCACGTAATCTGGCCATGATAACTACAAGATTTACAGTGCATTCGTAAAGTATTCAGACCCCTTCACTTTTCCACATTTTGTTACATTACAGCCTTATTCTAAAATTGATTAAATAACAAATTCTCCTCATCAATCTACACAGAATACCCCATAATGACAAAGCGAAGACAGGTTTTTAGACATTTTTGATAAACCTCCCCTCAAAAATACCAGATACCTTATTTACGTTAGTATTCAGACCCTTTGCTATGAGACTCGAAAGTTTGTGGCCTTGATTGCTCTATATGCAGGCACCCCATGTGTTGGCCTGTTTAATTGCCTACCACAAGAGTTTTATGACCCCTGCATTGGCATAATAACCCATGGTGATGCAGCAGTTCTCTGCGTTAAAAGTCTGAACTTCATCTGCGTGACATAATAGGCAATCAAAGTGAAACATGAGATGGGGGGGGGGGTTAGCACCTTTGTAGCCATGTGTTTTTGTGTCTGTTTTGTGCATGAAATTGTATTGGCCATGTACAGTTTACAGCACAATATCAATAATAATCAAGTAAAAAATATATGTTTAGAGGGAGGTAGTATGTGTAGTAATTAAAATATGTACACAATAGGATATACAGTATAAAAGATGAATGTGCTATGTCATGTTAACTGTTACAGATAAAAAGTGGATAGTGTTTTAGTCGCACAGTTGAATTAATAATATATTATAAACTGGGTGGTTCGAGCCCAGAATGCTGATTTGCTGACACCTGTGGTATATCAGACCATATGCAACGGGTATGACAAAACATTTATTTTTACTGCTCTAATTACATTGGTAACCAGTTTATAATAGCAATAAGGCACCTCGGATGTTTGTGGTATATGACCAATATACCACGGCTAAGGGCTGTATCCAGGCACTCGACGTTGCATCGTGCATAAGAACAGCCCTTAGTCATGGTATATTGGCAATATACCACACCCCCTCGGGCCTTATTATAGAACGGCAGAGTTGACTGTGTGTGGGTTTGTGTGTGAAGACTGTGCTGACAGTCTGAGGTGCAAATAGTCTCTAAGGTGCAGGTGGACGGCTAGGGTTAGTTGTTCAACAGTCTGATGACCTGGTGGTAGAAGCTGCATCAGATAATTTGTAGCCACGTGTTTGTGTCTGCGTGTACGTCAGAGGGTGCGTGCGCTCACTTCATACTAACTTCAAGAAGCAGTGTGAGTCTGAGAAGTTGTTTCCATAGCAGATGGTCACACTGGTTGCAATATCCATGTGCTGTGATACCAGTCATTGTGATAAAAGGGATGGTACGTAGATTTGTATCATGTTGACAGGGCCACTGGTGTCTTGACAATAGTGTTGACAGGCTTTGTGGCCGAAATGCATCATTTAAACTTCTGCCATGACGACAAATTGATAGAATTGCTTCAGTTGTTGGCCAGACTGCTGGCCATATTCTGAGTTACTCTTCATGTTTGGGAAACAATGTCTACAGTATAAATCTATATTTTTACATTTCAATGAGTACACCGGAGTTTTCATTTTATTCACTTAATATTGAATATTTCTTACCGCGCTAATGTCTACTCAGATATTTTCTTATTTTAAATATTCATATTCAGTACGAATTTTCAACTTTCTCCAATTGGAAGTGCTGTTAACTAATGTCTTGTTCAGAGTTCAAGATAGGCCTACGTTTTGATGTGTACATAGAAACACCCATATCAACTTTACTGTAAACACTTTATTCACATCTTTCTTCTCATGGTTATTTCTTTCTCCACATGTGTTTTTATATAACTTGAGGACAATGTAATGTAAACATACACGAGGAGGGTTTCAATGTATGTCTGAAAGGCACTCCGCTTCTTTCACATTATTAATTCAGTACATGTCAGGATGTGAATATTACTGTACCTTCTGGGCCCAGGTTAATTACACAGTTAAAGCATACTGGGGCATGTTTTGAAGGGACTGAGATAAATGACATTTTCTTCAACTGAGGAGCACTACCTAATTCTAATAATGGAATTCAGGATGGAAAATGGATCTCTCGCAATAATTGAACTTCATGTGAACTACACTGAACAAAAATATAAACGCAACATGTAATGTGTTGGTCCCATGTTTCATGAGCTGAAATATAAGATCCCAGAAATTGTCCATACGAACAACATTTCTCTAAAAATTTAGTGCAGAAATTTGTTCACTTCCCTGTTAGTGCGCATTTCTCCTTTGCCAAGATAATCCATGCACCTGACAGGTGTAGCATATCAAGAAGCTGATTAAACGGCATGATCATTACACAGGTGTACCTTGTGCTGGGGACAATATGTGTTTTGCCACACAACACAATGCCACAGATGCCTCAAGTTTTGGAGCATGCAATTGGCAAGGAATGCCCACCAGAGCTGTTGCCAGAGAATTGAATGTTCATTTCTCTACCATAAGCCACCTCCAGTGTCATTTTAGAGAATTTGGCAGTACGTCCAACCGGCCTCACATCCGCAGACCCACGTGTAAGGCGTCGTGGGGCTGAGCGGTTTGCTGATGTCAACATTGTGAACAGAGTGCCCCATGGTGGCGGTGGGGTTATGGTATGGGCAGGCATAAGCTACTGACAACGAACATAATTGCATTTTATCGATGGCAATTTGAATGCAGAGATACCGTAACGAGATCATGAGGCCCATTGTCGTGCCATTCATCCGCCACCATCACCTCATTTTTCAGCATGATAATGCCCGGCCCGATTTTGCAAGGATCTGTAAACAATTCCTGGAAGCTGAAAATGTCCCAGTTCTTCCATGGCCTGCATACTCACCAGACATGTCACCCGTTGAGCATGTTTGGGATGCTCTGGATCGACGTGTACGACAGCGTGTTCCAGTTCCTGCCAATATCCAGCAACTTCGTACAGCCATTGAAGAGGAGTGGGACAACATTCCACAGGTCACAATCAACAGCCTGGGGAACTCTATATGAAAGAGATGTCGCGCTGTGTGAGGCAAATGGTGGTCATACCAGATACTGACTGGTTTTCTGATCCCACGCCCCTACCTTTTTTTTAAGGTATCTGTGACCAACAGATGCAGATCTGTATTCCCAGTCATGTGAAATCTGTAGATTAGAGCCTAATAAATGTATTTCAATTGACTGATTTCCTTAAATGAACTGTAACTCAGTAAAACCTTTGAAATTGTTGCATGTTGTGTTTATATTTTTGTTCAGTGTACATGCAATATTCAAAAGATAAGTATTTGTGTGTGTTTGTTCGTGCTCATTTGTATGCATTATTTTCTGTAGCTAACTATGTTTTACAGATTGGAGAAAGGTCATTCTTAGCACATATTTCCCTCATATCTGGGGCCATTTCCCCTTGATTAGATTCTAATCAAATTCTAAAAGTGTCTCCAATGAGCCTGATCAATTTCAGCTCCTGAACTATGAAGCCAGGAAATGAATTCCATCGATTTCTGGTATTGACCCCCAGCCACACAGAGTATGAGTCGTATGGCAATGAGAGATTTCATTATGACACATTCACTGCTCCTCAGTGGAATAGACTGTACTGTGGCTCCTGGTGTCTGCAGTATTTGAACTCACTGTATACAGTACTTCCATGGTGGTAGGAGAGTGACTTATGAGTTTATGACGAAGGGCAACGGGTAGGGCTGTGGTGGTAACGCAATTTCCTCAGCCGGTGATTGTCAAGCAAATAACTGTCGGTCTCACGGTAATTGACCATTAATTAACATAAACACATTTAGCATCTCCTGGCTTCCACACATAGCCTACAAGCCATTTTAAAAAGTCTAATAAATCCATGTAATAAAGCTTACACATTCACAATAAATCCATTATTTATTTTTGACAGGTCTAAAGAAGCATAATATGAAGAAAATGTAGTTTATTTCAGAAGAAAAGAGTAGCATACTCGGAGTTGTCCTTATGTTAGGTGCTGATGTGGCTATGCCAAATGGCTGTGGGCTACACTAGTTGATTTAGCAGACAAGATCTGCTTATAATTCCGTGGCATTATTGTATATTATTTTATAATATGAAGAATACAATTGCAGAAAGCTGAATAAAATATTTTCTCCAAACGATTTAAGGGAGTGCGCACATGCGGCTATTCTGTGTTGAGCAGTTAACAAAGAAATAGGTACTCCTATATGCTTAATTTAGAGTTATTAATGTAACTTTAGTTATTCTACAAACGTTGGGCTATATGTTTTAATGTTTAATACATTGTAAGGCTGCATGATGAGAGACTAATGATGCACACATGACTGTATGCACACATGACTGTAAGTCGCTTTGGATAAAAGCGTCTGCTAAATGGCATATTATTATTTACAGTGAGGGAAAAAAAGTATTTGATCCCGTGCTGATTTTGTACGTTTGCCCACTGACAAAGACATGATCAGTCTATAATTTTAATGGTAGGTTTATTTGAACAGTGAGAGACAGAATAACAACAAAAAAATCCAGAAAAACGCATGTCAAAAATGTTATCAATTGATTTGCATTTTAATGAGGGAAATAAGTATTTGACCCCCTCTCAATCAGAAAGATTTCTGGCTCCCAGGTGTCTTTTATACAGGTAACGAGCTGAGATTAGGAGCACACTCTTAAAGGGAGTGCTCCTAATCTCAGTTTGTACAAAATCAGCAGGGGATCAAATACTTTTTTCCCCTCACTGTATATTATATTATTTGACAAAAGTTGCTTGAAAGGCATGAGCTCTGCTTTGTTTTTTGCGCAGGCTTTACACACTCCAATAGTCTCTCATTCACATTTGACAAGCACTTGATAATACCTCAAATTTCACGGCGGCATCCCCTTTGTGGCCGTAATGCACCATAAAAAAAATCCATGCCTTTTGCGGCCCGGAATGATACGTTGTGCCCTTCTCCCTGAGTGTGCTGCGCAATCTGAAGCATCTCTCACTCACACGGTTCTCTGTCACGTGATCGGGTCTTTCTCATAGGCTACAAGTTAAGACGGACACATCGGGGGCGCAACTGTGCGCGTCCTTATCCAATTCCGAGGTGCATATTGAAGATATTGTAAGAACTGTCCACATTTACTTTTCGTCAGCCAACAAGATGACTAGGCCTAACGAACAGCAAAACCACTAGCACCTGTCAATCTACTATCCCCCATAGTACAAAAGTCGACCTATTCTGTGTGAGAAATAAATATTCCAAACATGCGATAGATCCCAAATTAATACAACCACTAGCATTAAAAAAAAATGTTTATGCAATGTGGCTGACGCAACAGATCAGAACGTTTAGCTTAAAATGTTGATAAACTATTAGGCTATTTCTTCACATTATAAGCGCAGCAATGCGCACATGGTAGTAGGCTATAAGCGCGAGTGTTCCATTAGCGGAAAACCACAAGTGACCACAAATGCAATTATGCATGTAATGCTTTTATTATAAAGGTGCATTTTTATGGTGAAAATTATCTTGAAAATCACGTGTTGCTTATATATGCCAGTTAGGCTCTGCACCCCTTGTAAAGCGGATTAATGTGCTTAATTTTAATAAGTTATTTGCCCACTTTAGTTGTGATACAAACCTTATTAAAACATATAGGCCTATGGGCTAGGCTACATGAGGTGTGCAACTATGATTCGAACAAGTCGCCAAAAAAAGGCATTGTTTCTTATGCTGGGCATCATTCACAAGTGATAATATATCATTCACAAGTGATAGGCTAATATTGTCACCCATCAGACTATTCTTTAAAAAATAACACTTTTAGTCATTTAGCAGACGCTCTTATCCAGAGCGACTTACAATTAGTGAGTGCATACATTTTTCATACTGGCTTCTTGATTTAATCTTGTCTTTACATATACTAAATAATATGTGACATTTGTTTTGATTTAGAATGGACCATTATCATGCACCTGTATCGAAAAAACAGGGGCAGCGGGAAAGAATACATGTCATCTATGCACTTAAATAGCAAATGGTGGACGTTTTTTCCCTGTAGATTATTTTCAAGCCAGCCAAGTAGGCTATACTCCTGTTGTAAATATAAGCAATGTGCTTAATATTAGGAAAGTTGAGTAATAAATATAGTAGGTCTAGCCTATAGAAAGCTGATGGGATCCTCCTCTTTTTATTAGCTGCCATCACTCTGTTTTCTCCAGCAATTGCATAGCCTATAGAAACATGCGCTCATGGGCGCTCATGAAGTGTTTGATTAGATTTTCGAATACATTTGCATTGATGTCAGAGTGATTAGAGGGACAATATGGTGTACTTCGGATTGCCAAGCATCATTTTTCCTCCAAACATAACGATGGTCATTATGGCCAAACAGTTCCAGTTTTGTTTCATCAGACCAGAGGACATTTCTCCAAAATGTACGATCTTTGTCCCCATGTGCAGTTGCAAACCGTAGTCTGGCTTTTTTATGGCGGTTTTGGAGCAGTGGCTTCTTCCTTGCTGAGCGGCCTTTCAGGTTATGTCCAGCATCTTCACATGGTCCTTTGCTGTTGTTCTGGGATTGATTTGTACTTTCCGCACCAAAGTACGTTCATCTCTAGGAGAGCGGTATGGTGGCTGCGTGGTCCCATGGTGTTTATACTTGCGTACTATTGTTTGTACAGATGAACGTGGTACCTTCAGGTGTTTGGAAATTGCTCCCAAGGATGAACCAGACTTGTTGGTCTACCATTTTTTTTCTGAGGTCTTGGCTGATTTCTTTTGATTTTTCCCATGATGTCAAGCAAAGAGGCACTGAGTTTGAAGGTAGGCCTTGAAATCCATCCACAGGTACACCTCCAATTGACTCAAATGATGTCAATTAGCCTATCAGAAGCTTCTAAAGCCATGACATCATTTTCTGGAATTTTCCAAGCTGTTTAAAGGCACAGTCAGCTTAGTGTATGTAAACTTCTGACCCACTGGAATTGTGATACAGTGAATTATAAGTGAAATAATTTGTCTGTAAACAATTGTTGGAAAAATTACCTGTCATGCACAAAGTAGATGTCCTACCGACTTGCCAAAACTATAGTTTGTTAACAAGAAATTTGTGGAGTGGTTGAAACACTTAGGTTGGAATCATTAAAACTTGTTTTTGTAAACTTCCGACTTCAACTGTACATGAATATCAATGAACCATGGCCAGATGTCATAAAAATACATGTAACAGGCCATTAAGAACCACAGTTTACGGCATTAATATGGAGGACTTCTTTTTTTTGCCAGTCAAGTTACTCATGCATGATTTATGATCGCAAACGCGGATACACAACAACCTAGTTGATCTATCCTAGCCCTATGCATACGTGTCATGTTTGATCCATTTCTAAGAACATGCTCTATACATGTTGTATATTGTACTGTATACGGTTGTGACTGATTTTTAAATAGGGCATATGGCCAAATGGCGTACATTGATAAAAAAAATTGATTTGTTAAACTGCTACGTTCATAATTACTTTCATGTAGCCTACCCGTTCCATTTGAGGCAGGGAGATGCTTGAGTAATTTATTGTATCAATTTGTCAGCCATTACTAATAAATTACATTACATGGTTGTCTGATTAACTGATTGTTCCATTATCTGAAGTGCAGCATATCACCTAGAAGTCCTCCACTAGGTCTGTGCACGTGTAGGGTACTAGAATAATTGTTAGGAAATGTTTATTCAAATTGACAGTCCCATTGATACAATTTCAACACCATGTCAGTCACAACTGCGGTTGCAGGGGACGACAATTGAAACGGAGCACAGAATGGTTGGTAATATTTCGCACAACAGAAAATGCAGTCCAAGCGAAGATCATCAAACCTCAAAGGTGATCTGTTTGACACTACTTCCCACACCATCTGTTGTGTAGAGCCAACCTGAGGTATACACTGTAAATCAAGATGTAGGCCGTATACAACAGATGACATGGAACATTGACTCATATCAACATTAGTCGACCACTTCTGATGTCTGTAAATGTATGACAGACATGTATGTTGGCGTGAACTTTCCCATTTACCATCATGAATACCCAATCAGACCCAACTTCAGTACTTGGTGACAAAGATACATCCTGGTTTACTGCTCAATCCCACATTCTCCATTTGTGACATTTATAGCAGGTTTTCACAGGGGCAATCGACTAAAACATGGCCGCTGTTTCATCGTCGTGAAGCCACCAGTGCCATTAATTATCCTGTTGTCCCCGAGTGTCTACGTTGTAGTGTTTGTAACTGAATTAGGCTGACAGCGGAAAAAAGAACACCGTACCAACTCTGCTGACAAACCTTTGCCAAAAACACTTTAATTTCCGGTCACCTTCTGAATGGACATCTTAACTAATTTGGTTTAACGTAGCTTTTTCATTGCAATTGTCCGTCAGCGAATCTTGCAGGTGGCGAAGGTGGTGTCAAATGGAAATGGTCTTGAGCCATCTTTGTATTAACTCTAAGAGTAGCTCATAAACCGATTGTGTTTCTCACAAAAGAGTAAAGACAAATAGCAAGAAAGGCAGTCAGTGTTTGGTAATTAAGTGCCCTGCCTAGCATCTGTAGGTGAAACAGTACTAATCACTGTCAAAGGGAACTGACACTGTTGATCACTTGGCAATCACACCATCCACTTCCACTTTAAGCCCAGCAAGTGACTGATTGAACAATGTGATGTAATGCAAACTATGCAACACACTACAGTCATGTGGAAAACCGTGGGCATGAGGTCCAAAAGACCTCTCAACAGCTTCTACCCCCAAGCCATAAGACTCCTGAACAGCTAATCATGGATACCCGGACTATTTGCACTGCCCCCCCACCCCATCCTTTTTACGCTGCTGCTACTCTGTTAATTATTTATGCATAGTCACTTTAACTCTACCCACATGTACAGATTACTTCAACTACCTCAACTAGCCGGTGTTCCCGCACATTGACTCTGCACCGGTACCCCCCTGTATATATAGCCTCCCTACTGTTATTTTATTTTACTTCTGCTCTTTCTTTCTGAACACTTTTTTGTTGTTGTTTTATTTTACTTTTTTTATGAAAAATAAATGCACTGTTGGTTAAGGGCTGTAAGTAAGCATTTCACTGTAATGTTCACCTGTTGTATTCGGCGCATATGGCCAATAAAATTTGATTTGATAATGTTTGTGTTAGCATTAGCTGCTAGCTCTGTTACAGTCCTTGGGGCTGTTGTTTTCAGCAGGTAAGCCATCTCTCAGGGAAAGGTTTTTCCCTTACACACTCAAGTAGCAGCTGACTATGAATAGGGAAGCAGTCTACACATTGACAGGTACCACAATGTTACCGCTAATGTTAATATTGAGGACACCGCTAACATTTCACCTGTTAGTGTTGTTGACTTTCTGTCATCAGAGTGGTGGTAATGGCTTTGCAATGTGACTGACAGAACATGGCCTGAAGGACTACTCAAAGATGACATTCTATCCCTTTTTCATGATAGGCTATACACTGAGTGTATAAAACATTATGAACACCTGCTCTTTCCATGACATAGACTGACCAGGTGAAAGCTATGATCTCTTATTGATGTCACTTGTTCAATCCACTTCAATCAGTGTAGATGAAGGGGATGATGCAGGTTAAAGAAGGATTTGTAAGCCTTGAGACAACTGAGCCATGGATTGTGTATGTGTGCAATTCAAGAGGGTGAATGGGCAAGACAAACGATTGAAGTGCCTTTGAACCGGATATGGTAGTAGATGCCAGGCGCACCGGTTTGTCAAGAACTGCAACACTGCTGGGTTTTTCACACAACAGTTTCCTGTGTGTATCAAGAAAGGTCCACCACCCAATGGACATTCAGCCAACTTGACACAACTGTGGGAAGCATTGGGGTCAACAATGGCCAGCATCCCTGTGGAACGCTTTCGACATCTTTTAGAGTCCATGCCCTGACGAATTGAGGCTGTTCTGAGGGCAAAAGGGGGGGTGGTGCAACTTAATATTAGCAAGATGTTGTTAATGTTTGTACACTGTGTATGTTTATGTAAAAACTCTGGTATTACTTATTTATTTTGTGTTTACACTGTTCCAAACGGGCAGAAAAATAATACTGTAATCTAAAAGCACCTGTTTGTCACACATAATATGCATGCAGCTCTCGCTCCTATACCCTCCGTTTTCTTGATCTCATTATTACAATTATTATTATTATCATCATTATTATAACAAGTAATGTCATTATCACTAGTCGGCTTCTTATACAGTGAGGGAAATAAGTATTTGACCCCTCTGCAAAACATGACTTAGTACTTGGTGGCAAAACCCTTGTTGGCAATCACAGAGGTCAGATGTTTCTTGTAGTTGGCCACCAGGTTTGCACACATCTCAGGAGGGATTTTGTCCCACTCCTCTTTGCAGATCTTCTCCAAGTCATTAAGGTTTCGAGGCTGACGTTTGGCAACTCGAACCTTCAGCTCCCTCCACAGATTTTCTATGGGATTAAGGTCTGGAGACTGGCTAGGCCACTCCAGGACCTTAATGTGCTTCTTCTTGAGCCACTCCTTTGTTGCCTTGGCTGTGTGTTTTGGGTCATTGTCATGCTGGAATACCCATCCACGACCCATTTTCAATGACCTGGCTGAGGGAAGGAGGTTCTCACCCAAGATTTGACGGTACATGGCCCCGTCCATCGTCCCTTAGATGCGGTGAAGTTGTCCTGTCCCCTTAGCAGAAAAACACCCCCAAAGCATAATGTTTCCACCTCCATGTTTGACGGTGGGGATGGTGTTCTTGGGGTAGGCAGCATTCCTCCTCCTACAAACACGGCGAGTTGAGTTGAGCAGCGCTCCTAGTAGCCGGGGACTTTAATGCAGGGAAACTTAAATCCGTTCTACCTCATTTCTACCAGCATGTTAAATGTGCAACCAGAGGGGAAAAAACTCTAGACCACCTTTACTCCACACACAGAGACGCATACAAAGCTCTCCCTCGCCCTCCATTTGGCAAATCTGACCATAACTCTATCCTCCTGATTCCTGCTTATAAGCAAAAACTGAAGCAGGAAGCACCAGTGATTCGGCTAATAAAAAAGTGGTCAGATGACGCAGATGCTAAGCTACAGGACTGTTTTGCTAGCACAGACTGGAACATGTTCCGGGATTCTTCAGACAGCATTGAGGAGTACACCACATCAGTCACTGGCTTCATCAATAAGTGCATCGATGATGTCGTCCCCACAGTGACCGTACGTACATACCCCAACCAGAAGCCATGGATTACAGGAAACATCCGCACTGAGCTAAAGGGTAGAGCTGCCGCTTTCAAGGAACGGGACTCTAACCCGGACGCTTATAAGAAATCCCGCTATGACCTCCGACGAACCATCAAACAGGCAAAGAGTCAATACAGGTCTAAGATTGAATCATACTACACTGGCTCTGACGCTCGTCGGATGTGGCAGGGCTTGAAAACTATTACAGACTACAAAGGGAAGCACAGCCGCGAGCTGCCCAGTGACACAAGCCTACCAGACGAGCTAAACCACTTCTATGCTCGCTTCGAGGCAAGCAACACTGAAGCATGCATGAGAGCACCAGCTGTTCCGGACGACTATGTGATCACGCTCTCCGTAGCCGATGTGAGTAAGACTTTTAAGCAGGTCAACATTCACAAGGCCGCAGGGCCAGACGGATTACCAGGACGTGTACTCCGAGCATGTGCTGACCAACTGGCAAGTGTCTTCACTGACATTTTCAACATGTCCCTGACTGAGTCTGTAATACCAACATGTTTCAAGCAGACCACCATAGTCCCCGTGCCCAAGAACTCTAAGATAACCTGCCTAAATGACTACCGACCCGTAGCACTGACGTCTGTAGCCATGAAGTGCTTTGAAAGACTGGTCATGGCTCACATCAACAGCATAATCCCAGAAACCCTAGACCCACTCCAATTTGCATACCGCCCCAACAGATCCACAGATGATGCAATCTCTATCGCACTCCACACTGCCCTTTCCCACCTGGACAAGAGGAACACCTACGTGAGAATGCTATTCATTGACTACAGCTCAGCATTCAACACCATAGTGCCCTCAAAGCTCATCACTAAGCTAAGGATCCTGGGACTAAACACCTCCCTCTGCAACTGGATCCTGGACTTCCTGACGGGCCGCCCCCAGGTGGTAAGGGTAGGTAACAACACATCTGCCACACTGATCCTCAACACGGGGGCCCCTCAGGGGTGCGTGCTCAGTCCCCTCCTGTACTCTCTGTTCACCCATGACTGCATGGCCAGGCACGACTCCAACACCATCATTAAGTTTGCCGACGACACAACAGTGGTAGGCCTGATCACCGACAACGATGAGACAGCCTATAGGGAGGAGGTCAGAAATCTGGCCGTGTGGTGCCAGGACAACAACCTCTCCCTCAACGTGACCAAGACAAAGGAGATGATTGTGTACTACAGGAAAAAAAAAAGAGGACTGAGCACGCCCCCATTCTCATCGACGGGGCTGTAGTGGAACAGGTTGAGAGCTTCAAGTTCCTTGGTGTCCACATCACCAACGAACTATCATGGTCCAAACACACCAAGACAGTCGTGAAGAGGGCACGACAAAGCCTATTCCCCCTCAGGAGACTAAAAAGATTTGGCATGGGTCCTCAGATCCTCAAAAAATTCTACAGCTGCACCATCGAGAGCATCCTGACTGGTTGCATCACCGCCTGGTATGGCAACTGCTTGGCCTCTGACCGCAAGGCACTACAGAGGGTAGTGCGTACGGCCCAGTACATCACTGGGGCAAAGCTCCCTGCCATCCAGGACCTCTATACCAGGCGGTGTCAGAGGAAGGCCCTCAAAATTGTCAAAGACTCCAGTCACCCTAGTCATAGACTGTTCTCTCTGCTACCGCACGGCAAGCGGTACCGGAGTGCCAAGTCTAGGTCCAAAAGACTTCTCAACAGCTTCTACCCCCAAGCCATAAGACTCCTGAACAGCTAATCATGGCTACCCGGACTATTTGCACTGCCCCCCCACCCCATCCTTTTTACGCTGCTGCTACTCTGTTAAGTATTTATGCATAGTCACTTTAACTCTACCCACATGTACATATTACCTCAACTACCTCAACTAGCCGGTGCCCCCGCACATTGACTATGCAACGGTACCCCCCTGTATATATAGCCTCCCTACTGTCACTTTATTTTATTGTATATATAGCCTCCCTACTGTCACTTTATTTTACTTCTGCTCTTTTTTTCTCAACACTTTTTTGTTGTTGTTTTATTCTTACTTTTTTGTTTAAAATAAATGCACTGTTGGTTAAGGGCTGTAAGTAAGCATTTCACTGTAATGTCTGCACCTGTTGTATTCGGCGCATGTGACCAATAAAATTTGATTTGATTTGATGCCAAAGAGCTCAATTTTGGTCTCATCTGACCACAACACTTTCACCCAGTTCTCCTCTGTATCATTCAGATGTTCATTGGCAAACTTCAGACGGGCCTGTATATGTGCTTTCTTGAGCAGGGGGACCTTGCGGGCGCTGCAGGATTTCAGTCCTTCACGGCATATTGTGTTACCAATTGTTTTCTTGGTGACTATGGTCCCAGCTGCCTTGAGATCATTGACAAGATCCTCCCGTGTAGTTCTGGGCTGATTCCTCACCGTTCTCATGATCATTGCAACTCCACGAGGTGAGATCTTGCATGGAGCCCCAGGCCGAGGGAGATTGACAGGTCTTTTGTGTTTCTTACATTTGCGAATAATCGCACCAACTGTTGTCACCTTCTCACCAAGCTGCTTGGCGATGGTCTTGTAGCCCATTCCAGCCTTGTGTAGGTCTACAATCTTGTCCCTGACATCCTTGGAGAGCTCTTTGGTCTTGGCCATGGTGGAGAGTTTGGAATCTGATTGATTGCTTCTGTGGACAGGTGTCTTTTATACAGGTAACAAGCTGAGATTAGGAGCACTCCCTTTAAGATTGAGCTCGTTACCTGTATAAAAGACACCTGGGAGCCAGAAATATTTCTGATTGAGAGGGGGTCAAATACTTATTTCCCTCATTAAAATGCAAATCAATTTATAACATTTTTGACATGCATTTTTCTGGATTTTTTTGTTGTTATTCTGTCTCTCACTGTTCAAATAAACCTACCATTAACATTATAGACTGATCATGTCTTTGTCAGTGGGCAAACGTACAAAATCAGCACGGGATCAAATACTTTTTTTCCTCACTGTAGTAGTAGCCTTGTACCCAATTGTGATACTCAAGTGAAAGACTACTTGATTAAAAGTTTAAAAGGATTGTTTTAAATATACTTAAGTATCAAATGTAATTGCTAAAATATACTTACTGTAAGTATCAAAAGTAAAAGTATATATCATTTAAAATTCATTTTATTAAGCAAACCATACGGCAACATTTTCTTTAAAAAAAAAATTCGGATAGCCAGGGGCACACTGTGTATAGTGGGTCCGCTAGATCAGAGGCAGTAGGGATGACCAGGGATGTTCTCTTGATAAGTGCAAGAATTGGACCAATTTCCTGTACAGCTATGCATTCAAAATGTAACGACTACTTTTGGGTGTCAGGGAACATGTATGGAGTAAAAAGTACATTCTGTTTAGGAAAAATATAAATAATAAAGCACAGATCCCCCAAAAAACAACTTTAGTACTTTACACCACTGGCCTTGTATATCCACCATTGAGCTGTAAGCCTAAGAGCGCGTCCTGTTTAGTCTTAGTACCGTAACTAACTTCGGGCTATATTTCAATATATAGGTTACTGTAGCTATAAATCATTCATTCGTTCTTGTGATCACACCTCATACGAGTCATTCATGCTTTGAAATGCAATCAAGCATTTTAGTTAAAAATGAAATAACAGGGAGCTTTCGATAATTAGCCTTACCAATAAATAAACCGCATGCAACTATTTTTAGTCCTGTAATAAAGGCTTTATATATTGGGGGGGGGGGGGGGGGGTTCACGTTAAAACAGACTCTCTGGTAAATATATTTATTGTTTCCATTGTTCCAAATGGTCAGAAAACAATATAATATTGTAATCTAACAGCACCTGTTTGGCACACAATACTCACACACCTCTTATACCCTTTTTCTTGATCTCCAGTAGTTTCCACAACTAAGTCAAAATGTGTCTTCTACACATCGGACTTCCCCTTTCCCTCCCCTCTCCCTTTCCCTCCAGAGCAAGCAGTAAACATTCCCCTGTTTCAAGTTTCTTTTTCACGTCCTCCACATCCATTTTGCTTTAACGTGTTACGGTGTTCGGCGTTTGTTATAACCAGTTGATGTGATTATGATAGGCTATAGGTCAGGCCCCATTGGTCACGTGCATGCAATGTTTCAAGTAAAGGGAGCAAGGGTTGAGGGAATAGGGAATGTTTTTCCTAAACAAATGAGGTATTTTGGTAACAGAACTTTTCTGTCAGAAACAAGTCAGAAACGAAATGTTGCAGCATCAGCACGGACAGAGCGATAAACTCTTGCTGTGGTGCATATTCGCTGCAGCAGGGAGGAGAGAGAGAGACTACGTGCGCCAGTCATCAGGCACTCGCTGTCATCTTTTGTTTTTACACAGCGTGGCCATCTGCGTTGTTTCCTGTTGGAAGGTGAACCTTCGCCCCAGTCTGAGGTCCTGAGCGCTATGGAGCAGGTTTTCATCAAGGATCTCTCTGTACTTTGCTCCGTTCATCTTTCCCTCGATCATGACTAGTCTCCCAGTCCCTCCTGCTGAAAAACATCCCCACAGCATGATGCTGCCACCACCGTGTTTCACCGTAGGGATGGTATTGGCCAGGTGATGAGCGGTGCCAGGTTTCCTACAGAAGTGACGCTTGGCATTCAGGCCAAAGAGTTCAATTTGGTTTCATCAGACCAGAGAATCTTGTTTCTCATGGTCTGAGAGTCCTTTAGGTGCCTTTTGGCAAACTCCAAGCGGGCTGTCACATGCCTTTTACTGAGGATTGGCTTCCGTCTGGCCACTCTACCATAAAGGCCTGATTGGTAGAGTGCTGCAGAGATTGTTGTCTTTCTGGAAGATTCTCCCATCTCCACAGAGTAACTCTGGAGCTATGTCAGAGTGAACATCAGGCTCTTGGTCACCTCCCTGACCAAGGCCCTTCTCCCCCGATTACTCAGTTTGGCCGGGCGGCCAGCTCTAGGAAGAGTCTTGGTGGTTCCAAACTTCTTCCATTTAAGAATGATGGAGGCCACTGTTCTTGCGGACCTTCAATGGTGCAGAAATGTTTTGGTACCCTTCCCCAGATCTGTGCATCAATACAATCCTGCCTCGGCGCTCTATGGACAATTCCTTCGACCTCATGACTTGGTTTTTGCTTTGACATGCACTGTCAACTGTGGGACCTTATATAGACAGGTGTGTGCCTTTCCAAATCATGTCCAATCAATTGCATTTACCACAGGTGGACCAATCAAGTTGTAAAAACATCTCATGGATGATCAATGGAAACAGGATTTCGAGTCTCATAGCAAAGGGTCTGAATACATATGTAAATGTAATATTTTATTTTTTATACATTTGTAAACATTTCTAAAAACCTGTTTTTGCTTTGTCATTATGGAGTATTGTGTGTAGATTCATCAAATTGTATTTGTCACATGCGCCGAATACAACAGGTGTAGACCTTACCGTGAAATGCTTACTTACAAGACCTTAACCAACCATGCAGTTCAAGAAATAGAGTTAAGAAAATATTTATTAAATAAACTAAAGTAAAAAATACAATCAAAGGTAACACAATAAAATAGCAATAACAAGGCTATATACAGGGGGTACCGGTACCAAGTCAATGTACAGGGGTACAGGTTAGTCGAGGTAGTTTGTACATGTAGGAATGGGTAAAGTGACTATGCATAGATTATACAAAGCGAGTAGCAGCAGTGTAAAAACAAAGGGGGGGGGTCAATGTAAATAGTCCGGGTGGCCATTTCATTAATTGTTTAGCAGTCTTATGGCTTGGGGGTAGAAGCTGTTAAGGAGCCTTTTGGACCTAGACTTGGCGCTCCAGTACCGCTTGCAGTGCAGTAGCAGAGAGAATAGTCTGACTTAGGTGACTGGAGTCTTTGACAATTTTCTGGGCCTTCCTCTGACACCGCCTAGTATAGAGGTCCTGGATGGCAGGGAGCTTGGCTCCAGTGATATACTGGGCCGTACGCACTACCCTCTGTAGCGCCTTACGGTCTGATGCCGAGCCGTTGCCATACCAGGCGGTGATGCAACCAGTCAGGATGCTCTCGATGAGAATCTGGGGACCCATGCCAAGTCTTTTCAGGGGAAAAAGGCATTGTCGTGCACTCTTAAGGATTTTTTTGGTGTGTTTGGACCATGATAGTTTTTTGGTGATGTGGACACCAAGGAATTTGAAACTCTCGTCCCGCTCCACTACAGCCCCATTGATGTGAATATAAGGCCCTCCCCAGCCCTCCTTTCGGCAAATCTGACCACGACTCCATTTTGCTCCTCCCTTCCTATAGGCAGAAACTCAAACAGGGAGTACCCGTGCTAAGGACTATTCAACGTTGGTCTGACCAATCAGAATCCACACTTCAAGATTGTTTTGATCACGTGGACTGTGATATGTTCCGGGAAGCTTGGGAAAATAATTTTGATGAATACACTGAAACGATGACTGAGTTTATCAGGAAGTGTATATGTGATGATGTGCCAACTGTGACTATTAAAACCTACCCTAATCAGAAACTGTGGATAGATGGCAGCATTCGCGCAAAACTGAAAGCGCGAACCACCGCATTTAACCATGGCAAGGTGACTGGGAATATGGCAGAATACAAACAGTGTAGCTACTCACTCCGCAAGGCAATTAAACTGGCAAAACATCAGAATAGAGACAAAGTGGAGTCGCAATTCAATGGCTCAGACACGAGACGTATGTGGCAGGGTCTACAGACAATCACTGACTACAAAAGGAAAACCAGCCACGTCGCCAACACCGACGTCTCGCTTCCAGACAAGCTAAACACCTTCTTCGCCTGCTTTGAGGATAACACAGTGCCACCGACGAGGACCACTACCAAGGACTGTGGCCTCTCCTTCTCCGTGGCCGACGTGAGTAAGATATTTAAGCATGTTAACCCCTGCTAGCCTGCCGGCCCAGACGGCATCCCTAGCCGCGTCCTCAGAGCATGCGCAGACCAGCTGACTGTTGTGTTTACGGACATATTCAATCTCTCCCTTTCCCAGTCTGCTGTTCCCACATGCTTCAAGATGGCCACCATTGTTCCTGTACCCAAGAAAGCAAAGGTAACTGAACTAAATGACTATCGCCCTGTAGCACTCACCTCTGTCATGAAGTGCTTTGAGAGACTAGTCAAGGATCATATCACCTCTACCTTACCTGTCACCCTAGACCCACTTCAATTTGCTTACCACCCCAATAGATCCACAGACATTGCAATCACCATCACACTGCACACTGCCCTATCCCATCTGGACAAGAGGAATACCTATGTAAGAATGCTGTTCATTGACTATAGCTCAGCATTCAACAGCATAGTACCCTCCAAGCTCATCATTAAGCTCGAGGCCCTGGGTCTGAACCCCGCCCTGTGCAACTGGGTCCTGGACTTCCAGACGGTCCGCCCCAGGTGATGAAGGTAGGAAATAACATATCCACATCGCTGATCCTCAATACTAGGGCCCCACAAGGGTGTGTGCTCAAACCCCTCCTGTACTCCCTGTTCACCCATGATTGCGTGGCCAAGCACGCCTCCAACTCAATCATCAAGTTTGCAGATGACACAACAGTAGTAGGCTTGATTACCAACAATGACGAAACCACCTACAGGGAGGAGGTGAGGGCTCTGGGAGTGTGGTGCCAGGAAAATAACCTCTCACTCAACGTCAACAAAACAAAGAAGATGATTGTGGACTTCAAGAAACAGCAGAGGGTGCACCCCCCCCTATCCACATCGACTGGACCGCAGTGGAGAAGATGGAAACCTTAAAGTTCCTTGGCGTACACATCACTGACAAACTGAAATGGTCCACCCACGCAGACAGTGTGGTGAAGAAGGCGCAACAGAGCCTCTTCAACCTCAGGAGGCTGAAGAAATGTGTCTTGGCACCTAAAACCCTCAACTTTTACAGATGCACAATTGAGAGCATCCTGTCAGGCTGTATCACCGGCTGGTACGGCAACTGCACCGCCCACAACCGCAGGGCTCTCCAGAGGGTGGTGCGGTCTGCCGAACGCATTACCGGGGGCAAACTACCCGCCCTCCAAGACACCTAGAGCACCCGATGTCACAGGAAGGCCAAAAAGATAATCAAGGACATCAACCACCCGAGCCACTGCCTGTTCACCCCACTATCATCCAGAAGGCGAGGTCAGTACAGGTGCATCAAAGCTGGGACCGAGAGAATGAAAAACAGCTTCTATCTCAAGGCCATCAGACTGTTAAATAGCCATCACTAGCACATTAGAGGCTGCTGCTGCCTATTGAAATCACTGGCCACTTTAAGAAATGGAACACTAGTCACTTTAATAATGTTTACATATCTTGCACTACTCATCTCATATGTATATACTGTATTCTATTCTATCAAATTCTACTGTATCTTAGTCCATGCCGCTCTGTCATTGCTTGTACATATATGTATATATTCTTAAATTCCATTCCTTATTAGATTTGTGTGTATAGGGTATATGTTGTGAAATTGTTAGTTATTACTTGTTAGATATTACTGCACTGTCGGAGCTAGAAGCACAAGCATTTCGCTACACCCGCAATAACATCTGCTAAACACGTGTATGTGACAAATAAAATGTGATTTGATTTAGTTTTTGCTTGTAAGCAGGAATCAGGAGGAAAGAATTATGGTCAGATTTGCCAAATGGATGGCGAGGGAGAGCTTTGTATGCGTCTGTGTGTGGAGTAAATGGGGTCTAGAGTTTTTTATTCCCCTCTGGTTGCTGATGTGACATGCTGGTAGAAATGAGGTAAAACGGATTGAAGTTTGCCTGCATTAAAGTCCCCTGCCACTAGGAGCGCCGCTTCTGGATTAGCATTTTCTTGTTTGCTTATGGCCTTATACAGCTTGTTGAGTGCAGACTTAGTGCCAGCATCGGTTTGTGGTGGTAAATAGATGGCTACGAAAAATATAGATCTTGGTAGATAGTGTGGTCTACAGCTTATCATGAGGTACTCTACCTCAGGCGAGCAATACCTTGAGACTTCCTTTAATATTAGACATCGTTCACCAGCTGTTATTGACAAATAAACACACCACCACCCCTCGTCTTGGCGGACGTAACTGTTCTGTCCTGCCGATGCATGGAAAACCCAGTTAACTGTATATTATCCGTGTTGTCGTTCAGCCACGACTCAGTGAAACATAAGATATTACAGTTTTTAATGTCCCGTTGGTAGGATAGTCTCGAACGGAGCTCATCCAGTTTATTCTCCAGTGATTGCACGTTGGCCAATAGAACGGATGGTAGAGGCGGGTTACCCACTCGTCAACAAATTCTCACAAGGCACCCCGATCTCCGTCCCCTGTACCACCGTCTGATCTTCACGGGGATTTGGGCCTGGTCTCGGAGAAACAGTATATCCTTCGTGTCAGATTCATAAAATCAAAAATCTTCATCCAGGTCAAGGTGAGTAATCGCTGTTCTGATATCCAGAAACTCTTGTCGGTCATAAGAAACGATAGCAGCAACATTATGTACAAAATAAATTACAAACAATGCGAAAAAACACACAAAATAGCACAGTTGGTTAGGAGCCTGTAAAACTGCAGTCATCCCCTTCGGCGCCATTGCCCATTGATGAGGATTTTTTATTTATTTAATCCATTTTAGAATATGTCTGTAATGTAACAAAATTTGGAAAAAGTCAAGGGGTCTGAATACTTTCCGAATGCATTGTATGTAAAAATACACGTTTAAAAATGTTGACCAATTGATTGGTCGAAAGAACAAGACGACTCTCTGTTGACCAAGATTTGAGGGGACAGCCATATGTTCTCAGTCTTCCAAATATACTTAATATGGTTATTTCAGTGGTGTGAGCACTGAGCAGGTATTGCAGTTTATTATTTGGTTCTCAGACGGTTCCCCGCAGATATGCCTAATAAGAATTGGAATTAGCGAGCCACTTCATGTGGGTGTGGTGGCCGACGTGTGAGCCACACAATGCTGCAGGTGGGATACGTGTTGGGAGTTGGATGGTGCGATTCGAAGAATATGTTGGTGTCTCTGGGAGTCTTTCTCACGTCTCTGTAAGATGGTGTCTTGGAGGGATTGAATCACTCTGGAACATGTTGTGTACACACACACACACACACACTACACTCCTGAGTGGCGCAGTGGTCTAAGGCACTGCATCGTAGTGCTAACTGTGCCACTAGAGATCCTGGTTCGAATCCAGGCTCTGTCACAGCCGGCCGCGACCGGGAGACTCATGGGCGGCGCACAATTGGCCCAGCGTCGTCCAGGGTAAGGGAGGGAATGGCCGGCAGGGATGTAGCTCAGTTGATAGAGCATGGCGTTTGCAACGCCAGGGTTGTGGGTTCGTTTCCCACGGGGGCCAGTATAAAAAAAATATATATATGTATTCACTAACTGTAAGTCGCTCTGGATAAGAGCGTCTGCTAAATGACTAAAATGTAAATGTAAATGTACACACTACACACAGTCATTGATGAGGACCACCCAAAAAGCAAACCCACACCTTGACAGTTTAAAAGCACTGCAAACCGCTGTCAGCTCCTGTATTTCAAACCAGTGCTTCTAAGAATATCAGATGCATATACTGTAAAGAAAAATGAGCCAAGAGTAGACAGTAAATCAGTTTAGAGTCTGACACCGCAGAAGGACTTAAGTAATGTGCTCAAAAGCGCACCAGATGAATCATCACCATGACAACGTGACATGAGCGATGATACCGTCGCTTCTCTCGGCACTGGTGAGCTCTCTAGTTTTGAGAAATAAAATAATGAATGCCCATAATTCAATAATGTAAAGTCGGCTGAGATTTTAATTTGTATAAATCCTCATCCCAAAGCTCTTAATCTCATATTCACCCTGCTTAGGTAATGGTATGCAGGAGCACCTCAAATGAAGTGGAGATGTATCACTCTGACGTAATCTCAACATCTCTGAGCACTTCAAACAATACCGATAAATTGTGTTTCCTGCTAGCGTTTTGATAGTTCACTTGGGCATAGCTGTATTTGTGTTCCCAAATAACTGATTGGATTTACTGGTGGAGTGTTATTGTCCTCATTTTCAAAGTTTACACCTAGAGCCAAATTATTCAGTATGCTGCACAGTTATCACCTGCACATGTATCATAAATTATATTTTTAGCCATGATTTGAGGTCCGTTGGACAAGACAGTATGAATTTTGACTGGGCCAAACCTACTCATATTTTAGCTCTGCATTTCCTGTATTATAGTAGTTTGTATTGTCATGAATATCAATTTTTTTGGAGTTGTGCCTTTTTAGAGCTTGTTGTGTTGTTACATGCTGGCCCATATTGGTTGGCTCTGTGTCAGCCCTTTGCAGCTTGACTTGGTGTGAAAACAGAAACTGACAAAGGCTGTGATTCCAGGGGACAGAATGGCGGCAGGTGGGGTTGTGCTAATCAGCTACAGTACATATAGACTGGAGCAGGTGCTACTGGGGCGAGCGCCCAACCGGTCCTGCTGCCTGGCCTTTCCACGCTACCCAGTCCCACATAACCACTGGTCCGTGATGGGAAAATTGGGTCTAATAAACTGCTTGAGATGGACGTTCACTGCACATCTAGGATCAGGTTACCCTATACCCAATCATTACCTTGAATATTAGTGGGGTTAAACAATATCTGACCCTGGTCCAGTGGTTAAAGGCCCAGTGCAGTCAAAAACGTCATTTTCCTGTGTTTTGAAGACATTTCCACACTGAATACTGTGAAATTGTGAAAATTATGATAATGCACTTTTAGTGTAGGAGCTGTTTGAAAAGGCCGCCTGATATTTCAGCCTGTTTTGGTGGGAGGAAGTTTTGGCCTTCCATGGTGACATCACCATGGGGGAAATTAGTTCATAGACCAATAAGAAAGAGTTCCAAACCTCTATGCCAATAACAGCTAGTTTTCAGTTTTCCCTTCCCCACTCAGACCACTCCCAGACATAGTAAAGTTCTTGCTTGAGAAATTGCTCTTTGCTAAGAAACTATTTTTGTTTCTTTTTGACCATTTCAATTGAAAAAAATCATAGTAAGGTCCTTAATTGTTACACCAAAATTATTTGATATTGAGTAAAAAAACGGGTGCGTTAAGGTCAACTGCTACCTACTACCCATGGACCTGAGCTGTATCCTGACCTGACAGACCTGTCCTCCTTTAAACAGTGGGAAATGATAAAGGCTTCCATCCTGATGGTGCTAACTAATCCAGTGGCCTCTACCTTTTATATTACATTTCAACAAGTGGGGTATTGAAGCTACTGGAGGCCCATAGGTGGTTAAGTTGTAATTCACACTCCAATGACTCTGTACTGTACTGCCCTTTGGAAGGAGCAAAGCGTTTGCATTGAGTCATGTTTGTCAGTGATTGATGATGTCATATGTCACATCGTGTGGCCCCATGTGTGGCCCCAGGATTCCGCAAGTGTACCATCTGGCAAAGTGCCCTTTTTGCCTTGTGATGTCACATCTTTACTAATGTGTGGTTGTTAAAAAAAATATGGGAAAAGGACAGGAGAACATGACAGGATTGGCAACCTTCTGTAATATGTTAATTCTCCTTCACCCACACACACACACACACACACACACACACACACACACACTAGTTACATACAGACACAAAGCATACAGTACAGACCTTCAATCTTTCTTCTCTCTCTTACTCACTCTCACTCACACACAGAGATGAGCACCCTCTAATCTGAGCCGTCTGCTCTCTTCCATGACAACGCAAACACAACCCTAACGCGTGCCCGCAACCGGCGCCTCCCGTGTCCTCAGAAGGCCGTTGTCTTAATTGGGCCTTAATTAAAAACAGCAGGTCGCAGACTCGTCTGGAAATGTGCATCTGTGCCATGGCATACTAGGGGCCTGCGTGCTCTCACCAACTGCTGCTCATGCAAGCGCTGAGCCTACTGGGAGGCTCTGGTTATTCTCAACTACTGATTCTAGATCAGTTCTCCTTAAACCCATACACCGGTCCTGAACTTCCCAAACATGGGTAAGACAGCCAAGTTGTCTCTGGATCAGTTGATGGATTTGTCTTCACACCACAGAGTTGGGCAAGGTGGAGCAGAGGTGGCATTACTTATTAAGAAGGCACCACTGATTCTTGTGTTAGGGACTCATAATGTGGTCTGTTCAGTCTTTTTGGAACAATCCTATTTCTTGGGTTGTTGTTCTCCCTCTACCCCCCCTCCTGGTAAGTTGCATTTTTTTTTAAAAAGCCACTATTTGTTATTCCTCGATTATTTTTTTACCTCCCTGTCATACTGCTGAAAACGCTGAATTAGTATTCCTGAGGCACTTCCACTTGGCTTCCTCTGACAGTGGGACGCCTCTGCTTGCAGTTTGCAAAAATCCTTTCAGCTACAGTGGTGCCCTACTATCCTCTCAATCACTGATTCACAGTGCTGCCTCTGTTATCCAAAGAGGCCAGTAGTTTCCCCAAATGGCCTAGACACAAAACCACCATTTAAAAAGGTACAAGGCTGAGTTAGCCATGTAACTGACCTGTATACTAGGTGGTTGGAGTTCTATCTTGATCCAAACTTTGTAGGCCTATAGTTTGTAGAGGAGACGGCTCTGTTGCTGTCCTTATGATAAATAACCGTTTTACTGAGTCTGTCTGTTCTCCACTATTTATATTATGTTTATATCCTTCTAGGCCCTAAGCTAAGTGTAGTAAAAGCAAGTAGGTAAACCTTGGACAAGTAAGCCTCCCTTGTCTGACCCAGAGCAGCCCATAGGGCAGGAGCCCATCTCCTGTTTCTGTATTGTGAGGCAGCTTGATGTACAAGGACACCCCCCTGGACAGGATGCTAGTCTGTCACAGGGCCTCACCCCCAATTAATCTCCATAATGCTGAGTGCTAAGCGGAGCGGCATTGGGTCCCATTTTCGGAGTCTTTTTAATATTGAACTCCCAAGCTTCCAATCTCAGTGTGGACACAAGATTGGAAAGTTGGGGGTTCGATCTCCGGTCACTGTTCGAAGTTTGTTTTGGAGAATTAACTTTTTCCTCTGATTTTGAGGAGAGTGTAGCAATCTTTAAAGGCATGTTGGGGGTGTTAGACGGTGGTAATGTTTTCATAGATAGATGATACGGTACATTTATGTTCTAGTTATTCTCATTCAACGACACTAAGAAATTGTATTTCATGACTCGGATGATGAGTCAGAACTCTTGACAAAAATGTAATAGATGAACATTCCCTAACGCAGTTCTCACAAGAAGATGATCATGTGGTGTAATATAGTGAAGAGTTAACCTTGCAGAATGAAGTGCACACGCTAAGAGTGTACACCCGGAGACCATAGGCCATACTGACAATGGGGGAGCAGGTTATTTAGCTGAGAGGGTTTCAGTGTAGTCTTTCTCTTCTAGAAGCCTGTAGCGCCCTCTGCTGTCCAAACATCAGCGCCACATCACTGGTGCTACTGTACCTCATCATGCAGGTCCCTCTCTGGACATCAACAAAAGTGGGGAGGATTACCTAATGGCTGTGTTCCACATCAAAGAGAATATCTGGTACTTTTGTATACTTTTTATCCAGTTGTTATGAAAGTAGTGTTCACGAACCAAAAGTGATCCCCGACTATTCTGGACTACGTCACATACATGCAGATATGTGAACCACGTCATTGCCCTCTCGCTCTGCTGTGCGTGCTTATTGCTAGCTGTCACTCAAATGGCGAGGGGCTGAAGCTCATTGGCCAGAACTCGAATTGCTAGAGGGCTGGCCCACGTGGGGGAACATTTTGGGAAAATGGCATAGCACAGCTTCCAGAAAAACTGTTGCTTTCAAACAACAGTGATGTCCAGCCCAAAGCTTAGTAGTCGACAATGTTCCGGAGCATCTTTAACTACTGTAGTTTTACTTGGGATGCATTAGCAATCCTAGTAGTTTGCTACATTAGTATTCAGTAATATTACAGTATGCGTTTGTTTTGAGAATTGTGTCTTTGAACATGAGTAGAACCCTATCGTGAGTAAGCTGTAGCACTGAAAATGTGAAACACATTCATGTCAATGTCCTGATCCCGGACGTGCCCCCATAAAAGTTGACTGGGAACAAAGGGTGCAAGTGTTTCTTCCAGATACAGTGAGGGAAAAAAGTATTTGATCCCCTGCTGATTTTGTACGTTTCCCACTGACAAAGAAATGATCAGTCTATAATTTTAATGGTAGGTTTATTTGAACAGTGAGAGACAGAATAACAACAAAGAAATCCAGAAAAAACGCATGTCAAAAATGTTATAAATTGATTTGCATTTTAATGAGGGAAATAAGTATGTGACCCCTCTGCAAAACATGACTTAGTACTTGGTGGCAAAACCCTTGTTGGCAATCACAGAGGTCAGACGTTTCTTGTAGTTGGCCACCAGGTTTGCACACATCTCAGGAGGGATTTTGTCCCACTCATCTTTGCAGATCTTCTCCAAGTCATTAAGGTTTCGAGGCTGACGTTTGGCAACTCGAACCTTCAGCTCCCTCCACAGATTTTCTATGGGATTAAGGTCTGGAGACTGGCTAGGCCACTCCAGGACCTTAATGTGCTTCTTCTTGAGCCACTCCTTTGTCGCCTTGGCTGTGTGTTTTGGGTCATTGTCATGCTGGAATACCCATCCACGACCCATTTTCAATGCCCTTTCAATTTCCACCTCCATGTTTGACGGTGGGGATGGTGTTCTTGGGGTCATAGGCAGCATTCCTCCTCCTCCAAACACGGCGAGTTGAGTTGATGCCAAAGAGCTCAATTTTGGTCTCATCTGACCACAACACTTTCACCCAGTTCTCCTCTGAATCATTCAGATGTTCATTGGCAAACTTCAGACGGGCCTGTATATGTGCTTTCTTGAGCATGGGGACCTTGCGGCGCTGCAGGATTTCAGTCCTTCACGGCGTAGTGTGTTACCAATTGTTTTCTTGGTGACTATGGGCCCAGCTGCCTTGAGATCATTGACAAGATCCTCCCGTGTAGTTCTGGGCTGATTCCTCACCGTTCTCATGATCATTGCAACTCCACGAGGTGAGATCTTGTATGGAGCCCCAGGCCGAGGGAGATTGACAGTTATTTTGTGTTTCTTCCATTTGCGAATAATCGCACCAACTTTTGTCACCTTCTCACCAAGCTGCTTGGCGATGGTCTTGTAGCCCATTCCAGCATTGTGTAGGTCTACAGTCTTGTCCCTGACATCCTTGGAGAGCTCTTTGGTCTTGGCCATGGTGGAGAGTTTGGAATCTGATTGATTGCTTCTGTGGACAGGTGTCTTTTATACAGGTAACAAACTGAGATTAGGAGCACTCCCTTTAAGAGTGTGCTCCTAATCTCAGCTTGTTACCTGTATAAAAGACACCTGGGAGCCAGAAATCTTTCTGATTGAGAGGGGGTCAAATTCTTATTTCCCTTATTAAAATGCAAATCAATTTATAACATTTTTGACCTGCGTTTTTCTGGATTATTTTGTTGTTATTCTGTCTCTCACTGTTCAAATAAACCTACCATTAAAATTATAGACTGATAATTTCTATGTCAGTGGGCAAACGTACAAAATCAGCAGGGGATCAAATACTTTTTTTCCGTCACTGTATGTCCTGAGGAATATGCTACACATATGGTACGGAAGATGAGAGGACATGTGACACAAATTATTCAAATCCTGACTCAGTCCATACACACAGGCAGTTTATTCATCAATCGACATCAACTCGTTCTCACCCCCTGGGAACATGCTCCTACACCAATGGTATTGATTGGGTGTCTTAACTCCTACTTGTAGGTGTCACTCAATAGAGGCACATATGTTAATGAGAGGTCATTGACCATGTTGTGTATTGCAGCAGGTTACAGCTCAGAACTCTCTCCTAATGGCAGTTTAAAACAATGTCATCGCATGCCCTGCTATAGTTTCATGAGCAATGAGCAATGCATTTCTATAGCTTCCAAAATGTTTTACAATGGTGGGTGAAGATGGAGGCACGGTGGCTTCAACACAGCGCCCCCTATAAGTCATCTAGTTTATACAGTGCATTCGGAATGTATTCAGACCCCTTGACTTTCTCCACATGTTGTTACGTTACAGCCTTATTCTAAAATTGATTAATTTGTCCCCCAGTTGTTCTGTTGGAAGGTGAACCTTCGCCTCAGTCTGAGGTCCTGAGTGCTCTGGAGCAGGTTTTCATCAAAAATCTCTCTGTACTTTGCTCTGTTAATCTTCCCTCGATCCTGACTAGTCTCTTAGTCCCTGCCACTGAAAAACATCCCTACCACCATGCTTCACCGTAGGGATGGCGCCAGGTTTCCTCCAGACCTGACACTTGGCATTCAGGCCAAAGAGTTCAATCTTGGTTTCATCAGACCAGAGAATCTTGTTTCTCATGGTCTGAGAATTCTTTAGGTGCCTTTTGGCAAACACCAAGCGGGCTGTCATGTGCCTTTTACTGAGTGGCGTCCATCTAGCCACTCTACAATAAAGGCCTGATTGGTGGAGTGCTGTAGAGATGGTTGTCCTTCTGGATTGCTCAGTTTGGCTGGGCAGCCAGCTCTACGAAGAGTCTTGGCGGTTCCAAACTTCTTCCATTTAAGAATGATGGAGGCCACTGTGTTCTTTGGGACCTTCAATGCTGCAGAAATGTTTTGGTACCCTTCCCCAGATCTGTGCCTCGACACCATCCTGTCTCGGAGCTCTACGGACAATTCCTTCGACCTCATGGCTTGGTTTTTGCTCTGACATGCATTGTCAACTGTGGGACCTTATTTAGAAAGGTGTGTGCCTTTCCAAATCATGTCCAATCAATTGAATTTACCACAGGTGTACTCCAATCAAGTTCTAGAAACATCTCAAGGATGATCAATGGAAATAGGATGCACCTGAGCTCAGTTTCGAGTCTCATAGCAAAGGGTCTGAATACTTATGTAAATAAGTTATTTCAGTTTTTTATTTTCAATGTTTGCAAACATTTCTAAACCTGTTTTCACTTTGTCGTTATGGGGTATTGTGTGTAGATTGATAAGGAAAAATGTATTTATAACATTTTAGAATAAGGCTGTAACATAACAAAATGTGGAAAAAGTCAAGGGGTCTAAATACTTTCAGAATTCACTGTATGTACACTGAGCAACTGCAACGGTTTGGTTTGATTAACTGCAGTGTTTTGCTGCCCCGTAGTGGTCATTTTGGAGACGTGCTTCACCTCGCTCTCTCTTGCTGTCTAGCTCTCTTGCTATCTCGCTCGCTCTCTTGCTATCTCGCTCGCTCTCTTGCTATCTCGCTCGCTCTCTTGCTATCTCGCTCGCTCTCTTGCTATCTCGCTCGCTCTCTTGCTATCTCGCTCGCTCTCTTGCTATCTCGCTCTCTCTCTTGCTATCTCGCTCTCTCTCTTGCTATCTCGCTCTCTCTCTTGCTATCTCGCTCTCTCTCTTGCTATCTCGCTCTCTCTCTTGCTATCTCGCTCTCTCTCTTGCTATCTCGCTCTCTCTCTTGCTATCTCTCTCTCTCTCTTGCTATCTCGCTCTCTCTCTTGCTATCTCGCTCTCTCTCTTGCTATCTCTCTCTCGCTCGCGCGCGGTCTCTCTCTCGCTGTCGCTCTCTTTCTCGCTGTCGCTCTCTTTCCCTCTCTCTCGCTGTCGCTTTCTCTCTTTTGCTTTCGCTCTCTTTCTCTCTCGCTTTCTTTCTCTCTCTCTCGCTGTCGCTCTCTTTCTCTCTCTCTCTCGCTGTCGCTCTCTTTCTCTCTCTCTCTCGCTGTCACTCTTTCTCTCTCTCTCTCGCTGTCTCTTTCTCTCTTTTGCTTTCGCTCTCTTTCTCTCTCGCTTTCTTTCTCTCTCTGTCGCTGTCTCTCTTTCACACTCACACATGAAGGCTCACTGACACATTCTTTGACTTAATTCCACCCACGCTCCTTACTTCTAATGTCCTCACCAACCCTCTAACAACCGATTTCTCACAATCCTTTATAACAGCGATTGACAAAGTTTTGGTCTAAGTCATGTCCTATAGCAGCCATTTACAGTGGCTTGCGAAAGTATTCTCCCCCCTTGGCATTTTTCCAATTTTGTTGCCTTACAGCCTGTAATTAAAATGGATTTTTTGTATCATTTGATTTACACAACATGCCTACCACTTTGAAGATGCAAAATCTTTTTTTGTGTGAAACAAACAAGAAATAAGATAAAGAAACAGAACTTGAGCGTGCATAACTATTCACCACCCCAAAGTCAATTTTTTTTTGAGCCACCTTTTGCAGCAATTACAGCTGTAAGTCTCTTGGGGTATGTCTCTATAAGCTTGGCACATCTAGCCACTGGGATTTTTGCCCATTCAAGGCAAAACTGCTCCAGCTCCTTCAAGTTGGATGGGTTTCGCTGGTGTACAGCAATCTTTAAGTCATACCACAGATTCTCAATTGGATTGAGGTCTGGGCTTTGACTAGGCCATTGCAAGACATTTAAATGTTTCCCCTTAAACCACTCAAGTGTTGCTTTAACAGTATCCATCACAGTTGACAACTCTGTTGTGTCCTCCTCCCAGAGTGCGAAGAGCCTTGGCGTGACCCTGGACAACACCCTGTCGTTCTCCGCTAACATAAAGGTGGTGACCCGATCCTGTAGGTTCATGCTCTCCAACATTTGGAGAGTACGACCCTGCCTTACACAGGAAGCGGCTCAGGTCCTAATCCAGGCACTTGTCATCTCCCGTCTGGATTACTGCAACTCGCTGTTGGCTGGGCTCCCTGCCTGTGCCATTAAACCCCTACAACTCATCCAGAATGCCGCAGCCCGTCTGGTGTTCAACCTTCCCAAGTTCTCTCACGTCACCCTGCTCATCCGCACACTCCACTGGCTTCCAGTTGAAGCTCGCATCTGCTACAAGACCATGGTGCTTGCCTACAGAGCTGTGAGGGGAACGGCACCTCCGTACCTTCAGGCTCTGATCAGTCCCTACACCCAAACGAGGGCATTGCGTTCATCCACCTCTGGCCTGCTGGCCCCCCTACCTCTGCAGAAGCACAGTTCCCGCTCAGCCCAGTCAAAACTGTTCGCTGCTCTGGCACCCCAATGGTGGAACAAGCTCCCTCACGACGCCAGGACAGCGGAGTCACTCACCACCTTCCGGAGACACTTGAAACCCCACCTCTTTAAGGAATACCTGGGATAGGATAAAGTAATCCTTCTACCCCCCCTTACTCCACCTCACCCCCCCAAAAAATTAAAAATAATATTGTAAAGTGGTTATCCCACTGGCTATAAGGTGAATGCACCAATTTCTAAGTCGCTCTGGATAAGAGCGTCTGCTAAATGACGTAAATGTAAATGCTTAGGATCATTGTCCTGCTGGAAGGTGAACCTCCGTCCCAGTCTCAAATCTCTGGAAGACTGAAACAGGTTTCCCTGTATTTAGCGCCATCCATCATTCTTTCAATTCTGACCAGTTTCCAAGTCCCTGCCGATGGAAAAACATCCCCACAGCATGATGCTGCCACCACCATGCTTCACTGTGGGTATGGTGTTCTCGGAGTGATGAGAGGTGTTGGGTTTGCGCCAGACATAGCGTTTTCTTGATGGCCAAAAAGCTCAGTGTACCTTCTTCAATATGTTTGGGGAGTCTCCCACATGCCTTTTGGCGAACACCAAACGTGTTTGCTTATTTCTTTCTTTAAGCAATGTCTTTTTTCTGGCCACTCTTCCATAAAGCCCAGCTCTGTGGAGTGTACGGCTTAAGGTGGTCCTATGGACAGATACTCCAATCTCCGCTGTGGAGCTTTGTAGCTACTTCAGGGTTATCTTTGGTCTCTTTGTTGCCTCTCTGATTAATGCCCTCCTTGCCTGGTCTGTGAGTTTTGGTGGGCGGCCCTCTCTTGGCAGGTTTGTTGTGGTGCCATATTCTTTCCATTTTTTTATAATGGATTTAATGGTGCTCCTTGGGATGTTCAAAGTTTTGGATATTTTTTTATAACCCAACCCTGATCTGTACTTCTCCACAACTTTGTCACTGACCTGTTTGGAGAGCTCCTTGGTCTTCATGGTGCCGCTTGCTTGGTGGTGCCCCTTGCTTAGTGGTGTTGCAGACTCTGGGGCCTTTCAGAAAGTGTGTATATATACTGAGATCATGTGACACTTAGATTGCAGACTGGTGACTTTATTCAACTAATCATGTGACTTCTGAAGGTAATTGGTTGCACCAGATCTTATTTAGGGTCTTCATAGCATAGGGGGTGAATACATATGCACGCACCACTTTTCCGTTATTTATTTTGTATAATTTTTTGAAACAACTTATTTTTTAAATTTCACTTCACCAATTTGGACTATTTTGTGTATGTCCATTACATGAAATCCAAATAAAAATCAATTTCAATTACAGGTTGTAATGCAACAAAATAGGAAAAACGCCAAGGGGGATGAATACTTTTGCAAGGCACTGTATACTAGCTCTTCTAGACTCTTCTCTTCTAAAATATTTTTTCAATGCTTGACTGTGCAACACAGGCTACACTTAGTACTCTTAGTAAATTGTTCATTTATTCAGTTTTATCTGTGAGCAAGAAGCAATCAACTTAAACTGGTTTAATTTGACATAAGATGAGCCATTTCTGATAAGGGTTAGATGAATGAGTTTCATTTAATAATTTTTGTTTCTTTGACACACTGTGTTCCACATGTGCCCTTGTCAATAGTAGTGCACTATATATGGAATAGGGTACCATTTGGGACACGGTCAATATCTGCAACCGTAAAATGAACATTGTGAGATACAGAAAAGCCACGCATTGAGTCAGTCAGCTCATTGAGCATGATGAAATGAGCCAGCTTTCCATTCCCTGCTTGTACATTGGAAACGGTGATAACCGACAGAGCGGAGATAGATTGTAATGGGTGTTTCTGACTAACGTCTCTGTAAATCAAATACGTGAGGCGCAGACTGACTGGGTTGTCTGTGCAGTGAACTCCGTTTCAACTCACCACCTTGCTTTTATCTGACAGTAGGACCAAAATCAATGAAAACAGAAATCATGTTGTTACTTTGTTGTATATGTTCTTTCCTTGATATCGAATTCGGTTTGATTTAGTGTCCTCAGAAAAATGACGATAAATCACACTACTTAAAAACCTTTATAGGAGAAAGGTGCAAATAGAATGTGATTTTCCCACAATGTCTAAATTGAGTTCCAGCCTGTGTAAAAAACACACAACCAATCAATTTGTCTTACTAAGGACAGTGATAAACAGTCAATAATTGTTATGCTCTTGCAATGTAGGTTGCATTACAAGTAGGGACAGCAGCTTGTGACAGAATGCCATTTCAGATGTTTGCCAGTGATAACACACGGGGCATGATTCTTACATGGTATCTCTGCACACAGATGGAAGTCTTACTGGGTGGTCCTCTGTAGCTCAATTGGTAGAGCATGGTGCTTGTAACGCCTGGGTAGTGGGTTCGATCCCCGGGACCACCATACGTTAAAAAAAAATATGCACGCATGACTGTAAGTCGCTTTGGATGAAAGCGTCTGCTAAATGGCGTATTATTATTATTATTATTATTATTATATTATTATTACTGCAGATGAAATTATGGTTAGAAGAATAAGGGACGCATCTAATCACTTTTAATGATGGAAGGCATGAAAGTGTGAAAATAATGACTTTGCGCTTGGACTGATCCTTGCTGGGGTATTGTAGCTTGAGGGCAGACTCAATGGATATATACAATTTTACACTGCTAGTCTCACAGCTTTTTAAATCCACAGGCTCAGTGGATGGCAGGGTGCTTGAAGTGTTGCCAGAGCTAATGCAGCTAAAGAGGTAGCTGCAGTCAAGATAGGAGTAGGGTGAGGTTGCCCCTAGATGAGGTTACCCCTAGATGCTGATCTAAGGCCAGTTTTGTTTTTACCCCCTGATTATTAGGTTTAGGGAAGGTAATCTAAAACCAGATCTGTGCCAGCAGGCCACAGGGAAGGACTTTGAAACAGGGTATACCATTTAAAGTCTTTTTGGCCCAATACTTCTCTGGCACTGTGAGGATTTGTCAATCCTCTCATCCTGCCTGTATGATTATTGTATCTCCTGCAGTTTGGGATTATAGAGTGAGCCTAGTCGCAGGGAGGTTATTTATATTAATGGATTTCAGTATTTAGGAGATGTCCGTGGTTCTGAGCAGTTAGTAGCCATCTGTGGTTCGAGGCAGTGAGGAGCTGTGCGCAGTTCTGGTGACCGTTTTTAAAGGACATTCTACTCCAAAATGTATTAAAATAAAATTATGCTGACACCATCTAAAATATAACTTCCACCTCCCGAAACGAGCTCAATAACATATTGGCCTATGCATGGTCCATATTATCAGGTATGCTGTTAGCAATAAGCATTATCACCTGTATCCCAACCAATGATGTGGACTGAACAAAAATTTAAATGCAACATGCATTTAAAAGATTGTACTGAGTTAGTTCATATAAGGAAATATGTCTATTTAAATAAATGTCATTAGGCCCTAATCTATAGATTTCACATGACTGGGAATATAAATATGCATCTGTTAGTCACAGATACGTTTTTTTTAAATAGTAGGGGCATGGATCAGAAATCCAGTCAGTATCTGGAGCGCGACATCTCCTTCACATACAGTTGATCAGGCTGTTGATTGTGGCCTGTGGAATATTGTCCCACTCTTCAATGGCTGGATATTGGCGGAACTGGAACACGCTGTCATACACGTCGATCCAGAGCATCCCAAACATGCTCAATGGGAGACATGTCTGGTGAGCATGCAGGCCATGGAAGAACTGGGACATTTTCAGCTTCCAGGAATTGTGTACAGATCATTGCGACATGGGCCCGTGCATTATCATGATGAAACATGAGGTGATGGCGGCGGATGAATGGCACAACAATGGGCCTCAGGATCTCATCACGGTATATCTGCGCATTCAAATTGCCACCGATAAAATGCAATTGTGTTCGTTGTCCATAGCCTATGCCTGCCCATACCATAACCACACCACCACCATGGGGCACTCTGTTCACAATGTTGACATCAGCAAACAGCTCGCCCACATGACGCCATACACGTTGTCTGCCATCTACCCGGTACAGTTGAAACCAAGATTATTTCGTGAAGAGCACATTTCTCCAGCGTGCCAGTGGCCATCGAAGGTAAGCATTTGCCCACTGAAGTCTGTTACGACGCCGAACTGCAGTCAGGTCAAGACCCTGGTGAGAACGACGAGCACGCAGATGAGCTTCCCTGAGATGGTTTCTGACAGTTTGTGCAGAAATTATTGGGTTGTGCAAAACCACATTTTCATCAGCTGTCCGGGTGGCTGGTTTCAGACGATCCCGCAGGTGAAGAAGCCAGATATGGTGGTCCTGGGCTGGCGTAGTCACACGCCAAAATCTCTAAACCGATGGAGGTGGCTTATGGTAGAGAAACATTCAATTATCTGGCAACAGCTCTGGTGGACATTCATGCAGTCAGCATGCCAATTACATGCTCCCTCAAAACTTGACACATCTGTGGCATTGTGTTGTAAAAAACTGGACATCTTAGTGGCCTTTCATTGTCCCCAGCACAAGGTGCACCTGTGTAATGATCATGCTGTTTAATCAGCTTCTTGATATGCCACACCTGTCAGCTGGATTGATTATCTTGGCAAAGGGGAAATGCTCACTAACAGGAATGTAAACACATTTTTGCATAACATTTGAGAGAAATAAGCTTTCTGTGCGTATGGAACATTTCTGGGGTCTTTTGTTTCAGCTCATGAAACATGGGAGCAACACTTTACATGTTGCGTTTTATATTTCTGTTCAGTATATAAACAATAGCCTAAATGTGGACAATGGGCGATTCGGGGTGGAGATGCAGATGGGAAAATGGTGCAGCCTTTTTACTTTATGCTATCTTGGCTGAGCTCCTGTGTCAAGCACCGGGAAATGGACTCCAACATCTCAGAAGAGGTAAGGTATTTTCGTTTAGCCAGTTGCTTGTAATTAGCTGGATTGCTATAGAGATTAGCTCTGAATCACTACGAGTGGTGCGTTGCAGACTAATTTATTGGATGCGTATGATTGATCCCAACTGATGCAGCATAGTGGCTATAAATACATTTTTTATTTTTTTATTTTATTTTTTTATTTAACCTTTATTTAACCAGGTAAGCCAGTTGAGAACACGTTCTCATTTACAACTGCGACCTGGCCAAGATAAAGCAAAGCAGTGCGATAAAAACAACAACAGAGTTACATATGGGGTAAAACAAAACATAAAGTCAAAAATACCACAGAAAAAATATATACAGTGTGTGCAAATGTAGCAAGTTATGGAGGTAAGGCAATAAATAGGCCAAAGTGCAAAATAATTACAATTAGTATTAACACTGGAATGATAGATGTGCAAGAGATGATGTGCAAATAGAGATACTGGGGTGCAAATGAGCAAAATAAATAACAATATGGGGATGAGGTAGTTGAGTGGGCTAATTTCAGAAGGGCTGTGTACAGGTGCAGTGATCGGTAAGGTGCTCTGACAACTGATGCTTAAAGTTAGTGAGGGAGATAAGTGTCTCCAGCTTCAGAGATTTTTGCAGTTCGTTCCAGTCATTGGCAGCAGAGAACTGGAAGGAATGGCGGCCAAAGGAGGTGTTGGCTTTGGGGATGACCAGTGAGAGATACCTGCTGGAGCGCATACTACGGGTGGGTGTTGCTATGGTGACCAATGAGCTAAGATAAGGCAGAGATTTGCCTAGCAGTGATTTATAGATGGCCTGGAGCTAGTGGGTTTGGCAACGAATATGTAGTGAGGACCAGCCAACAAGAGCGTACAGGTCACAGTGGTGTGTAGTATATGGTGCTTTGGTGACAAAACGGATTGCACTGTGATAGACTACATCCAATTTGCTGAGTAGAGTGTTGGAGGCTATTTTGTAAATGAGACCGCCGAAGTCAAGGATCGGTAGGATAGTCAGTTTTACGAGGGCATCTTTGGCAGCATGAGTGAAGGAGGCTTTGTTGCGAAATAGGAAGCCGATTCTAGATTTCACTTTGGATTGGGGATGCTTAATGTGAGTCTGGAAGGAGAGTTTACAGTCTAACCAGACACCTAGGTATTTGTAGTTGTCCACATACTCTAGGTCAGACCCGTCGAGAGTAGTGATTCTAGTCGGGTGGGCGGGTGCCAGCAGCGTTCGATTAAAGAGCATGCATTTAGTTTTACTAGTGTTTAAGAGCAGTTGGAGGCTACGGAAGGAGTGTTGTATGGCATTGAAGCTTGTTTGGAGGTTTGTTAACACAGTGTCCAATGAAGGGCCAGATGTATTCAAAATGGTGTCGTCTGCGTAGAGGTGGATCTGAGAGTCACCAGCAGCAAGAGCGACATCATTGATATACACAGAGAAAAGAGTCGGCCCAAGAATTGAACCCTGTGGCACCCCCATAGAGACTGCCATAGGTCCGGACAACGGGCCCTCCGATTTGACACATTGAACTCTATCTGAGAAGTAGTTGGTGAACCAGGCGAGGCAGTCATTTGAGAAACCAAGGCTATTTAGTCTGCCAATAAGAATGCGGTGGTTGACAGAGTCGAAAGCCTTGGCCAGGTCAATGAAGACTGCTGCACAGTACTGTCTATTATCGATCGCGGTTATAATATCGTTTAGGACCTTGAGCGTGGCTGAGGTGCACCCATGACCAGCTCGGAAACCGGATTGCATAGCGGAGAAGGTACGGTGGGATTCGAAATGGTCGGTGATCTGTTTGTTAACTTGGCTTTCAAATACTTTCGAAAGGCAGGGCAGGATGGATATAGGTCTGTAACAGTTTGGATCTAGAGTGTCACCCCCTTTGAAGAGGGGGATGACCGCGGCAGCTTTCCAATCTCTGGGGATCTCAGACGTTACGAAAGAGAGTGTCCAGTTTGTCTAGCCCAGCTGATTTGTAGGGGTCCAGATTTTGCAGCTCTTTCAGAACATCAGCTGTCTGAATTTGTGTGAAAGAGAAGCGGGGGGGGGGGGGCATGGGCAAGTTGCAGCGGAGGGTGCAGAGCTGGTGGCCGGGGTAGTGGTAGCCAGGTGGAAAGCATGGCTAGCCGTAGAAAAATGCTTATTGAAGTTCTCGATTATCGTAGATTTATCGGTGGTGATAGTGTTTCCTAGCCTCAGTGCAGTGGGCAGCTGGGAGGAGGTGCTCTTATTCTCTATGGACTTTACAGTGTCCCAAAACTTTTTGGAGTTAGTGCTACAGGATGCAAATGTCTGTTTGAAAAAGCTAGCCTTCGCTTTCCTAACTGCTTGTGTATATTGGTTCCTAACTTCCCTGAAAAGTTGCATATCGCGGGGGCTATTCGATGCTAAGGCAGTACGCCACAGGATGCTTTTGTGCTGGTCAAGGGCAGTCAAGTCTGAGGAGAACCAGGGGCTATATCTGTTCTTAGTGCTGCATTTTATGAATGGGGCATGCTTATTTAAGATTGAGAGGAAAGCACTTTTAAAGAACAACAGGCATCCTCTACTGACGGAATGAGATAGATATCCATCCAGGATACCTGGGCCAGGTCAATTAGGAAGGCCTGCTCGCTAAAGTGTTTTAGGGAGCGTTTGACAGTGATGAAGGGTGGTCGTTTGACCACGGACCCGTTACGGACGCAGGCAATAAGGCAGTGATCGCTGAGATCCTGGTTGAAGACAGCGGAGGTGTATTTAGTGGGTAAGTTAGTCAGGATGATATCTATAAGGGTGCCCATGTTTATGGATTTAGGGTTATACCTGGTAGGTTCCTTGATAATTTGTGAGATTGAGGGCATCTAGTTTGGATTGTAGGATGGCCGGGGTGTTAAGCATATCCCAGTTTAGGTCACCAAGCAGTACAAACTCTGAGGATAGATGGGGGGCAATCAATTCACATATGGTGTCCAGGGCACAGCTGGGGGCTGAGGGGGGTCTGTAGCAAGCGGCAACAGTGAGAGACTTATTTCTGGAATGGTGGATTTTTAGAAGTAGGAGCTCAAACTGTTTGGGCACAGACCTGGATAGTATTATAGAGCTCTGCAGGCTATCTCTACAGTAGATTGCAACTCAACCCCCTTTGGCAGTTCAATCTAGACGGAAAATGTTGTAGTTGGGGATGGAAATGTCAAAATTTTTGGTGGCCTTCCTAAGCCAGGATTCAGACACTGCTAGAACATCAGGGTTGGCGGAGTGTGCTAACGCAGTGAATAACTCAAACTTAGGAAGGAGGCTTCTGATGTTAACGTGCAGAAAACCAAGGCTTTTACGGTTACAGAAGTCAACAAATGATAACTCCTGGGGAGTAGGAGTGATACTGGGGGCTGCAGGGCCTGAGTTAGCCTCTACATCACCAGAGGAACAGAAGAGGACTAGAATAAGGATACGGCTAAAGGCTTTAAGAACTGGTCTTCTAGTGCCGTTGGGTACAGAGAATAAAGGGGGCAGATTTCCGGGCGTTGTAGAATAGATTCAGGGCATTATGTACAGACAAGGATATGGAAGGATATGAGTACAGTGGAGGTAAACCTAAGCGTTGGGTAACAATGAAAGAGAGAGCATCACTGGAGGCACCGATTGAGCCGGTCTCGGCGTGTATGGGGGGTCGAACAAAGGATCTATTTGAGGCAGTTTGAGAATGACTTGGGGTTCTATATTGAAGTTGTATATTAACAACTAACTGGAACAGCAATAGGCAAGGCATATTGACATTGGAGAGAGGCATAAAGCAATCACAGGTGAATAGCAATATGTGAGTCCGAGAGCAGTTCGAATTGGTGCTAAACCACAGCGAGCAGGAAGCACGGCTGTTGTTTGCGTGTGCTAGCGGGCCAGGGCTAGCAGATCGATCTTCGTGGTCATCGCAACGGGAAGCCTATTGAAACCACAGACGATTACGTCGGCAGACCAGTCGTGATGGATCGGCGGGGCTCCGTGTCGACTCTAGGAGGTCCCGTCCGGTTGACAGAGAGGTAGATAGCCGGGAGATGTGCCTAATTCGAGGCTAGCTCAAGGCTGATTAGCCACCAACAACATCCATTTGGTTGCAACTAGCTAGTTGCGATGATCAGGTGTTAAAGGGCCAGTGATTTAGTATTTCCGGCAGAAAATCCGATATGTTCTGGGTCGATAATGCGCTGTGCAGACAGTGCAGACTGGCCGATAATAGTCCAGGCTAGAGCTGGCTGGTAGTGCAGGCCACGGACAATGGTGAAAAACAGCTAAAGGTGGCTAATAGCAAGTAGCTAGTTAGCTGGCTACTCCTGTCCGGTAGACAAAGGGGTAGATAGCCGGGATATGGGCCTGGCTCAAGGCTAACTGGTGCTTGCTTCGGGGGCAGTGGTGATTAGCCTACAGCAACATCCATTCGGTTGCGGCTAGCGATCCGGTGTTAGGGGCCAGTGATTCAGTTATTCCGGCAGAAAATCTGATGTTCTGGGTGAAAACCGCTAACGGTGGCTAATAGCAAGTAGCTAGTTAGCTGGCTAGCTAGTTTCAACTGGAGATTCTAGATAAAGGTGAGTAAATAATAGAATCCGTTCCACATTGAGTGAGGCGGGTTGCAGGAAAGTATATTTAGGAGAAGGATGAAAAGTGTGATAGGGAAATATGTACGAAAAATACAAAAAAATACAAAAAAAAAGGCTATTTACACGGACACACAACAAAGAACACGACCGCACTGCTACGCCATCTTGGATTCCTGTGACAGTGAATAAATAGGCTGAAGCATGGGGTAGCCCATCTGCATTTCCTCTATTGGTTTATCATTAGCTAGATCCTGAATGTCATCTTTTAACTTGTTAGCATCCTATTGATTAATTTAATGTCCCAAAAACTAACAGGCCTACCTGTTAGAGTAACTTGGGGTAACTTGCCACCCGGAGTAATACACCCCCTTCCTGTACTTCTCACAAAAAACACTTAATGTCACCAGTTTTTACCCAAAAACTTTCCCTGGCTGTCCAATACTCTTGCTCAACTAAAAATGTAATCGGTCTCATTAAAATTTAAGTCACTCCCAAATAATGATTTTGAGGAGGGTTGGCGTTTAACCCCAGGTTACCCTACAATTGACCCGAGTTACATTTAGCCCCACTCTCCGCTATGCACTCACAGCAAATTGCAGAGCATGCTGCTGCTAAAAACTCTGCATTTAAAATGGTACCGTTATTTTATTTTTAGGAGATGAGAAATAAATTAAATAGGATTGGAAAGCTGGGATCACCCTCTTTTTAACAAATGCAATTAACTGCTCTTTTCCCTGCGATTGCAAGAATTGTTGTGCATTGACTGCTTGTCAGAATGCATGTTTCCCCATGGCACTCATAACTTGAATGTGCCTCAAGGAATATTTATCTTGCATAGAACACACAAAAACAAGCCGACTAGGTAAATAGCTAAAGTATTCTACTATGGGGTTGTCAGATCTTTCTATTCAATACTTGTTTTGTTTGCAGAGGAAAAGCAAATGTGGACTGTTCTAGCGTCTTCAATGTGTGCATCGGCAGAAATATATTTTCATGTTACATTTTTTTGCCGTGGCTGCAATAATATTGCTGTGGTGTAGCGCCACAGCTAAATGACTGCAGCAGAAACACTGATGTTTAGGTTTACCTCCACAGTACTCATATCCTGTCTTAATTTTTTTTTAAATCTTTGATTAGGACGGAAACCTGTAGGTTATTATTCTAGGCTTGAAGATAATATGATCATGTAAAATATTGTTAACTTTCTCAAATGTAGCTCAGTGAGGAATTGGGGATGCCCTGCTTTGCGATATATTGCCTACATTTACAGCCAGGGTTTCATTAAATCGGCCTAGGCACAATACTTTTATTGCACATTATTCTGAGTTTTGGCCATGTTGAAATTCATTGGCACAAAACACACTTTAAATAAAAGTATTCACTGTGAAAGTTGATAAATGTAGGCCATTCTGATGAAAGATATGCGCAGCACTTAGTTTTAAGCATCCATTTATCAGTTTTCTTGCTCAAACTGCAAGCAGCACCTGTCAAACTCTAAAGTCTTGGAAACAGGGATGTCGGGGACGGGATTAATATTATCAGAGGACCTTGGAATTTGCCTCACCATGTAAAAATTACTGACATGGCAGATTCGCACGGGACTAAAATTACGGATGTGGTGTTTTGTTTTTGTGCACATAAATACATTACCCGACCTCCCCCAGTAAAATTCTCTGATGTATTGTACATTCATCAGATGTTGTACCAAGCCTAATCCATTTGCAATGCAAACATTCCAGAATTTGATTGAAGTAGATCTTTATAGCCGAGAGATTAACCAAGATATTGGCCAGCAATTTGCAATTTCTCTCCCGCTGTGACCTATGCTTTGAAAAGCACCACTGGAGGCAGAAAAAAAGAAATGTAAAAGTGACCAGTAGCCCTATTCCCGGATCCTACCACAACAATGCCATGTATTTTATCGAACTGGTCAGAGTGGTTCTGGTTGTAATTTAGTTGTCAAGCAGGTGTGATTTCCCCTTGTAGACTGGACTCGGACTCCTTGAGAGAAACCCAATTACAATGTAGATCCAGTGCAGCGGGCGACCCAAAGGGCCTTTTGACCTTCAGGATGGTGATGATGACGCACTGCCAGGTAGTGCGTCATCATCCCACTCTAAAGCCTTGCTCATGCCACGCTGAAGTTGTTTTCATCATCCCCAGCCCCACATACTCGTTTCTTCCTTAGACTTTGATCTGTAGGAGGCCCCAGAACGGCGACGGGCACACCGGAGAGGCAGGAAGCGGGAAAATTGGTTCTTGATTGCGGGCGGTCGTGTTATAAATTGGACCGCTGACGTGGATGATCTTTGAAAGGACGGCTAAGGGTTCTGCGGGGGTGGCGGTGGGCATTGAAGTTTTTAAAAATTTTGTTGTGTGAAAGAGAAGTCGAGTGCCAGTGATACATTTTAAAGTAGGAGACCATGTCTGTAGAAAACGGGCCAGCGTTCTGTAGACCTTCAGAAGTCCACCTGGGGGATCGCAAGATCCCTCCGCTTCTCTGACCATCCACATTTTATTTGTCACATGCTTGACATTTCTTACTGATGGGTCGTTTTCCAACAATGCAGCGTTAAAGATAATAGAAATAGTGACAGTGAATAACAATAAAGAGTAAAAATAACATGGCAAATATCCAAAAAGCCTTTTGTGTCCAACACAAATAGGCAGGCAAAGGGTCTCCTTTAAAAACTCGCAATCACATTTCGAGGGTTGTATGGGTAGGTTAAGAAAAGGCTTTGGTGTGGTAGAGGGAGACTTTGAATGTGTTGACAGAAACATTCAATGAATTGGAATTGTTTTCCTTTTCAAACACCACTCTCTCCCTGTACAACCTGTTGATGTTCGATACACTAGTAGTCTATGCACTCTGCATATCAATGCATTTGGAGGGAAAACAATAAACATTTTCTGTCTTTTGTGGCGTTTTTGATTACATGCGTCCCATTGCTGTTCCTTTGTGTTATGAATGTTGTGATTGCAGGATTGTAATTGGAGGACTCAACGACTGTGATTGAATTAAATCAAATGTATATAAGGGGGGGGGGGGGGGGGATGAAAACCTTGATTAATGTATTGAAGGAAATTTGCAGCAAGGCATGACCTTCCATAGTAATTTCCAGGATCTCATCCTTTGAAAAACATGTCTATGTTGCATAGAGAATTAGAATATGCTGGCAGAATCAGAAAAACAGGTGTTATACACAGCATGATGAGGGATGTCTCTTGACACATTAATCTGCCTTTAAATTGGTTCCACCTTTTCAGGATTGATACAGTGCAGATGGACCTTGTTGTCGTCAAGTGATTGACCCGCTTGTAATTGAAATATCTACACCGGCTGCCTACGTTCTTTAGTCAATGTCACAGATATGGCATGGTTTCCCCATTCTCACAGCATGGGGGCTATAGTTTAAAAATACCTATTCACTCATGAAGAGCAACAATATTTATCTTTGAGCTCCCTCCCTTTCTTCCCTCGTTCCCTCCCACTGTGAGGAGGGTATCTGTTGAGTGGCGCTACTATTTCCCATAGCAAGTTCATGGCTCCTGCTCAGAGAGCTCAATGAATCTAGGTGCTCAACTGGTACAAAGTAGCCAGGCAGTGCAGCAACACTCTGGTCCAAAGTGCCCACTTCAGCGAGAAAAGGAGGTGGGCCAGAGACTGAAAAACGCGTCAAAATTCTAAACTGAAAAAGGGTGGCACCGGCGCTCGACTCCCACACCGTCGTTGCGCACCCAGCTCACCAAGCCTGGATGGATAAAAGAGAAGCTAGGAAGCACAGTCCAGAGACTCTTATATTTGCAGCTCATCAGCTCTCCTCTGCTCTACTCAGAAGCCAGCAAAGTGTACAGCTGTAGTCTCGTCAAAACTAGCAGGACTTCTGGATCACTGAGCAAGACCGGGACAGGGGAGCAACATGGGTGCTTTGATGGTCATCTTTTCTCTTCAGAAAGATCAGAGGCGCAAAAGGACAGGTAGGCCAGGGTGTGTGGGGGGGAGGGGGGAGGGGGGGGGGGGGGGGGGTTGGTATGCAGGATGGTGGTCGTAATCACTAAACTAGATTACCCTAACTACTGAAGACATTGAGGTAATGTGCTCAATTGTTTATTATTTTCAAAGACAAGACCTGAAAGAGAGAGCCTTATCTTTTCATTCTCTAATATGTGTTTTCTCTAATGTTGTATTTGCAACATGTTTTAGGGTGTTTGTTTTCTTCAATCCCGTACAGACTTGTCCATTAGTAATGTGTTGTTGGGTTCATTATACTCCTATATGAATTAATGTGCCAGACCACCAGACCATGAAATTGACTCCACATTATTTACCCCTTGAACTTTCAAATGCATCTTTTCACAATTTAAATGGGTAATCAGGGATTGATACATACATTTCTGAACTTTGAAATGAATGACATATAGCCATTGATTCTTGAAGAATATAACTTAAAGCTAAAAAGTTTAGTTCAACTGGCATCCGAACCCAAAATATAAACTAGTTTTTTTAAACAATGTAATTGTAAACAAACACTGTATAGCTTCAAAACATGGTTAAAACTCTAATGTTCATCCCATGGATGAATTTGAGTGTTTTATGAATTTGAGTGGTTACTCCAGCTCCATCCCTCAGCTATTTACCAAAAAAGTGATGCAGTGACTGCTTTGTTGAGTGCTATGCAGAAATCGCTCCGCCATTTCCTGGTTGCAAAAATTTTAATAGTTTGCCTAATTTCAGTTTAAGTGACAAAACAAGCAAGTATAGCGTAGATAATTATTGTACCATCTAAACCGCTGTGTAATATATTTTCCATAACCAACAATATTGTATTTTCAGCTGTTTGAAGCTGGTGTACAAAACCAAAAGTAAGATGCAAAAAACGAAACTTAAGAACGGGAAGCATAGAAATAACGCTCATAGAACAGATCTACTGCTTCTTAGACTTGCTTGCAATGAGAATGACAGAACTATAACTCACAGTTTTATGTGCATTTGGTCGGGTTGCCCAAAAAGTTACATATTGCAGCTTTAAAACGGAGTTTAAGACCATAATTTAAGGACAATGAAATATTTAATAGGTGGTCAGTCATGGTGGTAGTGGTGGGGGTTGTAAGTTGTCAAAAGTTATATTTAGTCGTTTGGTGCTGTAGGAGAGACTGATCACTGATGGATCACTCTTATCTTAAGTCATATTTCATTGAAGTATTGTGAAACAAGCTGAAAGATAAATGAATGGGGGAGCCTGGTTAACTCTCTTAGGCAATAGATCAGTTTGGACAGCTCTGTCTGTGCACTGTAAGCACATTTCACCAGAACCCAGATAGGAGAACATGTGGACCAGGGAGGCACAACTACCCTCCATAAACTCTTAAAGGTAAATTTCTAAAATGTTCAACTTCATATTCATCATCTCCAGCACCACCCCAACATCACCATATGTGAAAATAGCGCATTTTTGTTTTGTGGGAAAAAAAGTTAAAGGAAGATGAGCGTTTCCAATGACATCATCAACCAATTAATAGACAATTAGTAGGCAATGCCTACTACCGTACTCATAATTGCTTAAAATCACACTTATCTTCCTCAATCTTTTTTTCAACAAAAAAGTATAGAAATGTGCTATCTTCACACGTTGATGTTGGGGTGGTGCTGGAGATGATTAATATGAAGTTGAACATTTTAGAAATGTCCCTTTTAAGCTGAAATCAAGATTTGCAAACCTCCAAATGGATGAATACTCACTCACTGTGCTCAGCATTGTAATGAGCTCTTATTATTCTGGTTTATATTATTTAGCATTTCTTCATGAAGACACGTATGTGTGTGTGTGTGTGTGTGTGTGTGTGTGTGTGTGTGAGAGAGAGTTCAAACCCAGACTGAGCTCCTGGGACCATCACAGTGGATGGCAGCGATGATGAATTGGGCTGATTCTTTGCATGGTAAATGCATGGGGCCAGAAGCCCTGAGTGCCACTCCACTACCCACTCGGTGTCTCACATTAATTACCAAAGCTGCACTCACCTACATGTGAAGAGCTACTGTTTTAGTTAGCGCCTAGCCAACCATAACCTCCAACTCCTCTCTACTCTACTCCATTCAGACCCACTCTTTTGAAGTGTCTCAAGGTGAAGAGATCTGAGAGTGTACGCTAGTTATGGTGGTTCAGTATGATGGTAGGTCCACCAAAACCATATAAATCAGTTTCTATAGAGTTATATATGTAATTCTATGGGTAGGTCTAGATCTATTGTGCATTTTGTTGTGGACATCACCGGCTCTGACTCTTTTGTTCAGGGTTGGTCTGAGTGGGTTTTGAGCTACTGAAGTATTCCAATGTGAAATGATGTGACAGTGTAGTTATGGTGGTTTCATTATGATTGTAGGTTTAGGTGTAGTGGGCTTGTTGTCGACGTAATCTGCTGTGACTCGATCTTTTCAGGGTTTGTTTGTGAGTGGGGTTGGCGTAGGAGTGCTGCACTCGATGCATTATCTCTCAGATAGAAACTGCAAAATATCAAGTGACTCAACCCCTTAGTGGGTAAATGGATGTCTGTTTTGTACTTTTCTAATCTGTCAAATGGAGGTGAATGGTTGTATAAGCAAGCACTAAATGTTTTCCACCACTTCCTCTGCACTGCTCATTTAGTTTTTTAAGTTTCATGTTAATATCATGTAATTTATCAAGCAGAAAAGGCCAATTTAAACTATATCATGATGTACCACACTCGAGTGATGCGTGACCTTGCCTGATACTTGGATGAGCTTCCTGATCTAATGCATAGGCTTTAGCTCAAGAGACCAAAATGGTCTTGTAGCATGTAGAAACCTGGGTTTGAACCCAGTTGGTCACACATGTGTTTTCTTCTTTCCGGCAATCCCAGTACATTTGTTAATTGATTGCTGTGATCTCCCTCTGTTTCGGTGGGGGGGTACCGAGTGGGTCGTGTTGCTGGCCGGGCCCTGGTATAGGCCTTCTGGTGTTTACAGAACTACGAGAGACTTGTGACATCCGCAGGGAGAGCAGCTGCCACTAAACCCAGGGTACTGCTCAGCCATGATCAGCCCATTTTCCACTATGCTCACACGGTGGAAGTGCTACTTACTCACATTCCCTACGTGTTTATATGTTGTGTTGTGTGTCTGTTTGAGCGTGAATTTTGTTACAGAGCCCTAAAGTTGTAAAAGTCGTCATCGCATTCTGATTACATGGTTGCCATTCACTCAGTGCTACTAAATCACACAGTTCATGGACACTCTACTAAGCAACACATACAGTGCATAAAGTAGCTTCATAGCATGCCTTTATACCACACTGTGTATTGCTACTGTCCATAAAATGAGACTTTAAAACGAAGGTTCTGATTATTTTTGATCACTAAAGATCCATGGCATTTATCACAAGAGGGTTGTTCGCTTTTGAAAAGGGCACAACTCTATTGCTTTCAAAACACACTTATTTACAGAGCAAATCCATAGCAGAGACCTCACTTGGTTAGTTGAACGTTTTTTAAAAAGCATATTACTGCCGATTAGAGCTCTGCTACCTGACCCGAGCCAGATGGGCCCCAAAATTATACAGTACATCGGTTAAGGTAGGGCCTGTTTTTTTTTCATCAATAACTAGGGTACGGGTAGGGCTCGGGTATCACTAAATTAATCTCTAACATTGTGAAGCTGAGCCATTTGCTCGTGCTCTGCTACGCAGTACAGTCATATCTGACTAAGATCATAAAATGGTGTCAGAAGTGCTTCAACCTCATCAAATATAAAACAGGAGAGATTATTTCACCGAAAATGTTCCTTGAGTTTTGTCGGAGTTTAGAGTAAAAAGAGAAAAAGTCGCTAACAGCTCTCATGTCTCATCATTGAGCAGCGCAAGCAGAGCTGTTGCTATGGATACTCACAGACCCAGAGATGTCATGAGCAGAGCGCAAGTGACAGACATCGAGGTGCAGCTAATGGATTTACTAACAGAGGAAGTTGTTTCTGATTTTGGGCTGGTCTTTAATTTGGCAGAAGCAATGTGGCCTGGGTAGGGTAGGGCCTGAACATTGCAGGAATTTTATTGAACCCTTATTTTACCAGGTAAGTTTACAGCAACGCCCTGGGGAATAGTTTCAAGGGAGAGGAGTGGGGATCAATGAGCCTATTGGAAGCTGGGGATTATTAGGTGGCCATGATGGTATGAGGGCCAGATTGGGAATTTATCTGGGACACCGGGGTTAACACCCCTACTCTTACGAAAGGACACCCATTTTAATTTCTAGTGAACAATGGAGTGGTTGCTTCTTAGAAGAGCACGTAATGTGTGCATTTCTAGACATCTTTGAAAAGAAAGTCAGTTAAAGAGCTTTTTTATGTCTCAAAGGGGCAGTGTTGTATTCTGAGACTGTGAGGGTAGCATAATTTGTCTGATTCTCTATAATAATGATATGGGAATAATAATGCATTAAACAACATTTTCAGTCACCACCTTGTCTGAAGGACAAGTGGATAAACTGGTTCATGTCAAGTCCTCCATGTTTTTTTCTAAAGTCTCATGGAATGTAGGCCTACATTGAACACCACACATTTGCTGCTACTGTAGGCTGAATGATAGAACGGCTATTTCCATGTTAAAATGTTATGGGATAAATTTTTTAATGGTAGGCCACTCTGGTAGGCCTACGTTATGATCAAATAGCCACAGTAGCCTACTTGGCCACTGTTAAAACTGTAACTTAAAGTGGGTACAGCCTCAGTGTTCACAGTAAACGGGCGCCGGAAGTTGCTCAGAATTTTCACAATGTTCAAGTTTTGAGGTGACATTGGTTATCAGTATGCATACATTACACTGCTTCTCTGGATAGAACTAATGAATGTATGGGTTTGCTAACCAACCAGAGATGCCCCCCCCCCCCCCCCCCACACACACACACACACACTCCTAAAGGACACTAGTCACTCAAAGATCACAAATACACATTGTCCATTTTTGGACATCCCTACTACCTGGAGAATACTTGTCCTCTCACCTTGTCACTCAAACTGCAGTTGATTTATGTAGTGTTAGTAACTGGTATAGCCCTATTGGCGATGCAGAGCCTCGGGTTGAAGTTAACATCGATCCTCATAAAGCTAGTCTGGTTCCTTGGCTCTCAAGATTTAGTTTAGTTTATTAGTATCCTGCACATGCAGCGGCTACTCTTCTTGGGGTCAAGTCTCGGTGACTGTGGGTGCTGAGCTGTAGAGTGTGGAACCATCAGCATATATAGGCATTCTAGGTTCTTGTAAGATAAGTGGCAAATCATTTGTAAAAATAGAGAAAAGGAATGGCCCAAGAGATGTTGGTTGATTCAACAACTCACCAATATCATTCATTAGTGCGAAGTTAACTCTTTATCCTTTGAAGGATGCATAGGATTGTAAACACCAATGGATCGATCTTCTATTTCAAAGCCATGGAGTCTATTAAAATGAGATTAAATAAATGTTCATAGTCTCTGTCGCATAGAGTAGGCCAGAAGGCTAAACTGAAAAACCTCTATCAAATAAAACAATGGCGGAGCCGCAAAAGTACTTCTGTGCAAGGGTGTTTATTTACGTAGTGATTCCGGATGAAAAACAGTACTGCCACCAGAAGTATACATTATGGGGACAGCTAAACAGTGCTGCCCCATCAACAGCTCCATCAAAAAGGTTCCCCCCTTTGAACTGAAAGAGAGGCTCCTTTTGTAGGGGAAGCCCCTCCCATCAGAACATACCAAACTCATTAATGAATTAAGCAATTACGAACATCAAAGCCTACATTTTCCACTCAGCTAAACATATCATGAATTATATTCATTGAACCTTTGCAATCGGTTTCTCATAATACAATATAGCACAATATAACACATTTACAGAATCCCATCACTGCTGACATGGTGTCTTCAATACACCCATTCACATGAACGCGCCATTTGGGACAGGCACTACAAAGCCAGCCCGATTGCCGTAGCTCGGATCCTTATTCCAGCATACCCGGAAGCTACAGAGACGGAGAGAGAGGAACAGAAACAAACAAACAGTGCACTCATCCATAACATTGATAAGTACAATAAATGTCACTTAAATTAAACATGAAAGCTTGTCTGTATATTCCTTATACCAGACCAAACTGTTCCTGAAGGGAGGTAAGAATAATGTGTGTAATGTATGAACTGAGATCGCTAAATTAACTTGTGTGTCTACCCACATTGCTAACATAGCTGAACACAGAACAGGGAGGGGGAGATGAGTGTGGGTGTGTTAGCTTACCAAATGCTGCCCACGGCCAGTGACGGACTTCTCCGTCACAGTCTCTCAAATATCCATACTTTGTCAAAAATTTATACTAACAATATAGCTATCCAAACACCTCATCCAAACACCCCTCATCTTCCATCCCTAAGAACCAAATGAGATCTCACTTATTTTTCAAAGTCACTTTTGAAGCATTGCTGTGTTGACACACAGATTGAAATGGTGGGGTCACAGAGGTTGGTTTTTAGGGGGTACTTGTTGCCATAAACGTGTTTTTTTTTCTTCTTCATAACGTTGTGTGGCCCTTGACACGATCACTTGCTTCCTATAATTAATCACGTGTCTCCTTGGGGTATACTCTGACAAATATTAGGAAGGCTTCCTAAAGGCCTTCCCACACTGTACGTCAGATTCAGTCTTACAATAATTCCATGTCACACTGTGTGATCTTTACCAAATTAAAATCTTGATATCAACATGGCCAGATTTTACGATTGGCTTCAGTTTTGTCTTCACATTCTGCCATTGGCTTGCGAGGCTACGTCAGCCAACGAAGGCTACATCAACTGCAGTGGTGTATTTGATCTAAGCATGTGCCAGCACCAGCAGCACAAGCCTCCGTCTATGCTTATGCGTGAGAGAGTTCTGAAAAAAAATCTTAGAAATTGTTTTCACATACCAACTTTTTACAGTGAGGGGAAAAAAGTATTTGATCCCCTGCTGATTTTGTACGTTTGCCCACTGACAAAGACATGATCAGTCTATAATTTTAATGGTAGGTTTATTTGAACAGTGAGAGACAGAATAACAACAACAAAATCCAGAAAAACGCATGTCAATAATGTTATAAATTAATTTGCATTTTAATGAGGGAAATAAGTATTTGACCCCTCTGCAAAACATGACTTAGTACTTGGTGGCAAAACCCTTGTTGGCAATCACAGAGGTCAGACATTTCTTGTAGTTGGCCACCAGGTTTGCACACATCTGTGGAGGGATTTTGTTCCACTCCTCTTTGCAGATCTTCTCCAAGTCATTAAGGTTTCGAGGCTGACGTTTGGCAACTCGAACCTTCAGCTCCCTCCACAGATTTTCTATGGGATTAAGGTCTGGAGACTGGCTAGGCCACTCCAGGACCTTAATGTGCTTCTTCTTGAGCCACTCCTTTGTTGCCTTGGCCGTGTGTTTTGGGTCATTGTCATGCTGGAATACCCATCCATGACCCATTTTCAATGCCCTGGCTGAGGGAAGGAGGTTCTCACCCAAGATTTGATGGTACATGGCCCCGTCCATCGTCCCTTTGATGCAGTGAAGTTGTCCTGTCCCCTTATCAGAAAAACACCCCCAAAGCATAATGTTTCCACCTCCATGTTTGACGGTGGGGATGGTGTTCTTGGGGTCATAGGCAGCATTCCTCCAAACACGGCGAGTTGAGTTGATGCCAAAGAGCTCGATTTTGGTCTCATCTGACCACAACACTTTCACCCAGTTCTCCTCTGAATCATTCAGATGTTCATTGGCAAACTTCAGACGGCCCTGTATATGTGCTACAATCTTGTCCTTGACATCCTTGGAGAGCTCTTTGGTCTTGGCCATGATGGAGAGTTTGGAATCTGATTGATTGATTGCTTCTGTGGACAGGTGTCTTTTATACAGGTAACAAACTGAGATTAGGAGCACTCCCTTTAAGAGTGTGCTCCTAATCTCAGCTCATTACCTGTATAAAAGACACCTGGGAGCCAGAAATCTTTCTGATTGAGAGGGGGTCAAATACTTATTTCCCTCATTTAAAATGCAAATCAATTTATAACATTTTTGACATTCGTTTTTCTGGATTTTTTTTGTTGTTATTCTGTCTCTCACTGTTCAAATAAACCTACCATTAAAATTATAGACTGATAATTTCTTTGTCAGTGTGAAAACATATAAAATCAGCAGGGGATCAAATACTTTTTTCCCTCACTGTATGTCAGAACTCGGAATCAAAAAGGCTTCCCAAAAATAACATGGTAGAACGTTTATTTTGATTGCAGATTTTGTGCATTTATCAAAATCTCAATCAGGTAGCCTGATTTCAGATGTCATGTAAACAAGATTATTATGGAAATCGTTCTTCTTGCATGCAAACTTTTAAATCAAACTATAATAATAATCGGACTATTCACAATACTCAGTGCCGGCCATGTTCCTATTGGTCAGTCACCGGGATCGGCTCGTTACACCAGCCATACTACACGATAAAAGCTCAACATTTGACACTGCCATAATGTTGTCGGAGCCTACGGCTGCACGCAGTAGTACTTAATCGGCAGACCTAGACCCTGTCACACTGAATGAGCCAAGACGTCCAACAATAGTTTACGACCTAAGAATTTGCCCACGGCGTGGAAATTTTGTCTGGGACGGCAAAATCTTGGCATAAGACTGCTAAAATCGTACAGTCTGTGCGGGCCTGTGATGAATGACTAGCATCACTCTTAGGGGCCTGGAAGATGTGTGGCTCAGTTGGTATAGCATGGCGCTTGCAACACCAGTGTTGTGGGTTCCGATCCCACGGGTGACCAGTACGAAAAAGTACAAATGTATGCACTCACCAGGGGTTGGAACCAAAATTATTTTCCAATCGTTTAGTTTTATATATATATTATTTTTTCGTTCCAATGTTCCGACCTGCTAAGTTAAGTTCTGACCGGTTCGAACCCCAAAAAAGTAACGGTTTATATAGTTCCTTTCTGTTCCTTTTTAAACCTCTGAAATAATCTTTAAAAAAAATATATTTTAAACATTTAGCTCGATATTAAATTACTTCACCAATCAGTGCAGATAGAGCATCTTGCTATGGAGCGGGCAAGCTATAGTTATTTTTGCCTAGGCAACCTAGGCTATACTTGTTCATATGTGCGATGGACAGACAAGTGTAGGGCGCGAGATTTGACTGACATTTTCTACAGCTGCACCATCGAGAGCATCCTGACTGGTTGCATCACTACCTGGTATGGCAACTGCTCAGCCGCCGACCGTAAGGCACTACAGAGGGTAGTGCGTACGGCCCAGTACATCACTGGGGCCAAGCTTCCTTCCATCCAGGACCTCTATACCAAGCGGTGTCAGAGGAAGGCTCTGTTCTCTCTGCTACCACACGGCAAGCGGTACCGGCACGCCATGTCTAGGGTCCAAGAGGCTTCTAAACAGCTTCTACCCCCAAGCCATAAGACTCTTGAACATCTAATCAAATGGCTACCCAGACTATTTGCATTGCCCCCCCCTCAATTACCTTGACTAACCGGTGCCCCCGCACATCGACTCTGTACTGGTACCCCAATTACCTTGACTAACCGGTGCCCCCGCACATTGACTCTGTACCGGTACCCCCTGTATATAGCCTCTTTTTACTGCTGCTCTTTAATTACAGTTGAAGTCGGAAGTGTTCATACACTCAGGTTGGAGTCATTAAAACTTGTTTTTCAACCACTCCACAAATTTCTTGTTTACAAACTATAGTTTTGGCAAGTCGATTAGGACATCTACTTTGTGCATGACACAAGTAATTGTTCCAACAATTGTTTACAGACAGATGATTTCACTTATAATTCACTGTATCACAATTCCAGTGGGTCTGAAGCTTGACTGTGCCTTTAAACAGCTTGGAAAATTCCAGAAAATGATGTCATGGCTTTAGAAGCTTCTGATAGGCTAATTGACATCATTTGAGTCAATTGGAGGTGTACTTGTGTATGTTTTCAAGGCCTACCTTCAAACTCAGTGCCTCTTTGATTGACATCATGGGAAAATCAAAAGAAATCAGCCAAGACCTCAGAAAAAATATTGTAGACCTCCACAAGTCTGGTTCATCCTTGGGAGCAATTTCCAAATGCCTGAAGGTATCACATCCATCTGTACAAACAATAGTACACAAGTATAAACACCATGGGACCACGCAGCCGTCATACTGCTCAGGAAGGAGACGCGTTCTGTCTCCTAGAGATGAACGTACTTTGGTGCGAAAATATAAATCCATCCCAGAACAACAGCAAAGGACCTTGTGAAGATGCTGGAGGAAACAGGTACAAAAGTATCTATATCCACAGTAAAACTAGTCCTATATCGACATAACCTGAAAGGCCGCTTAACAAGGAATAAGACACTGCTCCAAAACCGGCATAAAAAAGCCAGACTACAGTTTGCAACTGCACATGGGGGCAAAGATCGTACTTTTTGGAGAAATTTCCTCTGGTCTGATGAAGCAAAAATAGAACTGTTTAGCCATAATGACCATCATTATGTTTGGAGGAAAAAGGGGGGACTTGCAAGCCGAAGAACACCATCCCAACCGTGAAGCACGGGGGTGGCAGCATCATGCTGTGGGGGTGCTTTGCTGCAGGAGGGACTGGTGCTCTTCACAAAATAGATGGCATCATGAGGAAGGAAAATTATGTGGATATATTGAAGCAACATCTCAAGACATCAGTCAGGAAGTTAAAGCTTGGTCGCAAATGGGTCTTCCAAATGGACAATGACACCAAGCATACTTCCAAAGTTGTGGCAAAATGGCTTAAGGACAACAAAGTCAAGGTATTGGAGTGGCCATCACAAAGCCCTGACCTCAATCGTATAGAAAATGTGTGGGCAGAACTGAAAAAGCATGTGCGAGCAAGGAGGCATACAAACCTGACTCCGTTACACCAGCTTTGTCAGGAGGAATGGGCCAAAATTCACCCAATAAGCTTGTGGAAGAATACCCGAAATGTTTGACCCAAGTTAAACAATTTAAAGGAATGCTACCAAATACTAATTGAGTGTATGTAAACTTATGACCCACCGGGAATGTGATGAAAGAAATAAAAGCTGAAATAAATAATTCTCTCTACTATTATTCTGACATTTCACATTCTTAAAATAGTGTTGATCCTAACTGACCGAAGACGGAATTTTTTACTAGGATTAAATATCAGGAATTGTGAAACTGAGTTTAAATGTATTTGGCTAAGGTGTATGCAAACTTCCGACTTCAACTGTATTTGTTACATTTATTTTGTATTATTTTATATAGTATATTTTTATTTTTTTCGAGGTGGGTATTCCTTCTTAAAACTGCAAATAAAATTTGATTTGATTTAATTCATAGTTGGGAACTGTCTAACCCTGCTGTTTTGTCAGTGGCCATTTGATGGCAGCAAAGTCACAAACACAGTACTGTATGTTGATTGTATAACAATACAACAACCTGTGGAGATGAAAAGGGCCATCTTTTTAGATATGCACACTGCGTTTTACACTGCTGAAAGGCAATCGATGGCAATATTGTGCTATACATGCCTCATTATAAAGTCATATTGTTATAGACTTGTAAGCTGTGTCCAAATGCATGATGGGTAGGTACAGTATTGTGAATGGTTAGATGTATGAAATAAAATCATGCAGTGCAACCATGTACTGTAAATCATTCAGTGATAGCACTTTTCACTCTGTTTATACTGTAATTGGGTCCTTTTATAAACTAGGGTACCAGTGAGGATTTCCTATAGTGGACCACTTGTTACAGCTGTTGATAAGCAGATTATTATCAATGATTTATGTCATTACATTAAGATATAAGGGGAGATCATAGCTATATTCAATACAGATCAGGAGTTGATTTAATACCTATGTTTAACCCTTTATCATGGTTGGTGTCTTAACGGATTTGTCCAAAATCGTGTGACATAAAACATTACTTTTCTGTCCTTGCATTTATGGCAGTGTAAGTTGGTGTTATATCATATATTAAGCATTAATCAGTTAAATTAGACATTGAACTTGAACCCTGTAAGAATCCTGGATCTAGCTGTCGGAGAGTTTTTTTGTATAGAGAACTCAGAAATGCAGGGTAACTACTTGACATCTTGTCTTATGTTACAGGGTGAAAAAATTTTCATGGGCACACAAAACTAAAATAATAAATGCGATTGAAAAATCGAATGCTTCTAACCGAAAGGGTCACCTTACCTTCATACTTAAAACCTAAATCGATACTGACATTGTGGTTCTTCAATAATTATGCATAATACTTGTTGGATGCGCATTTGGTGTTGAGTTGATTAATTATGCCATGATAGTTTCACACATCATCTGATCCAGGAAGGACATTTCCGTATGACAGTCAAGTGACCAACAGCTGTTATGGTAGTGCATGCAATGCAACAACAGCCCAAGTGCTGGAAAAAAAGGTGTTCACGAGGAATGTCCAGAATATTTTGGTGTCAAATTATTTTGGCCGGTGAAGACAGTTGTGCCTGGATCCATGTTGGATCAAATATCCCTAGCGATTGAAGTTGATCATCTGTTGTCTGCTTGATTTACAGCAGGGTCTCGTTAGATTTAATAGAGAAAGCATCAAGGTAATGAGTTCATGTTTTGTGTCTCGGATTTGACACCCTAGTCTACTGTGCGCAATTGTGCATGATAGACTATTGCGCAACACCCAACACACTTCCTATTAATTATTCTGGATATAATGACAACAAATTACATAGCCTAGTGTGCTTATTCACAATATGATCTGGCAATGAAATAACATGACAAATGCATTTTGTTTTCCATTTTTAAACAATACAAGGGGCTTGAAGTAGCCTACTTGAATTTGGAGTTCAGAAATTCAAGTACTGGCATAGGCTTACCTTAAATCAGACATGATTTATAAGTTCTCCTGCTCCCTTATGATTATCCTTGATTTCATTTTTGTGGGGTTTGTGGCCACTATCGTTTGTTTCCTGCCGCTTCAATCAAAGGGTGTTGCGGTAAAACCATGTGTGGTTATTATGAGGACGACAACATCTGTTGGCTTCAGCTTGGCTTTCCATACAAATCCTTCCATTAACCTTTTAGACACCAATGGAATTCTAGAATGCTGCTGTAGATTACTGAGAATTTAAGATAAAGCTAATTTTCTAACACATATCAGACATAGCTCAAAAACAAATAACAAATTACAAGTTACAACCTATTCTTTAATGACACCACATTCATGTCGATAGGAATAAGACTCATTTTGTCTGCCGTTGTGTGAAGACAATAGCAAAAAAATTATTACCACTCAACACGACAAAAAACCCTAGAGTATTTCAATAGTAGGCTACATTTTACTAAATTACTCACTCAAAATGTACCAAGTATAATATACACTGAAAATAATATAAACGGAAGATGTAAAGTATTGGTCCCATGTTTCATGAGCTGAAATAAAAAATCCCTGAAATCTTCCCTATGCACAAAAAGCATATTTCTCCCAAATTTGGTGCACAAATGTGTTTATATCCCTGTTAGTCAGCCTTTTACCTTTGCCAAGATAATCCATCCACCTGACCGGTGTGGCATATCAAGAAGCTGATTACAGTGCCTTGGAAAAGTATTCAGCCCCCTTGGTGTTTTTCCTATTTTGTTGCATTACAACCTGTAATTTAAATGGATTTCTATTTGGATTTCATGTAATGGACATACACAAAATAGTCCAAATTGGTGAAGTGAAATGAGAAAAATGACTACATTCAATAAAATAAATAACGGGAAAGTGGTGCGCGCATATGTATTCACCCCCTTTGCTATGAAGCCCCTAAATAAGATCTGGTGCAACCGATTACCTTCAGAAGTCACATAATTAGTTAAATAGATTGCACACAGGTGGACTTTAAGTGTCACATGATCTGTCACATGATCTCAGTAAACCCTACCGTTCAAAAGTTTGGGGTCACTTAGAAATGTCCTTGTTTTCGAAAGAAAAGCAATTTTTTTGTCCATTAAAATAACATCAAATTTATCAGAAATACAGTGTAGACATTGTTAATGTTGTAAATGGCTATTGTTGCTGGAAACGGCTGATTAAAAAAAAAAGGAATATCTACATAGGCTTAAAGAGGCCCATTATCAGCAACCATCAGTCCTGTGTTCCAATGGCACGTTGTGTTTGCTAATCTAAGTTTATCATTTTAAAAGGCTAATTGATCATTAGAAAACCCTTTCGCAATTTTGTTAGCACAGCTGAAAACTGTTGTGCTGATTAGAGAAGCAATAAAACTGGCCGCCTTGAGACTAGTTGAGTATCTGGAGCATCAGCAATTGTGGGTTCGATTACAGGATCAAAATGGCCAGAAACAAAGACCTTTCTTCTGAAACTCGTCAGTCTATTCTTGTTCTGAGAAATGAAGGCTATTCCATGCGAGAAATTGCCAAGAAACTGAAGATCTCGTACAAAGCTGTGGACAACGCTGTGTACTACTCCCTTCACAGAACAGCGCAAACTGGCTCTAACCAGAATAAAAAGAGGAGTGGGAGGCCCCGGTGCAAAGAAAAAGTCCAGTGTCTGTGTTCTTTTGCCCATCTTAATCTTTTAGTTTTATTGGCCAGTCTGAGATATGGCTTTTTCTTTGGAACTCTGCCTAGAAGGTCAGCATCCCGTAGTCGCCTCTTCACTGTTGATGTTGAGACTGGTGTTTTGTGGGTACTATTTAATGAAGCTGCCAGTTGAGGACCTGTGAGGCGTCTGTTTCTCAAACTAGACACTAATGTATTTGTCCTCTTGCTCAGTTGTGCACCGGGGCCTCCCACTCCTCTTTCTATTCTGGTTAGAGCCAGACGTAGATATTTCATTGAGGGACTGGGAAACTGGTCAGAATTGAAGGAATGATGGAATGCCGCTAAATACAGGGAAATTCTTGAGGGAAACCTGTTTCAGTCTTCCAGAGATTTGAGACTGGGACTGAGGTTCACCTTTCAGCAGGACAATGACACTAAGCATACTGCTAAAGCAACACTTGAGTGGTTTAAGGGGAAACATTTAAATGTATTGGAATGGCCTAGTCAAAGCCCAGACCTCAATCCAATTGAGAATCTGTGGTATGACTTAAAGATTGCTGTACACCAGCGGAACCCATCCAACTTGAAGGACCTGGAGCAGTAGGGCCTTGAATACGTGCCAAGCTTATAGAGACGTACCCCAAGAGACTTGCAGCTGTAATTGCTGCAAAAGGTGGCTCTACAAAGTATTGACTTTGGGGGGGTGAATAGTTATGCACGCTCAAGCTTTCTGTTTTTTTGTCTTATTTCTTGTTTGTTTCACAATAAAAAATATTCAAAGTGGTAGGCATGTTGTGTAAATCAAATGATTCAAACTCCCCAAAAAAATCAATTTTAATTCCAGGTTGTAAGGCAACAAAATATGAAAAATGCCAAGGAGGGTGAATACTTTCACAAGCCACTGTAAACAGCATGATCATTACACAGGTGCACATTGTGCTGGGGACAAGAAAACACCACTTTAGAATGTGCAGCTTTATCACACAATACAATGTCACAGATGGTCTCAAGTTTTGAGGGAGCATGCAATTGGCATGCTGACTGCAGGAATGTCCATCAGAGCTGTTGCCAGAGAATTTAATGTTAATTTCTCTACCATAAACTGCCTCAAACGTCGTTTTAGAATTTGGCAGTACGTACAACCGGCCTCACAACTGCAGACCATGTGTAACCACGCCAGCCCAGGACCTCCACATCCGGCTTCTTCACCTGTGGGATTGTCTGAGGGGGGTTGAGGGGTTTTCTGAGGAATATTTCTGTCTGTAATAAAGCCCTTTTGTGGGGGAAAACTCATTCTGATTGGCTGGGCATGGCTCCCCAGTGGGTGGGCCTATGCACTCCCAGGCCAAAGAGCTCTCCAAGGATGTCAGGGACAAGATTGTAGACCTACACAAGGCTGGAATGGGCTACAAGACCATCGCCAAGCAGCTTGGTGAAAAGGAGACAACAGTTGGTGCGATTATTCGCAAATGGAAGAAACACAAAATAACTGTCAATCTCCCTCGGCCTGGGGCTCCATGCAAGATCTCACATCGTGGAGTTGGAATGATCATGAGAACGGTGAGGAATCAGCCCAGAACTACACGGGAGGATCTTGTCAATGATCTCAAGGCAGCTGAGACCATAGTCACCAAGAAAACAATTGGTAACACACTACGCCGTGAAGGACTGAAATCCTGTAGCACCCGCAAGGTCCCCCTGCTCAAGAAAGCACATATACAGGCCTGTCTGAAGTTTGCCAATGAACATCTGAATGATTCAGAGGAGAACTGGGTGAAAGTGTTGTGGTCAGATGAGACCAAAATCGAGCACTTTGGCATCAACTCAACTCGCCGTGTTTGGAGGAGGAGGAATGCTGCATATGACCCCAAGAACACCATCCCCACCGTCAAACATGGAGGTGGAAACATTATGCTTTGGGGCTGTTTTTCTGCTAAGGGGACAGGACAACTTCACCGCATCAAAGGGACGATGGACGGGGCCATGTACCGTTAAATCTTGGGTGAGAACCTCCTTCCCTCAGCCAGGGCATTTAAAATGGGTCGTGGATGGGTATTCCAGCATGACAATGAACCAAACATACTAATCACAACAACTCTTCAGAGACTATTTTTAAAAGTACACCATTTCTCTAAAAGATTTGTAGGACAAATTCATATTTCACACTGTCATTTTAGTGTTTGCATTTAGCCTAAAACATGTCATGGAACATCTTGAAGCACGGCCCCATCATGCAAAGTGGCACAGAACACGTAGAGCACCCAAAGAGGTTTCTACACATCTCCCACTCTGCCCTGCGTCCACTCCGGATGTACACCACACACCCTCTCTTGTGCCCTTCAAACTTCATCTGCTTTCAAAAGAGTTACAACTCGGTCCACACGCCCTGGTGCCACACTCTTGGCTCCCCTCTTCCTGCCACTGTAGCCATATCACAAAGTGAATGCACAAGCTGCATTTTTGAATGCCTTCAGTGACCAGCGGCTGCAGTTTCTGGGAAGGGGCCCCCACACAAAGTACGCATTTATGATGGCAATGTTAAGCATCCCCAAAAACACATGCTTCCACCATTTTCAGCCTGCACGTCCAACATTGTAATTGCTTCTGTTGGTCAAGATGGTCAACCCTTCCCTCATCGCTCTGGAACAGATACACAGTGCATTCGGAAAGTATTCATACCCTTTGACTTTTTCCACATTTTGTTACGTTACAGCCTTATTCTAAAATGGATTAAGTTGTTTTTTTTCTCTCCTCTTCAGTCTAGACACAATACCCCATAATGACAAAGCAAAAACATGTTTTTAGAAATTTTGGCAAATTAGTTTAAAAAAAAATGTTTTACTGGAACATTTACATTTACAGTATTCAGACCCTTTACTCAGTACTTTGTTGAAGCACCTTTGGTAGCGATTACAGCCTCGAGTCTTCTTGGGTATGATGCTACAAGCTTGCCACACCTGTATTTGGGGAGTTTCTTCCATTCCTCTCTGCAGATCCTCTCAAGCTCTGTCAGGTTGGATGGGGAGCGTTGCTGCTCAGCTATTTTCAGATCTCTCCAGAGATGTTCAATCGGGTTCAAGTCAGGGCTCTGGCTTGGCCACTCAAGGACATTCAGAGACATGTCCCGAAGCCACTCGTGTGTTGTCTTGGCTGTGTGCTTAGGGTTGTTGTCCTGTTGGAAGATGAACCTTCGCCCCAGTCTGTGGTCCTGAGCGCTCTGGAGCAGGTTTTCATCAAGGATCACTAGTTTGCATTGGCTCGCAAAACTACCTTTAATTTCTTTCATACTGGACACAGACATGTACTCGTGGATACAATTTTTATCTGACTCTGGGGAAGTAGATAAAGGGGCTCATTGTCAAAATCCCAAAGTATTCCTTTAAACCTAACACAAATGGGTTGGATTAGGCAATATTTGCTTTGTTTGTATGAATTGCCTGTCAGTGTGTTTACAAGGCCTAGCTATATTATCAGTGAATGAAAGAAAGCCTTACAGGATGAAATTGTCTTTTGTCGTTGTACCCCAATCCATTACTTGGAAGCTACTGAGAGCAAAATCAAATACATTTGCAATTAAGCTCATTGCTTGAAATGCTACAGGCCAGTAGGGCTTGTCTAATTTAATTCCACCAACAAATGGAAAACAATTTGTTTTAACGCCTTCTAGCCTCTCGGGGCTTCCAGGAGTTAAGAATTCAATGGTAACTCGATTTCAATACACTCCAGGAAACCATGGTCCCTCTCCTACCTTTCTGTTTGTCTACGGTGAGAACGTGCCAAGAACTGATGTAATGAGAGCAAATCTTGAAGAATGTGCTGTTGGATGTTTGCACAAGAATATGAGGCAAACGCCATCTGAGCATCCACTGGTTTTTTGTTGTTGTGTTTGAGCATGTTATGAAGTTTGCCGAAGTTATCTGGCTTCCTTTCATTGGGGAAGACCTTGGATGGGCATAAAGCTATATACGAGTGGAGCTCGTGAGATTAAGATTAAGGGATTAGAATAATCTTTACCTATACCTTTTCTTCTTGCCGTTTGAACTGTTCGGAATAGCTTGATTTCTAATTGAAACATGTAACATGACCATGTTATCCCTGTTGAAGCCGGACCATTGTGGAGATGTCTGTGTAGATCTGTTTTAGGGATTTCTGGGGCTGCTGGTCAGGGCAGTTTCTGATATCATAGTAATGCAATCCACACTGATCATGCTTTAATGAATGCCATTTGAGAAGACTCAGCTGTACAGTAGCTCCCATAATTGCCATCCTCACCAATCACCCATCTGCTGGATGTGGCAAACTGTGTGCAGGAGTGACGTGTGTCATGCAGCAGCGCAGCTCTTGATTGCTGTCATTAAGATTTCACAGGGACTATAATTATTTTTAACTTCAATTTGTATGATTTGAGAATTTATAGAATATGGAACAAATTGGTCTCTCTTGAGAAGGAGAGAATGAAAACCAGGTGTGTTTCATCCCTCCAGGACCGCTATGGAATAGCCATGCTCTTGGTTGAATTTCAAGGGCTCCATGGACTCCAGCACTTTCACTAAGCCCCTATACACTGTTAGTGCTTTCTCAGCCACTCAGTCCAGCCTGTCCTGACATGTCCAAAGATCACACAAGCTAGCAACACTAAACAACCTACCACCAGGGCCTGAGAGCTATATTTAGTGAGCCCAGCTGCCACAAACAAAAGGTAACCTAAATGAGCTGGTCAAAAGCGTTCATGCCGCCGAGGTAGTTGCCATGGTAAATCACCAATATTTCCTAAGAGTCCCCCCTAGAGCAACATTGAGAGAAACGTGGTATGAGTACCATCAATGACAGTCTCTGTGGGCATCCTAATTGTTGTAGCGCTTTGCAATTATAGCCCATATTGTCACCTTTGGTTCGTTGAGTATGTCATATACGTATATCCAAAGCCATATATTTATTTAGGCCAACTTTTAAAATGTTGAATATTGTTTTAATTCTAGACATTGTTACATAGCATTGTTTCAATATTCCCCATGTCTTATTAATGGGGAGCTAACATGGCTGCCATGAAGTGTCAAGTAAATGCATCATAATGCAGAAACCACATTGGCCAAACTCTAAATACAGTGAGGTCCGAAATGTACTGAATAAAATAAATTCAAACACTGAGCTAGCTATATTGTATGCAAAAAAATAGGAAATCATATCATTTTATAATACAATTGCTCAGAGAAAGGTTTTGTTTAACAAGTAATTATTTTTTCTCTCAAAAAGGTAGGGGTGCAAATTATTGACACCCCTAAAGATTCTTAGAAATAAAGTAGTCAAAAGTTTAGTATTTGGTCCCATATTTCTATTCAGGAAAATATTACTATGGGACCTTACTATGCGTTAGGCTTGGGCAGTATACCGTATGTGACCCGTTTTCAGGATACTAGGCGTATGTCACAAGTCACGACTTCACAGGAGAGCCATTTGAACGTTTATTTTGCAGAAATGCCTCTTTCTGGAGGGTTGAGTTTTGAACTCAGTGGAATTAGAGTATGATACCTAAAGAGATGGCGAAAACACCTGTCTCCGGATTACATCTTCAAACTAAGGGCAACCGTGGCATTGCAACCGTGAGGCACTATGATTTGGCACTATGTTCATTGTTGTTTAACTAGCTAACGTTAGCTGGCTGGCTCGTTAGCAATGTTACGTTACGTGTGTGATCTTACACGTTGTTTACCTAGCTAGGTTAATTGTTTACCTACAGTTGAAGTCAGAAGTTTACATACACCTTAGCCAAATACATTTAAACAGTTTTTCACAGTTCCTGACATTTAATCCTAGGAAACATTCCCTGTCTTAGGTCAGTTAGGATCATCACTTTAATTTAAGAATGTGAAATGTCAGAATAATTGTAGAGAATGATTTATTTCAGCTTTTATTTCTTTCATCACATTCCCAGTGGGTCAGAAGTTTACATACACTCAATTAGTATTTGGTAGCATTGCCTTTAAATTGTTTAACTTGGGTCAAATGTTTCGGGTAGCCTTCCACAAGCTTCCCACAATAAGTTGGGTGAATTGTGGCCCATTCCTCCTTACAGAGCTGGTGTAACTGAATCAGGTTAGTAGGCCTCCTTGTTCGCACACGCTTTTTCAGTTCTGCCCACAAATGTTCTATAGGCTTGAGGTCAGGGCTTTGTGATGGCCACTCCAATACCTTGACTTTGTTGTCCTTAAGCCATTTTGCCACAACTTTGGAAGGATGCTTGGGGTCATTGTTCATTTGGAAGACCCATTTGCGACCAAGCTTTAACTTCCTGACTGATGTCTTGAGATGTTGCTTCAATATATCCACATACATTTCCTTCCTCATGATGCCATCTATTTTGTGAAGAGCACCAGCCCCTCCTGCAGCAAAGCACCCCCACAGTATGATGCTGCCACCCCCGTGCTTCACGGTTGGGATGGTGTTCTCCGACTTGCAAGCGTCCCCCCTTTTCCTCCAAATATAACGATGGTCATTATGGCCAAACAGTTCTATTTTTGTTTCATCAGACCAGAGGACATTTCTCCAAAAAGTATGATCTTTGTCCCCATGTGCAGTTGCAAACCGTAGTCTGGCTTTTTTATGGCGGTTTTGGAGCAGTGGCTTCTTCCTTGCTGAGTGGCCTTTCAGGTTATGTCGATATAGGACTCATTTACTGTGGATATAGATACTTTTGTACCTGTTTTCTCCAGCATCTTCACGAGGTCCTTTGCTGTTGTTCTGGGATTGATTTGCACTTTTCGCACCAAAGTACGTTCATCTCTAGGAGACAGAACGCTTCTCCTTCCTGAGCGGTATGACGGCTGCGTGGTCCCATGGTGTTTATACTTGCATACTATTGTTTGTACAGGTGAATGTGGTACCTTCAGGCGTTTGGAAATTGCTCCCAAGGATGAACCGGCCTTGTGGAGGTCTTCAGTTTTCTTTTCTGAGGTCTTGGCTGATTTCTTTTGATTTTCCCATGATGTCAAGCAAAGAGGCACTGAGTTTGAAGGTAGGCCTTGAAATACATACACAGGTACACCTCCAATTGACTCAAATGATGTCAATTAGCCTATCAGAAGCTTCTAAAGCCATGACATCATTTTCTGGAATTTTCCAAGCTGTTAAAGGCACAGTCAACTTAGTGTATGTAAGCTTCTGACCCACTGGAATTGTGATACAGTGAATTATAAGTGAAATAATCTGTCTGTAAACAATTGTTGGAAAAATTACTTGTGTCATGCACAAAGTACATGTCTTAACCAACTTGCCAAAACTATAGTTTGTTAACAAGAAATTTGTGGAGTGGTTGAAAAACAAGTTTTAATGACTCCAACCTAAGTGTATGTAAACTTCCGACTTCAACTGTACAAAAGTATGTGGACACCCCTTCAAATTAGTGGATTCGGCTATTTCAGCCACACCCGTAGCTGACAGGTCTCTAAAATCGAGCACACAGCCATGCAATCTCCATAGACAAACATTGGCAGTAGAATGTCCTTACTGAAGAGCTCAGTGGCTTTCAACGTGGCACCGTCATAGGATGCCACCTTTCCAACAAGTCAGTTCATCAAATGTTTTCCCTGCTAGAGCTGCCCCGGTCAACTATACGTGCTATTATTGTGGAGTGGAAATGTCTAGGAGCAACAATGGCTCAGCCGCGAAGTGGTAGGCCACACAAGCTCACAGAACAGGACCGCCGAGTGCTGAAGCGCGTAGCTTGTAAAAATTGTCTGTCCTCGGTTGCAACACACTACCTAGTTCTAATCTGCCTCGGCACAAGAACTGTTCGTCGGGAGCTTCATGAAATGGGTTTCAATGGCACACCAGCCTAAAATCACCATGCTCAATGCCAAGCGTCGGCTGGAGTGGTGTAAAGCTTGCCTCCATTGAACTCTGGAGCAGTGGAAGCGCGTTCTCTTTAGTGTTGAATCACGCTTCACCATCTGGCAGTCAGACGGACGATTCTGGGTTTGGCGGATGCCAGGAGAACGCTACCTTCCCCAATGCATAATCCGAACTGTAAAGTGTGGTGGAGGAGGAATAATGGTCACGGGGCTGTTTTTCATGGTTCGTGCTAGGCCCCTTAGTTCCAGTGAAGGGAGATCTTAACGTTACAGCATACAATGACATTCTAAACGATTCTGTGCTTCCAACTTTGTGGCAACAGTTTGGGGAAGGCCCTTTCCTGTTTCAGCATGACAATGCCCCCGTGCACAAAGCGAGGTCCGTACAGAAATGGTTTGTCGAGATCGGTGTGGACGAACTTGACTGTATTGCACAGGGCCCTGACCTCAAACCCATCGAACACCTTTGGGAGGAATTGGAACGCCAACTGCGAGCCAGTCCTAATTGCCCAACATCGTTGCCCGAACTTACTAATGCTCTTGTGGCTGAATGTATGCATGTCCCCGCAGCAATGTTCCTACATCTACTGGAATGCCTTCTCAGAAGACTGGAGGCTGTTGTAGAACCAAATGGGGGACATTTACATTTACATTTACGTCATTTAGCAGACGCTCTTATCCAGAGCGACTTACAGTTAGTGCATACATTATTCTTTTTTTATTTTCATACTGGCCCCCCGTGGGAATCGAACCCACAACCCTGGCGTTGCAAACGCCATACTCTACCAACTGAGCTACCTCCCTGCCGGTCATTCCCTCCCCCACCCTGGACGACGCTGGGCCAATTGTGCGCCGCCCCATTGGTCTCCCGGTTGCGGCCGGCTACAGCAGAGCCTGGATTCGAACCAGGATCTCTAGTGGCACAGCTAGCACTGCGATGCAGTGCCTTAGACCACTGCGCCACTCAGGAGATAACTCCATATTAATGCCCATGATTTTGGAATGAGATGTTTGACGAGCAGGTGTCCACATACACTACATTACTAAAAGTATCTTATAACTATTAAATTAACGATCTAAGATGGGCCAAATAATTTTGCTAATTTGCTAATGTTAGCTAAGTGGCTAATGTTAGCTTGCAAGATCAAGCTTCTTGGTAACATCAGCATAGACAATCCCCTCCTGAATTGAGATTTGTTTTGTGTGTGCTGCAAACTGCGTTTTGAGATACTTGAATAACTTTATGAGCTGGGTTGTCTGTCCTAGTAGTAAATGTTTGCATGCTTGCGTTAGCATTTACTTAGCATCCTCTATGAGAATTCCTTAGTACTTGTTAGCATTCTGGTAAGCAATATTTATTTGGGCCTTTTCTACGTTTGGAAAAAAAATGTGCGCCCCTTTTGTGCAGTACCGGTAATACCGTATATCCCGGGATGGCACAGGCACGGTGTGAAAGTATGGAAATCTGGATACCGCCCAACCCTACTATACGTAATTCCCAAACATTCTATTATTTTATGAAAACGTGAAAATGACCATATCTAAGTGGTGGCTTGTCAGGAAATGTACAAAAAAGGTGTCATTCTTCCTGGGTGTTTATATGAACAGATTTGAATAAGATTTAATGGTGTTAAAATGCTGTCAGTTCCACTTTAAGTTACCCTTTGTCTCTAGCCATTTTGCAGCAAGATGGAAGGCGGAAGACAAGCTCTTGTTGCCGTCACTGAAAAAGGTGACTATCGGAAAGTCACCCTTATCAAACTTGACATTAAATGAGTTTTTCAGAAAATAGGTTGACTAGAAGTTTTGGGTAGCACTTTACTTGACACCGTGTCATAACCATGTCATAACAGCTGACATAACTTGTCATAACCTGTTATAATATGGTCCTAACACTGTCATGACACATATTTAGACCTGTTGTGACACACTACATGACCAAAAGTATGTGGACAGCTGCTCGTCGAACATCTCATTCCAAATTCATGGGCATTAATATGGAGTTGGTCCCCCCTTTTTTGCTATAACAGCCTCCACTCTTCTGGGAAGGCTTTCCACTAGATGTTGGAACATTGCTGTGGGGACTTCCTTCCATTCAGCCACAAGCATTAGTGAGGTTGGGCACTGATGTTGGACGATTAGGCCAATATTCCATGCCATCTGTTGTGTAGGTCCTACATCTTGATATACAGTGTATACCTCAGGTTGGCTCTACACAACAGATGGCGTGGGACGTAGTGTCAAATATTAGATCACTTTCGAGGTTTGATGATTTTGGCTTGGACTGCATCTTCAGTTGTGCCAAATGTTACCAACCATGCTGTGCTTTGTTTCAATTGTCCTCTTCTGCAACCCCAGATGTGACTGACATGGTGCTGAAATTGTATCAGTTTGACTGTCAATTTGAATAAACATTTCCTAACAATTCTTCTAGTACCCAACACAATGCTATTGGAAAACCTTCATCAACAAAGACTAAGTGGAAGACTTCCAGGTGATATGCTGCACTTCAGATATAGAACAATCAGTTAATCAGACAACCATATAATGTAATTTATTAGTAATGGCTGACAAATTGATACAATAAATTACTCAAGCATCTACTTTAACTGGAACGGGTAGGCTACATCAAAGTAATTATAATCGTAGCAGTTTAATGCATCAATTTTTGGGGGACTTATTTATCAATGTATGCCATTTGGTCATATGCCCTACTTAAAAATCAGTCACAACCTTATACAGTACGATATACAGTATGTATAGGGCATGTTCCTAGAAACTGATCTAACATGGCACATGTATAGGGCTAGGATACATCAACTAGGTTGTTGTGTATCCACGTTTGCAATCATAAATCATGCATGAGTAACTTGACTGGCAGAAATGTGTACTCTACCTGAATTATGCATTGCATATATCAATATTGAGCTCAGCCGGTGCTTCATTTCATTTAGCACTTTGTCGAGACGAGTCTAATGCTCCCTCGGGAAGCAAAGTTAAATGGTAAGCATTGTCTATAGGTGTTGAAGGGCAAAGAAGTCATCCATATTAATGCCGTGAACTGTGGTTCTTAATGGCCTGTTACATTTATTTTTATGACATCTGGCCATGGTTCATTGATATTCATGTATGAGCGTGTTTAACAAAAAATGACATGATAGACATAAAATGGACATGGGTCAAGCATGTAGCGAACTTGACCTATATGTTGTGGATGTTATGTCAAAATGTTCCTCCATGTTGAGGACAGTTACTTCACAGCTGGTTGTTTTTTTCCTGCTATACAGAGCTTCAGACAAACACACAACGTTGTCCACAGCCTACCTGGGATTCTAACGCGTGACAACGCTACCACAGTCAGAAGTGACAGTACTTCAGGTCTCAGGACGGCAGTGGCAATGCTAACTTGGCCATCTGCAACACACATACGCATGCACACAGCCCCATCACCCACTACACACACACACACACACATAGAGGAGGCTACAGAGTTCACATTTCTCAGTGCTCCACAGGGCTACTCTTTTAATGCACTCTGTGACTGCTGTGGAGTGCCATCCATATCAGGGTGAAGCATGGTCAGCTCATCACCTCTCAGCCTCCGCCAAGGCCCTGCCATCATCACTGCTCTCCGGGAATAGACACCCCCAGGGAGGGCTGACCAGAGTTTAGGAACCCCTGGAAATTATATATTTTAACATTTGCTTGAATTGTAGACCATTTTAGATTTTTAATAGGGTTATTTCAGACAACACTATTCACTTTTTCTGCAACAAAAAGTAAGACTGAAGTGCAGTAATACACTTCACATCATCCAGATTAATCACATCACCAAAATGATATCCTCATTGCCCTTCGTCATAAACTCATAAGTCACTCTTCTACCACCATGGAAGTGCTGTATACAGTAAGATCAAATACTGCAGACACCAGGAGCCACAGTACAGTCTATTCCACTGAGGAGCAGTGAATGTGTCATAATGAAATCTCTCATTGCCAGGTAGGCCATACGACTCATACTCTGTGTGGCTGGGGGTCAATACCAGAAATCGATGAAATTCATTTCCTGGCTTCATAGTTCAGGAGCTGAAATTGACCAGGCTCATTGGAGACACTATTAGAATTTGATTAGAATCTAATCAAGGGGAAATGGCCCCAGATATGAGGGAAATATGTGCTAAGAATGACCTGTCTCCAATGTGTAAAACTTGGTTAGCTACAGAAAACAATGCACAAACACACACAAATACTTAACTTTTGAATATTGCATGTACACTAAACAAAAATATAAACGCAAAGATTTTACTGAGTTACAGTTCATATAAGGAAATCAGTCAATTGAAATATATTCATTAGGCTCTAATCTATGGATTTCACATGATTGGGAATACAGATCTGCATCTGTTGGTCACCGATGCACTACATGACCAAAACTATGCTTTCCACTAGATGTTGGAACATTGCTGCGAGGACTTGCTTCCAATCAGCCACGAGCATTAGTGATGTCGGGCACTGATGTTGGGTGATTAGGCCTGGCTTGTAGTCGGCATTCCAATTCATCCCAAAGGTGTTTGATGGGGTTGAGGTTTTGTGCAGGCCAGTCAAGTCTTTCCACACCTTTCTCGACAAACCATTTCTGTATGGACCTCTCTTTGTGCACAGGGGCATTGTCATGATGAAACAGGAAAGGGCCTTCCCCAAACTGTTGCCACAAAGTTGGAAGCACAGAATCGTCTAGAATGTCATTGTATGCTGTAACGTTAAGATTTCCCCTCACTGGAACTAAGGGACCTAGCCCGAACCATGAAAAACAGCCACAGACCATTACGCTTCCTCCACCAAACTTTACAGTTGGCACTGTGCATTGGGGCAGGTAGCGTTCTCCTGGCATCCGCCGCCAAACCCAGAATCGTCCGTCGGATTGCCAAATGGTGAAGCGTGATTCATCACTCCAGAAAACACATTTCCACTGCTCCAGAGTCCAATTGGGGCGAGCTTTACACCACTCCAGCCAACGCTTGGCATTGAGCATGGTGATCTTAGGCTGGTGTGAGGCTGCTCGGCCATGGAAACCCATTTCATGAAGCTCCCCACGAACAGTTATTGTGCTGACATTGCTTACAGAGGCTGTTTGGAACTCGGTAGTGAGTGTTGCAACCGAGGACAGACGATTTTTACGCGCTACGTGCTTCAGAACTTGGCGGTCCTGTTCTGTGAGCTTGTGTGGCCTACCGCTTCGCAGCTGAGCCGTTGTTGCTCCTAGACATTTCCACTTCACAATAACAGCACATACAGTTGACCGGGGCAACTCTAGCAGGGCAGAAATTTGATGAACTGACTTGTTGGAAAGGTGGCATCCTATCACGGTGCCACTTTGAAAGCCACTGAGCTCTTCAGTAAGGCCATTCTACTGCCAATGTTTGTCTAGGGAGATTGCATGGCTGTGTGCTTGATTTTATACACCTGTCAGCAACGGGTGTGGCTGAAATAGCCAAATCCACTAATTTGAAGGGGTGTCCACATACGTTTGTATATTTAGTGTATATTGCACTACGTTATGGCTGGTTATGACACCTACATAGTGTAAAAACCCACAAAATCTACCACACAAGGCAAAACATACCATTTCACCATAGCCTACGTGTCAACAGTATGTTTATATATATATATATACATACAGTACCAGTCAAAAGTTTGGACACACCTTCTAATTCAAGGGTTTTTATTTCAAGGGTTTCTACATTGTATAATAATAGTGAAGACATCAAAACTATGAAATAACAAATGGAATCATGTGGTAACCAAAAAAGTGTTAAACAAATACAAATATATGTTATAGTTGAGATTCTTCAAAGTAGCCACCCTTTGCCTTGATGACAGCTTTGCACAGTCTTGGCATTCTCTCAAGCAGCTTCATGAGGAATGCTTTTCCAACAGTCTTGAAGGAGTTGCCACATATGCTGAGCACTTGTTGGCTGCTTTTCCTTCACTCTGCGGTCCAACTCATCCCAAACCATCTCAATTGGGTTGAGGTCGGGTGATTGTGGAGGCCAGGTCATCTGATGCAGCACTCCATCACTCTCCTTCTTGGTCAAATAGCTCTTACACAGCCTGGAGGTGTGTTGGTTCATCGTCCTGTTGAAAAATAAACAATCGCAAACCAGATGGCATGGCGTATCGCTGCAGAATGCTGTGGGTGCCATGCTGTTTAAGTGTGCCTTGAATTTAGCAGCAGAAACAGAGGAAGAAAATGTAGAGAGGAGGGAGTGAAAGGATAACAGGTCCGCAGGGAGTCTAGTTTTCCTCCTTTTCCGCTCGGCTGCTCGGAGCCCTGTTCTGTGAGCTCGCAATGAGTCGTCAAGCTACGGAGCAGGAGGGGAGGACCGAGCCGGCCGGGAGGATAGGGGACATAGAGAGTCAAAAGATGCAGAAAGGGAGGAGAGGAGGGTTGAGGAGGCAGAATCAGGAGATTGGAGGGAGAAGGATTTAGCAGAGGGAAGAGAGAGCGAAGGTTGCGACGGCACATTACAATCTGAGTAGGGGCAGAGTGAGTAGTGTTGGAGGAGAGCGAGAGAGAAAAGGATACAAAGTAGTGGTCGGAGACTTGGAGGGAGTTGCAGTGAGATTTAGTAGAAGAACAGCACCTAGTAAAGATGAGGTCAAGCGTATTGCCTGCCTTGTGAGTAGGGGGTGGGGGGGACGGTGAGAGGGTGAGGTCAAAAGAGGAAAGGAGTGGAAAGAAGGAGGCAGAGAGAAATGAGTCAAAGACAGACGTAGGGAGTTTAAAGTCACCCAGAACTGTGAGGGGTGAGCCATCCTCAGGAAAGGAACTTATCAAGGCGTCAAGCTCATTGATGAACTCTCCAAGGGAACCTGGAGGGCGATAAATGATAAGGATGTTAAGATTGAATGGGCTAGAGACTGTGACAGCATGGAATTCAAATGAGGAGATAGACAGATGGGTCAGGGGGAAAAGAGAGAATGTCCACTTGGGAGAGATGAGGATTCCTGTGCCACCGCCGCGCTGACCAGATGCTCTCGGGGTATGCGAGAACACATGATCAGACGAGGAAAGAGCAGTAGGAGTAGCAGTGTTTTCTGTGGTAATCCATGTTTCCGTTAAGAAGTCGAGGGACTGGAGGGTAGCATAGGCTGAGATGAACTCTGCCTTGTTAGCTGCAGAACGGCAGTTCCAGAGGCTGCAGGAGACCTGGAACTCCACGTGGGTCGTGCGCGCAGGGTCCACCAGATTAGAGTGGCAGCAGCCACGCGGTGTGAAGCGTTTGTATGGCCTGTGCAGAGAGGAGAGAACAGGGATAGACAGACACATAGTTGACAGGCTACAGAAAAGGCTACAATAATGCAAAGAAGATCGGAATGAAATTAACTAAACATCTGGGAAAGCGAGAGAGCGGGGCGTCCCTCACTTACCTTTCACTGAAGCACTGAAATATAACTCTCCCAAATTCCACTTTAGAAATTATAATTGTTGTAAACTACAGCGGTTCCATGTTTTCTAGGAATAGACTCTAACTTAGTTTTTTCAGCTAGCTAACTTGGTACAGTATTCTTCCGTGAAAACCGCCCAGGGCATCGTATCCTATGACGCCATAGCTAACTAGCATGCTAGCTTCCAATAACACACGGTTTAGCGCCAATACTCGGTTACAACAAACTACCAATAGTGTGTTAACACGCTAAACAGATCATTCGTGTCCGTGTCTAACTTTGTGTCAAGTTTTGTGGTTCGTTTTGACAGTTTGAGTGAGTACGTCGTCAACTTATTCTGCCAGTTAGTTAGTTAGCTAGCTAGAATAGTTAGCATATTAGCTAGCCATCGCTCCCTGTCAACGAACCAACCCCTCCTCCCACGGTATGAAACACACAGAGAAAGCCAAGCTAATGTTAACTAGTCACCCATGTCGTGAATTCCTTTTAAACGACTCTGGTTACCAGTATGTAAAATAAAAATAAATGTAGGTTATAAACTTACCCTTAGTAGCTACTGTTAGCTAGTTAAGTGTAAAGCTAGCTACTGAATCGATTTAGCTAGTTCGCGTCTAGCTAGTTTAGCATCACACCACCTCCTACATGCTTCACGGTGGGTTCAACACATGCGGAGATCATCCGTTCACCTGCTCTGCATCTCATAAAGACAGCGGTTGGAACCAAAAATCTCAAATTTGGACTCATCAGACCAAAGGACAGATTTCCACCGGTCAAATGTCTATTGCTCGTGTTTCTTGGCCCAAGCAAGTCTCTTCTTCTTATTGGTGTCCTTTAGTAGTGGTTTCTTTGCAGCAATTCGACCATGAAGGCCTGATTCACACAATCTCCTCTAAACAGTTGATGTTGAGATGTCTGTTACTTGACCTCTGTGAATAATTTATTTGGGCTACAATCTGAGGTGCAGTTAACGCTAATGAACTTATCCTCTGCAGCAGAGGTAACTCTGGGTCTTCCTTTCCGGTGGCGGTCCTCATGAGAGCCTGTTTCATCATAGCGCTTGATGGTTTTTGCGACTGCACTTGAAAAAACTTGACAAGTTCTTGAATTTTTCCGTATTGACTGACCTTCATGTCTTAAAGTAATGATGGACTGTCGTTTCTCTTTGCTTATTTGAGCTGTTCTTGCCATAATATGGACTTGGTCTTTTACGAAATAGGGCTATCTTCTGTATTCCCCCCTACCTTGTCACAACACAATTGATTGGCTCAAACGCATTAAGAAGGAAATAAATTCCACAAATTAACTTTTAACAAGGCACACCTGTTAATTGAAATGAATTCCAGGTGACTACCTCATGAAGCTGGTTGAGAGAATGCCAAGAATGTGCAAAGCTGTCATCAAGGCAAAGGGTGGCTACTTTGAAGAATCTCAACTATAACATATATTTTAAGTTGTTTAACACTTTTTTGATTACTACATGATTCCATGTGTGTTATTTCATAGTTTTGATGTCTTCACTATTATTATACAATGTAGAAAATAGTAAAAATAAAGAAAAACCCTGGAATGAGTAGGTGTGTCCAAACTTTTGACTGGTACTGTAAGTCACAACAGGTGTAAATGTATGGGTCATGACCGTGTTATGACCATATTATGACAGGTTATGACATGTTATGTCAGCTGTTATGACATTGTGACATGGTTATGACCGTGTCATAACATGTTATGAAACTGGGTATCAAGTAAAGTGTTACCAAGTTTTTCCTCTTTTGCAATATCGAAAAGGTAAGAGGCCCATACTCCACTTCATGAGCGAAGGCTTCCAGTCAAGAGTGCATGTTTTAAGAACGATAGAATGACTATATTTCTAAATATTACAATTAATATCTCCATGAAACGCCAGTACAAAAATAACCGTGCTTTCAATTAAACTCTCTCCCATTAGAACAAACCATGTTTATATACTTATTTAGACCCCTTTTTATCAAAGTGGATTCATAAATCAAGTTGGGCTAATGCATTTACCTTGCTAATGTTTGAGGGCAGCGCAGCGCAGGCCAACATGTTAATTACATTTGCCTAAACAACCTGAGAGGCTATATCGTCGCAATCAAGCCTAATGCATAATGTCATTATTACAACAGTTAAAGAGGAGGAAAGAGACCCATTTAAGTGGCCATGTGACTGCAATGGGCAGTCACACACTATCAGTAAAAAGAAAGTTTCCTCCAATTCCTTTGAATCGTTTGAAACCGTGTAGTGAATTCTGGGTAGTAATTGCAGAATAGGATATTTTGAGAAATAATTTACTATATACTTAATTACGGGTTTATCACTGTTCTTATGTAACTTACCATACTTTGATGGTTTCAATGTTACGCGGTTACCTAGTTATGCGTTTTAGAAGGAAATGCCCTTTAATACAGAATAAGATCATTGGTCCCAGGTGTTTTTATTATTTCCAACTTGTAAAGCTTTTAAACGTAGATGAGTACAGAAAAGGATAAAGTGGACAGTGTTTCACCGTGAACACTTTTTCCCCATTACTGTACCATGTGCTTTGGTAAACGTACACAGGTGCTCAAATACCTCTATAGTTCTGTAAATGTTTACTGTCACCATAGCAACAGGCTATTCAGAATGCTTCCTTCTGTTCGTGCTGGACCATTATGGAATGTACTGTATTGAGAAGTGCCTTATTCCTAGAGAGCTGCCTTTTGGACTTTCCCTGATCCATGGGGTCATGGGATAGCCCAGGAGGGGGGAACAGGGGGTTTGGGGAGTGGCTCCTATATGACCCTCCTATGCTGGGATGTGATTTGCTGTCCTTTCTGCAGCATTGGTGTGTCCCACTGTGGGGAAAAGATAACGAGGGGTTTGGTAATCCCCACAGCCCCTGGCAACTTGTTCTCTCTCTCCCCCTTTCATTTTTCTCTCGCTCTTTGTCTTTGTGTCGCTCCATTTCCCTTGCTCTCTCGCTCTCCCTCTTCCTCTATTTTTGTTAGTTTCTTCACCCTCTCTCCTGTTTCCTTCCCATTGCTCTTACTCCCCTAACCTCTCACCCCCCCCACCCTCTCTCTCTCTCTCTCTCTCTCTCTCTCTACGGTGTCTCATCAAGTCTGAGATGCTGGCTCTCTAAGTGGAGGTAACTGGCCTGTAGACGGGCAGTGAGCTCTGTGATTGTGACCGTGGCCATGCGCAGCCCATGACCCGACTGACTCGATCACCATGAACCTGGAGGGGCTGGAGATGATCGTGGTGTTAGTGGTGGTGGTCCTCTTTGTCAAGGTTCTGGAGCAGTTTGGACTTTTAGAGACTGGTAACGACGGTAAGATAGAACCAAGACTCTCTCTTTGTTGTTTTGTCAGAGCCCTAAAGTCGCTTTGAGGACTTTTTTGAACGAGAGGTTTGTCCGACCTTGTTGAATGTAACTTCGTAGTTGTATTTGATTGCACAGTTTGTAGAAGCTGATTTAATTTAGCTCTGTCACTACTCAAACTATTCAACTTAATTGTGGACTTGTCTGGTTCCTTATTGATGTCTTGGTTAAAGTTAAGTATAGCTCCTGTTGCAGACTAGAATTGTGTTTTCATAGCTATTTATGTACTTTTTATGCATCCTAAGAAATAGTCAACAGGTTAGGCATTGATTCTGTTAACATATTTGAATCTGTAGTTCCCTCTGGATCAAATGCCCTTTGGTCATGACTGTGCTCTCTTAGCTATTTCATTTTCTATGACCACTAAGATTTCATTATTTTGCTAGTCATTCACATATCCAGTACAAAGTAGTCAAACTGTGAGAGGGTGAGAAATAGATAGTTGTAATACGCAACGACAGGTGAACCGAGATGATGATTGGCAAGAGAGTCAAAACAATGCCCAGCTAACACATAATGCTCTGAGAACCATATGTGTCTTAGAGGTTGGTGAGAGCGTGGTTATTTTGCATACAACCTTCCCACAACCTTCCCACAACTTTCTGGGAGTGCTGCAGAATATTTGCTTGGCTTTGGAACATTCTCAGCACATTTTTAAGGAACTTGACAAAAAAACTGTTCTTGGTATTTCATTACTTTAATTTTTACATTACACTGATTTTATGTGAATTTTACATTTACTGTACTTTTTGCCACATTTGTTGATAATGAAATCTAAAAATACTCTGGATAGGCTATATTCAGTAACATGATGAGAATATTTCTGGAAAATGTGGGGTAGGTGCAACATAAGACAAAAGAATGACAAGGGTTTGAGTTGGGGTACTAACTGATGTCTCTAAGTGGCCACACACCTCTCCAAATTGTGCACAGTTCTGAAGTAATTTCAATGCACCTTTATGACTCAAAGAAGAGTCTTCAACTAGGCCTATAAGGTGCTTTTTTGAGCTCTCCTAGCTGTGCCGTTGAGGAACGAGCAAGCACACTTGTATTTGTTATGTTTGGAAGCAGCCCTGCATCCCTGCCCTCACAATTACAATTACTGTTTCCGGTCATTTTATAAATCACAATCTGGGTCAGGTGGGAATCACTTGAAAGCCTGTTTTACTGCCAACATGACTAGCTAAGTTATAACATACGATATTAGTGTTAGACCGTCACAAAACAATTCAAGGAAAGTGATCATAATTGTTGTGCACATAGAAAGGAGTCATTAGTGCATTCAAGTGTGTGTTCCGCGGATAATTTTTTCTTCACAATAGACAAACATAGGCTCATTCTGTTCAGAACAACCAAGGGTATGACGCCATGTCATCTTGTAACTACATAAAACATAGTGATCATAAACATTGATTAATTTACAGCATTCCCTCGCTCGGACATCAAAACATTTGCAAAAGTTGCCCAATTAGCGGGAGGGATGGGGCAAGTTGTCGCGCAAGGTGCTCAAGTTCAGAATGGTTGTCAGTCAAAACTCATACAGTGCTGTGAAGCGCAGAGCCAGAGCTCTGACGGCATGTTACTGTACAGCCACTGCTTTTCAATTTAGATGGTTATCAGTGCCCAAATCTGCCATTTTCAACCCGTAAACGGGTACGAGTGTAAAGTGATACCAACTTTCTTCTGTGGGAATTTCAGTACTTAAGTATAATGTCTCCTACAGGTTTCCTCATGGTTCTGTTTGAAGACACGTTCTCAAACTGTTCAGAGTGTTAAGAAAATGTTCCATAACTTTAGTTATGTTCAGAGACAATGTTATTTAAAAAAATATAAAGTGCAATCGGAAAGTATTCAGACGCCTTTACTTTTTCCACATTTTGTTACGTTACAACCTTATTCTAAAATTTATTAAATAGCTTTTTTCCCAACATCAATCTACACACAACACCCCATAATGACAAAGCAAAAACTGTTATAAGTCTTTTTGCAAAAATAAGTAAATAAGCTGAAATATGACATTTACGTAAGTATTCAGACCTTTTACTCAGTACTTTGTTGAAGCACCTTTGGCAGCGATTACAGTCTCTAGTCTTCTTGGGTATGACGCTACAAGCTTGGCACACCTGTATTTGGGGAGTTTCTTCCAATCTTCTCTGCAGATCCTCTCAAGCTCTGTCAGGTTGGATGGGGAGCATCGCTGCACAGCGATTTTCACGTCTCTCCGGAGATGTTCGATTGGGTTCAAGTCCGGGATTTGGCTGGGCCGCTCAAGGACATTGAGACTTGTCCCGAAGCCACTTCTGCATTGTCTTGGCTGTGTGCTTAGGGTCGTTGTCCTGTTGGAAGGTGAACCTTCGCCCCAGTCTGAGGTCCCGAGCGCTCTGGAGCAGGTTTTCATCAAGGATTTCTCTGTACTTGGCTCCGTTCATCTTTCCCTTGATCCTGACTAGTCTCCCAGTCCCCGCCCCTGAAAAACATCCCCACAGCATGATGCTACCACCACCTTGCTTCATCGTAGGGATGGTGCCAGGTTTCCTCCAGACATGACGCTTGGCATTCAGGCCAAAGATTTCCATCTTGGTTTCATCAGACCAGAGAATCTTGTTTCTCATGGTCTGGGAGTCCTTTACTGAGGAGTGGCTTCCGTCTGGCCACTCTACCATAAAGGCCTGATTGGTGGAGTGCTGCAGAGAAGGTTGTCCTTCTGGAAGTTCCTCCCATCTCCACAGAGGAGCTCTGGAGCTCTGTCAGAGTGACCATCGGGTTCTTGGTCACCTCTCTGACCAAGGCCCTTCTCCCCCGATTGCTCAGTTTGGCCGGGCGGCCAGCTCTAGGAAGGGTCTTGGTGGTTCAAAACGTATTCCATTTAAGAATTATGTAGGCCACTTTGTTCTTGGGACCTTCAATGTTGCAGAAATGTTTTGGTACCATTCCCCAGATCTGTGCCTCGACACAATCCTTTCTCGGTGCTCTACGGACAATTCCTTCAACCTCATGGCTTGGTTTTTGCTCTGACATGCACTGTCAACTGTGATTTTGGAAGGTGTGTGCCTTTCCAAATCATGTCCAATTAATTGAATTTACCACAGGTGGACTCCAATCAAGTTGTAGGAACATCTCAAGGATGATCAATGGAAACAGGATCCACCTGATCTCAATTTCGCAAAGGGTCTGAATACTTATGTAAGTATTCAGACCCCCCCCCCCGGGCTGCTAGAGGAAACAATTTGTGAAGCACGTGCGCTAGTAAGCAACAAACACCCCCTCAAGTACTTGACACAGCCTATGACGTCAGTTCAGATGAAGACTGGAGCTGACTGGGGACAACATCTGGAGAAGAAGCATTTTCCACAAACAGGTAGCACTTCTCGGCCTGAAGTATGAGAATAAAGCCAACATTATCTGCTTGAAGGTAATTGTCTCTTTTATGTGTACATGATTTCTTTGGGTAAAATGCATTAACTTGACATTGCTAGCTGGCTTTTGAATTACAAATCACACTTTACTAGCAACTGGCAAGCTGTATCAGTGAGCTTTAGATGTGAGGGGGGGGAACAAATATATTTGCTAGCTATCCATCTGATTTGATAAAGTTGATTAAAAAATGTCATTAGCTAGATTGAAACTGCTGGGGGAAAGCTAGCTAACGTTACCTAACTCAAACCATCAGTCTGAGTTCACCCTAGCTAGCTAAGTGGACTGTAGCCAGGTTTCTAGAAAATAACTATACACAGTGTAGATGAAGGGGAGGAGACAGTTTAAAGAAGGACTTTTAAGCCTTAAGACAATTGAGACATGGATTGTGTAAGTGTTCCATTCAGAGGGTGAATAGGCAAGAAAAAATATTTAAGTGACTTTGAACGGGGTATGGCAGTAGGTGCCAGGCACACCGGTTTGAGTGTGTCAGGAACTGCAAAGCTGCTGGGTTTTCCAAGCTCAACAGTTTCCGTGTGTATCAAGAATGGTCCACCACCCAAAGGACGTCCAGCCAACTTGACACAACTGTGGGAAGCATTGGAGTCAACATGGGCCAGCATCGCTTTGGAACACTTTTGACACCTTGTAGAGTACATGCCCTGATGAATTGAGGCTTTTTCTGAGTGCAAAAGGGGGTGCAACTCAATATTAGAAAGGTGTTCCTAACGTTTTGTACACAGTGTATATTTGCTAACTATACTTTAAAGACTAGTTACTGACTATTGAACATTTTTTGTCAAGCTACTTCATTCCCCTGCCTGTGTAATGATGCATTGGTGACTGACAAAGTAGATTTTTTGTATAATTTGGCTGAATAGGCTTGTGTACATTTACATGAGTGTTTCATTAGTTAGCTAAGTTACTGACTAGGCTAATCCTTATGTTTTTGGTGTTGTCGCAGTGGTGGGCCCATATTCACAAAGCATCTGAGTAGGAGTACTGATTTAGGATCAGTTTTGCCTTTTTAGACCACAATGAAAATGATTACATTGAAGGGGGAGCTGGTGCGAGATCACTATTCCTACTCTGAATACGTTTTGTGAATATGGGCCCATGAAGAAAGCTGTTGCCCAATACCTTGCATCGTGGTCGTTTCACCACAGGACCCTGGAGGTATTAGTCAATGCTTATTAACTGAATATTGTATGTGAATTTCCATATATCAATATGACACTAACAAAAGGGTTGAACTGTTCAGCAACGTGCAGTGAACGCTAACATGGCTTTGGTGATAATAAATGTATCATGTACCTTTTGTCATCTCCCTATCAGAACACTGCATGTTGTGACAAGGGCCTGGATGATGACACATCTTCTTCAAGCTGCCTGACTGAATAATGGGGCCTTCAGTGGTACCAGAAGCAAGGGCCTTACCTGGGAAGACAGAACAGTCTCTCTGTCTTGCAGCCATTCTGAAGACAGACATTTGTATTTATTTTGTACTGTAATTTTCACTGTATTATTTATTTTATTATGTAGGTAGGTGGCCTTGCACGAATCATTGGCTTGTGCAAGCCGGAATGGCTCATAAGGCAGGAGCCATCTCAATGTGAAGGCCAATGGGACAAACATGCTATGAATAATTTATTGTTTTGTAATTGTTATGTCGAGTTTCTCTGGTATCAAGTACTTCAGGATGTAAGACAATATGGGATACAGATTAAGAGTTGATTCATCATTATTTAATTCAGTACTGGATTCAATGACAGGCGGTACGGACGTAGCCTCCTGCCATCTGAATGACTTCCATAGAAAATCTCTGTTTATATAATGCTCTCCAAGCTACTTCTATCCCACAGTTGCCAATCATTATTGAGTGTCACTCATCTCCTACAATAGTATCCCCATACATGGTATCATGTGGCACCCTAGCCAGGCCATTCTATCACGTACACCTTCTAAGATTATCACAAGTTGCCCCCAATCTATCTTGGCACCCCGACGCTCTGTCACACACCAGTGACCTCTATAACTCATGGCGTGTCCTTGTCCTCTCTCCCACATGCAGCTCAGGAGTTTACAAACATTAATAATCTTGCATCAAACAGTCGTCATATCAGTAATCTTACAATAAAAATGAAAATGAGTTGTTTATTCTAAACTTAAATGCATTTGGTCAGCTCCAAAATGTGGCCATTGAAAGCTTAGATAGATCCATCGTTCCTCAGGGAACGGTCTGCGGATAGCTGACAACAGGGTGGCAGGTTTTTTGATGTGCTGCTCTAGAGTTCCATAGCCCAGCAGACTCACCAGAGTATAGGGGGAAGAACAAGTTACTTTTTATTAAAGTCTGGAATACTTTTACAGAGAGCATGAGTTTTGGAGTGAGAACATTAAATCCAACCATTGGCCCTGGATAATATGCTATTTCTTCATCACACAGGCAGACTGCCATAGTGAAGTAGGTTTACATCACAGGAGGTTGGTGGCACCTTAATTGGGGAGGACGGGCTCATATTTATGGATGGAATAAATGGAATGGTATCAAACACATGGTTTCCATGTTTGATACCGTTCCATTTACTCAATTCCAGCCATTATTACTCCCTTCAGCAGCATCCTATGGTGTACAGTACCAGTTAAGTTTGGACACCTACTCATTCCAGGGTTTTTCTTTATATTTACTATTTTCTACATTATAGAATAATAGTGAAGACTTCAACACTGAAATAACACATATAGAATCATGTAATAACCAAAAATGTGTTAAACAAATCAAAATATATTTCATATTTGAGATTCTTCAAAGTAGCCACCCTTTGCCTTGATGACAGCTTTGCACACTCTTGGCATTCTCTCAACCAGCTTCACCTGGAATGCTTTTCCAACAGTCTTGAAGGAGTTCCCACATATGCTTAGCACTTGTTGGCTGCTCTTCCTTCACTCTGCCGTCCGACTCATCCCAAACCATCTCAATTGGGTTGAGGTCGGGGGATTGTGGAGGCCAGGTCATCTGATGCAGCACTCCATCACTCTCCTTCTTGGTTAAATAGCCCTTACACAGCCTGGAGGTGTGTTGGGTCATCGTCCTGTTGAAAACAAATGATAGTCCCACTAAGCCCAAACCAGATGGGATGGCGTATCGCTGCAGAATGCTGTGGTAGCCATTCTGGTTAAGAGTGCCTCGAATTATAAATAAATCACATACAGTGTCACCAGCAAAGCACCCCCACAACATAACACCTCCTCCTCCATAGTTTACGGTGGGAAATACACATGCAGAGATCATCCGTTCTCCCACACCGTGTCTCACAAAGCCACGGCGGTTGGAACCAAAAATCTCCAATTTGGACTCCAGACCAAAAGACAGACTAATGTCCATTGCTCGTGTTTCTTGGCCCAAGCAAGTCTCTTCTTCTTATTGGTGTCCTTTAGTAGTGGTTTCTTTGCAGAAATTCGACCATGAAGGCCTGATTTACACAGTTGATGGTGAGATGTGTCTGTTACTTGAACTCTGTGAAGCATTTATTTGGGCTGCAATTTCTGAGGATGGTAACTCTAATGAACTTATCCTCTGCAGCAGAGGGCGCTCTGGGTCTTCCATTCCTGTGGCGGCCTCATGAGAGCCAGTTTCATTGCGCTTGATGTTTTTTTTGACTGCACTTGAAGAAACTTTAAAAGTTCTCGAAATGTTCCATATTGACTGACCTTCATGTCTTAAAGTAATGATGGACTGTTGTTTCTCTTTGCTTATTTGAGCTGTTCTTGCCATAATATGGACTTGTTCTTTTACCAAATAGGGCTATCTTCTGTATATCCCCCCCTACCTTGTCACAACACAACTGATTGGCTCAAATGCATTAAGAAGGAAATAAATTCCACACCTGTTAATTTAAATGAATTCCAGGTGACTACCTCATGAAGCTGGTTGAGAGAATGCCAAGAGTGTGCAAAGCTGTCATCAATGCAAAGGGTGGCTATTTGAAGAATCTCAAATATAAAATATATTTTGATTTCTTTAACACTTATTTGGTTGCTACATGATATATATGTTATTTCATAGTTTTGATGTCTTCACTGTTATTCTACAATGTAAAAATAAAGAAAAACCCTTAAATGAGTAGGTGTGTCCAAACTTTTGACTGGTAGTGTATATATATATCACACTTAACAAAAATATCAACGTAACATGTAAAGAGTTGGTCCCATGTTTCATGAGCTGAAATAAAAGATCCCAGAAATGTTCCATATGCACAAGACGCTTGTTTCTCTCCAATGTTGTGCACAAGTTTGTTTACGTCCCTGTTAGTGAGCATTTCTCCTTTGCCAAGTTAATCCATCCACCTGACCGTTGTGGCATATCAAGAAGCTGATTAAACAGCGGGATCATTAGACAGGTGCACCTTGTGCTGGGGACAATAAAAGGCCACTCTAAATTGTGCAGTTGTCACACAGCACAATGCCATAGATGTCTAAAGTTTTGATGGAGTGTGCAATTGGAATGCTGACTGCAGGAATGTCCACCAGAGCTGTTGTCAGAGAATTGAATGTTCATATCTCTACCATAAGCCACCTCCAATGTTGTTTTAGAGAATTTGGCAGTACGTCCAACCGGCCTCGCAACCACAGACCATATGTATGGTGTCGTGTGGGCGAGCGGTTTGCTGATTATCGCTTTCTCATTATGGGGTATTGTGTGTAGATTGCTGAGTTAAAAAAATATTTTAATCCATTTTAGAATAAGGCTGTAACGTAACAATATTTGGAAAAAGTCAAGGGGTCTGAATACTTTCCGAAGGCACTGTATGTGGACACCTGCTCGTCAAACATCTCATTCAAAATCATGGGCGTTAATATGGAGTTGGTCCCCCTTTGCTGTTATAACATCCTCCACTCTTCTGGGAATGTTTTCCACTAGATGTTGGAACATTGCTGCAGGGACTTGCTTCCATTCAGCCACGAGCATTAGTGAGGTCGGTCACTGATGTTGGGCGTTTAGGCCTGGCTCGCAGTCAGCGTTCCAATTCATCCCAAAGGTGTTTGATGGTGTGTGTGCGATGTTATACAGTTGTCAGCAACGGGTGTTGCTGAAGTAGTCGATTCCACTCATTTGAAGGGGTGTCCACATACTTTTGTATAAATAGTGTATATATCACGAAAGCAACAATAAATGGTAGGCCAGCCGATAGAGATGAGTCTTAAGGCCAGCTTTAAAAGCCACAACAGTCTGAACAGCCCTGAGATCATCAGGAAGGGAGTTCCATAGGCGTGGTCCGTAGGAGGAAAAGGCCCCTATTGTGCGGAGCCTGGTCCTAGGGGCATGGAGCAGTTTTGCATGGCTTGAACGTAGGCTGCGTGGAGGTTCATATGGGGAGAGTAGGTCTAACAGGTATTCGGGTCCTACTCTAAAAATATGTTAAAGGAAGTGCAAATGTTACAGCTCACCATTTAGTTTTGGAACAAACCATCTGTCTATCTGAACATCTATCCTGAGCTCAACAAACTTGATTGTTACATTTTTTATAATGCAAGTAAACAATGTGAGGGGTGCAGCCAAGATGACGTGCGTTTTTTAAGTTGTCACTCCATCAATTAGGCTTAAACCTACAATGGCATTCTAATTGCAGACCACTTGCTTAGTCATAGCGACAAGTGACATTGTGTGATGTTCTTGTTTTGTGACTGAAAGTTGTTACCAGAGAAACTTTTCACTCGGCAGTGATTCACTAATCACCATGGCAGCACCATTCACAGCCATTCACTATTCTCTGACGTCATTGTCATCATGGTAGCACAATGGCAAGCTGGCGTTATCATTTGAAAGCAGACATCGTTATAGTATTTGTTTTCTTTCAAATACAGTGAGGGGAAAAAAGTATTTGATCGCCTGCTGATTTTGTACGTTTACCCACTGACAAAGAAATTATTAGTCTAATTTTAATTATAGGTTTATTTGAACAGTGAGAGACAGAATAACAACAACAAAATCCAGAGAAACGCATGTCAAAAATTTTATAAATTGATTTAGCATTTTAATGAGGGAAATAAGTATTTGACCCCCTCTCAATCAGAAAGATTTCTGGCTCCCAGGTGTCTTTTATACAGGTAACAAGCTGAGATTAGGAGCACACTCTTAAAGGGAGTGCTCCTAATCTCAGCTTGTTACCTGTATAAAAGACACCTGTCCACAGAAGCAATCAATCAATCAGATTCCAAACTCTCCACCATGGCCAAGACCAAAGAGCTCTCCAAGGATGTCAGGGACAAGATTGTAGACCTACACAAGGCTGGAATGGGCTACAAGACCATCGCCAAGCAGCTTGGTGAGAAGGTGACTACAGTTGGTGCGATTATTCGCAAATGGAAGAAACACAAAATAACTGTCAATCTCCTTCAGCCTGGGGCTCCATGCAAGATCTCACCTCGTGGAGTTGCAATGATCATGAGAACGGTGAGGAATCAGCCCAGAACTACACGGGAGGATCTTGTCAATGATCTCAAGGCAGTTGGGACCATAGTCACCAAGAAAACAATTGGTAACACACTACGCCGTGAAGGACTGAAATCCTGCAGCACCCGCAAGGTCCCCCTGCTCAAGAAAGCACATATACAGGCCCGTCTGAAGTTTGCCAATGAACATCTGAATGATTCAGAGGAGAACTGGGTGAAAGTGTTGTGGTCAGATGAGACCATAATGGAGCTCTTTGGCATTAACTCAACTCGCCGTGTTTGGAGGAGGAGGAATGCTGCCTATGACCCCAAGAACACCATCCCCACCGTCAAACATGGAGGTGGAAACATTATGCTTTGGGGGTGTTTTTCTGCTAAGGGGGCAGGACAACTTCACCGCATCAAAGGGACGATGGACGGGGCCATGTACCGTCAAATCTTGGGTGAGAACCTCCTTCCCTCAACCAGGGCATTGAAAATGGGTCGTGGATGGGTATTCCAGCATGACAATGACCCAAAACACACGGCCACGGCAACAAAGGAGTGGCTCAAGAAAAAGCACATTAAGGTCCTGGAGTGGCCTAGTCAGTCTCCAGAACTTAATCCCATATAAAATCTGTGGAGGGAGCTGAAGGTTCGAGTTGTCAAACGTCAGCCTCGAAACCTTAATGACTTGGAGAAGATCTGCAAAGAGGAGTGGGACAAAATCCCTCCTGAGATGTGTGCAAACCTGGTGGCCAACTACAAGAAACGTCTGACCTCTGTGATTGCCAACAAGGGTTTTGCCACCAAGTACTAAGTCATGTTTTGCAGAGGGGATTTTTTTGTTGTTATTCTGTCTCTCACTGTTCAAATAAACCTACCGTTAAAATTATAGACTGATCATGTCTTTGTCAGTGGGCAATCGTACAAAATCAGCAGGGGATCAAATACTTTTTTCCCTCACTGTACGTAAACCGTAAGATTTGGCCTGCCTGGAGTGCCCGATTCCATTGCTTGTGTTTGTACAGGATTGTTTCTAAAGGCCGAACCCATGTGGACACAAAGACAAACCTCAGACACTCTATGTTGGACCCAGTCAACATGTGATAACCTGGGGTATATTCACTAGGAAACAAATGGAAGCAAAAATAATGAAATGTTTGTCCAACAGTAACTCTAGTTTCCGTTGCAAAACAGTGTGCTCTTGTCGTGAATACACCCCTGGTTTCCATGAAAAGTGAAAACATTCTTGTTGTGCAGAAATAATGTGGATTGATGCACAAAACTACACATGGGCATAGTTCTAGTTCTAAAACCTGCCACAGGATGGAGCCATAGGCTGTTTTTAACCCCTTGAAGGACCTGTCGTAGATTTTGCTGATGGAATATGAACTACTGCAAGCTGCAGTCTGGGCCTTTGAAGAGGAAAGTCAAACACAATGGCAACCACTAGACAACCTCTGCTCAGTGTTTTTATTTTATAGTCATTACGAAAAACAGTTGAAAAATTAATAATTCAGAGTGGATAAATCAGCTTATCAATAAATAACCATCCAAAAGCAGATGTGAGTGAGAGGTTTTGTTGCTTTATTCATGAGTTTCATATTTTTTTGCACACTTCTGTGTGCTTAAATGTACATTACATTTTAGTAATTTAGCAGACACTTATCCAGAGCGACTTACAGTTAGTGAGTGCATACATTTTTCATACTGACCCCCGTGGGAATCGAACCCACAACCCTGGCTTTGCAAGCGCTCTACCAACTGAGCTACAGGAGACTATTCTATACACCATTTTCAAGCTGTTTAATCGGCTTTAGAACAAATGACCGCTTTTTAATGAGTATTCAACTCAAGGAACTGTTTTTCAAAACCTACATTGGTTTGCTAAAAGAAAATAAGCATTGCATTCTGCTTATGATTTAGTGTTAAGGTATTTGCCAGTTTTATTCATATTAAAGTTCTCCCCTGCACCTTTATTACCTTCTGAATGAATTAACGGGGTATAGCTGAATACAGACTGAAGGCAAATGTACAAACTGTACAATCTATTCTAATGGCTTGGAATATCAGACGTGGAATAGCAGGCATATTGTCACTAAAGGGAGCTCTACATTGAATTATGCCTAAGTAGGTAGTCTTTCCACAGGCAGTAGTTCTACAGGATCATGCATCACGGTGCACATTAAGTCGATGCGATTTGTTCATCCGCATACGCGTTCTCCTGTAATTTGTTTTATGTTGCTTACATACACCTTTTTAATAGAGGAGATGGGAGTCTCCATGTTAGTGTTTTGAAAACAAATTTTTCTATGAGATGAAAGCCCCCCCCCCCCCCCCCACTCGGAAAACCATTCTGCTTCAGAGCAGACACAATAGACATTGTAATCCATAGACATTGTACTCAACTTAACATACCATTAAGCTCTGAACCACATCTTAATTCAACTACGCGCCAGACAATGCAATTTGATTGACACTTCAGCTGATGATAAAGCTAATTACCTATATCCCGAATAGGACCAAGTAAAAAAAAAAAAAAGGACAATGTAAAAGAACCGATCGAAACTTCAACTTTGAGCTCCTGCATTTCAAAAAGTAGGTTGAGCTGTTTAATTTTCCTTGAGCACTTTGCTCTTGGTCTTACCAAACGATTTAAGAGGGGTAAGTTTTGCGGAGGTAGTAAGTCTCTGCAAAGTCATCCATTTTTACACCAGGTCAAACAGGATTTTGCAGCTGACTTTTAATGGCTTTGTTTAATAATCTGTTCCCGTCTGTATTGGCCCGGACACACTCCCGGCGTAGGAACGATTTTATGACAGTGGTCCTTTTTTAATCTTGGCTAAGGGGGATACTGTATTTTACATATCTTTGTTCAGTCCAATTAGTTGGATCTGTTCACTGCCCCGTAAACGGAGTCGCTTCCGCATTTAAAATAACTCTTTTAGAGCAGGTCATGGGTCATACCAGACGTCGAGAGAGGCCCATCGTCCTTGAACGAAGACCAATCTTGTCTCCTACTGTCTCACATCTTTAAAATCATTAATCCCGTATATTCCTCACATTCCTGCAAACTATGGGTCGTTGAAATAAATGTCAGAGATTCTAATACACAACAAGCAAAGTCAGTGTATCTTGTCACAAGCATGAACAACATACAGTAATTTACGGATCTGTTGTTTCCATGGTGATTAATGATCAGAAGGGCTTAATTAATTGACTATGAACACATTGGCTCTCCCAATGTTGGAAATGTGGTGTATGCTGGTGTGTAGCAGATAACATCCCTCGCACAGGATGTTTTATGCAGCTAAGTGCTTCACTTCTGGCTGTTGTATTATCGTAATTGGTTTGATGTTTTCAACCCCCTTACCCTCCAAAACGTGCCTTGAATGTGTAATTACAACATTTCTACCATCACAAGAAATACAGTATCCACAAATGTTCCATCCTCTTCAGCAGAATACCCTAGCTTTATAAAACAATGTTTTATTGATGAATGTGCTTTACCTTGACTTTATCTTGTTTGTAATAAGACAGGAATTTTTCAGTTTGTGTTCTTTTTGGATTTCCCTCCGCTCCAGTCCTTGAGTCATAAGTGGAAATCAGTTTACCCCATATGCTGACTTCTTTCTGTATTAGCTATCCCTTAAAGTTCATTTTTTAGAGTATTTTTTTCTATTGATAATGTAAAATTAACAGCCATACAGAAAGACTCATGTGAAGGTGAAATTACATAGGAGGAACTTCTGGATGCAATTAAAGTCCGGGAAAACTCCAGGGTTGGATGGCATACCAGTCGAGGTATACCAAAACTTTTTTGATATACTAAGAGGACCGATATTAGCATGTTTTAACCACTCCTATGTAAATGGTAGATTATTAGACACTCAAGAAGAAGGTCTGATTTCATTATTACTGAAACAGGATAAAAGTGGGAAATATAAAGATCCAGTCCATTAAAAAAATTGGAGGCCCCTTACACTTCAGTGTTGTGAAGCAAAAATTCTAGCAAAATGTATAGCGCATAGAAATAAAAAGGTATTGTCGGACATTATTCATTCTAATCAGACAGGTTTTTTACATGGAAGATACATTGGAGATAATATAAGGCAAGTACTGGAAACAATAGAACACTATGGAAAATCTGGGAAACCAGGCCTGCTATTCATTGTGTCTCCCGAGTGGCGCAGCGGTCTAAGGCACTGCGATGCAGTGCTAGCTGTGCCACTAGAGATCCTGGTTCGAATCCAGGCTCTGTCATAGCCGGCCGCGACCGGGAGACCCATGGGGCGGCGCACAATTGGCCCAGCGTTGTCCAGGGTAGGGGAGGGAATGGCCGGCAGGGATATAGCTCAGTTGGTAGAGCATGGCGTTTGCAACGCCAGGGTTGTGGGTTCGATTCCCACGGGGGGCCAGTATTAAAAATAATGTATGCACTAACTGTAAGTCGCTCTGGATAAGAGCGTCTGCTAAATGACTAAAATGTAAATGTAATAGCAGACTTCAAAAAGGCATTTCATAAAGTACGACTGGGGTTTATATATAAATGCCTGGAGCATTTCAATTTTGGAGGATCTCTTATAAAATGGGTCAAAATCATGTATAGTAACCCTAAGTGTAAAATAGTAAATAATGGCTATTTCTCAGAAAGTTTGAAACTGTCAAGAGTAGTGAAACAAGGTTGTCCACTATCGGCATATCTATTTATTATGGCCATCAATATGTTAGCTATTAAAATCAGATCCAACAATATCAAGTGATTAAAAATCCAGGGCTTAAAAACAAAGGTGTCATTGTACGCTGATGATTCATGTTTTCTTTTAAATCCACAACTAGAATCCCTCCACAGCCTCATAGAGGGTCTAGATACATTTTCTAACCTCTCTGGATTACAACCAAATTATGACATTACCATGTAGTTTACCAATAAAATGGTCTGATGGTGATGTGGATATACTCGGAATACATATCCCAAAGGAAATAAATGATCTCACTCCAATAAATTTTAATAGAAAGTTAGCAAAGATAGATAATATCTTGCTACCATGGAAAGGTAAATACCTGTCAATTTGTGGAAAAATCACCCTGATTAACTCTTTAGTATTATCCCAGTTTACCTATTTGCTTATGGTCTTGCCTATGCCTAGCGAACAGTTTTTTAAATTATATGAAAAACAAATATTCAATTTCATTTGGAACGGCAAGCCAGACAAAATTAAACGGGCCTATTTATATAATGAATATGAATTCTGAGGACAGAAATTATTAAATATTAAAGCATTAGACCTATCACTAAAAGCTTCAGTCATACAAAAGTTATACATAAATCCGAACTGGTTCTCTAGCAAATTAGTAAGATTGTCTCACCCAATGTTCAAGAATGGCCTTTTTCACTTTATTCAGATTACAACCTCTCACTTTCAGTTATTTGAAAAGGAAATAATCTCCCAAATATCACTATTTCTAAAACAAGCCATAGAAAGTTGGTTGCAATTTCAATTTAATCCTCCAGAAACGACAGAACAATAATGCAACAAATATTGTGGTTAAACTCAAATATACTAATTGACAAAAAAACTATTTTTTTTTACCCCCAAAAAAAAAAAAGGTATAATCTTCGTAAATGATATCATCGGTAGGACTGGTGGAGTTACAGTGGGGAGAACAAGTATTTGACACACTCCCGATTTTGCAGGTTTTCCTACTTACAAAGCATGTAGAGGTCTGTAATTTTTATCATAGGTACAAATTTTTTTTTTCAGAAAATCACATTGTATGATTTTTAAGTAATTAATTTGCATTTTATTGCATGACATAAGTATTTGATACATCAGAAAAGCAGAACTTAATATTTGGTACAGAAACCTTTGTTTGCAATTACAGAGATCATACGTTTCATGTAAGTCTTGACCAGGTTTGCACAAACTGCAGCAGGGATTTTGGCCCACTCCTCCATACAGACCTTCTCCAGATCCTTCAGGTTTCGGGGCTGTCGCTGGGCAATACGGACTTTCAGCTGCCTCCAAAGATTTTCTATTGGGTTCAGGTCTGGAGACTGGCTAGGCCACTCCAGGACCTTGAGATGCTTCTTACGGAGCCACTCCTTAGTTGCCCTGGCTGTGTTTCGGGTCGTTGTCATGCTGGAAGACCCAGTCACGACCCATCTTCAATGCTCTTACTGAGGGAAGGAGGTTGTTGGCCAAGATCTCGCGATACATGGCCCCATTCATCCTCCCCTCAATACGGTGCAGTTGTCCTGTCCCCTTTGCAGAAAAGCATCCCCAAAGAATGATGTTTCCACCTCCATGCTTCACGGTTGGGATGGTGTTCTTGGGGTTGTACTCATCCTTCTTCTTCCTCCAAACACGGCAAGTGGAGTTTAGACCAAAAAGCTCTATTTTTGTCTCATCAGACCACATGACCTTCTCCCATTCCTCCTCTGGATCATCCAGATGGTCATTGGCAAACTTCAGATGGGCCTGGACATGCGCTGGCTTGAGCAGGGGGACCTTGTGTGCGCTGCAGGATTTTAATCCATGAGGGGGTAGTGTGTTACTAATGGTTTTCTTTGAGACTGTGGTCCCAGCTCTCTTCAGGTCATTGACCAGGTCCTGCCGTGTAGTTCTGGGCTGATCCCTCACCTCATGATCATTGATGCCCCACGAGGTGAGATCTTGCATGGAGCCCCAGAACGAGGGTGATTGACCGTCATCTTGAACTTCTTCCATTTTCTAATAATTGCGCCAACAGTTGTTGCCTTCTCACCAAGCTGCTTGCCTATTGTCCTGTAGCCCATCCCAGCCTTGTGCAGGTCTACAATTTTATCCCTGATGTCCTTACACAGCTCTCTGGTCTTGGCCATTGTGGAGAGGTTGGAGTCTGTTTGATTGAGTGTGTGGACAGGTGTCTTTTATACAGGTAACGAGTTCAAACAGGTGCAGTTAATACAGGTAATGAGTGGAGAACAGGAGGGCTTCTTAAAGAAAAACTAACAGGTCTGTGAGAGCCGGAATTCTTACTGGTTGGTAGGTGATCAAATACTTATGTCATGCAATAAAATGCAAATTAATTACTTAAAAATCATACAATGTGATTTTCTGGATTTTTGTTTTAGATTCCGTCTCTCACAGTTGAAGTGTACCTATGATCAAAATTACAGACCTCTACATGCTTTGTAAGTAGGAAAACCTGCAAAATCTGCAGTGTATCAAATACTTGTTCTCCCCCACTATGTCGTACATGCAGCTAACAAAAACATATGGAAATGTCTGCACTACCCAAAATTACAACCAAATAATTGCAGCCTTACCGCAAAAATGGAAGAGGAAAGTGGAAGGGGGATAAAGTAAGGAACTTGTCTGTCGGCCTTGCATTAAAGAACATAATTCGTTAAAGAAAACTGTGATAAATAAAAAAGTATACCAGTTTAATGTAAGGACCAAAGGATTTACAGCCGTCCCATATAGATTGCAAAATAGTTGGGAAGAGATTTTTGACGTACCGATCCCATGGCATAGTGTTTATGAACTCATACGCAAAACGACACCGGATTCAAAACTTAGAATCTTTCAATTTAAATTATTATATAAAATTCTTGCTACCAATAGAATGTTATTTATATGGGGGATACAATCTTCCCAGCTCTGCAGATTTTGCTGCGACGAGACAGAATCATTAGATCATTTGTTTTGGTACTGTCCATTTGTAGCTTGTTTTTGGACACAGGTCCGTGGAATGGCTAAAGGATTGCAATATTTACCTGGAGCTAACCTTGCAGATAGCATTACTGGGTGAACTTTTTTATTTTTTTTATCTACGGGCAGTCGCTCTGCATTTCTCTCTGGGACTTTCCAAGCTACTCGATATGCTCTGTTTTTTGGGCGGGCGGGCGGGCGGGGGGGGGGGCTGTCTGCTGCCGAAGATATCTGATCCATTTTGCAAATTTGCACAGATGGCCCCTGATAATGCTGTGCCGGCATCAACTGCTCTATGACAAGGGATGTCTCCACACAATTAACTGGGATTATACGAGAAAGAAAATATCCTGAAATATAAAGTGGTGGAACATTATTAAAACCAAAGAGATATTCCCTTTGGGGATGGCTGTATCCCTTGGGAGGTTAAATGGAGGAGAATACTTGATAAAAGAATGAAGGTTCATGTTCACTTCCGATGTGAATTCTCTACTCATCCCAATTAGATACAAGAATCTGATGGGATTTATTATAATGTCCCCGGTAATTAAAGTAAGGACACTTTATATTGGCTCTGGGCCTAAATGTTCTAGGAAATGATGCAATCAATGAGCTGCCCATCCCTGGGCTGGTCATAACCATTTGTAAACACTGGTGTGTGCATCCTGTCAGTGTTGGACATCTGCACATTCAGCGTTACCCAACCACTTGCACCCGACCACTGTTACTGCCTTCTCGAAAGCATCTAGCCATTTAGGTCTTGAAACCACAAGAAAAACTCATAACTCTGAAAAGTTTTATTGTGATCAACAGTGGTGTAAAGTACTTAAATAAAAATACTTTAAAATAGTACTTATGTCGTTTTCTGGGATATCTGTACTTTACTATTTATATTTAAAAGTTATAAATATTTTTGACAACTTTTACTTTTACATCACTACATTCCTAAAGAAAATTATGTACTTTTTACTCCATACATTTTCCCTGACACCCAGAAGTACTTGTTACATTTTAAATCCATAGCAGGACAGGAAAATGGTCCAATTCACACACTTATTAAGAGAACATCCCTGGTCATCTCTACAGCCTCTGATCTGGCGGACTCACTATACACACATGCTTTGTTTGTAAATGTCTGAGTGTTGTTGTGTGCCCCTGGCTAGCCGCAAATAAATAAATAAACACTTAAATGGTGCTGTCTGGTTTGCTTAATGTTATGAATTTGAAATTATTTTCTACTTTTACTTTTGATATTTAAGTATATTTTAGCAATTACATTTACTTTTGATACTTAACTATATTTAAAACCAAATACTTTTAGACTTTTACTCAAGTAGTATTTTACTGGGTGACTTTTACTTGAGTCATTTTCTATTAAGGTATCTTTACTCAAGTATGACAATTGGGTACTTTTTCCACCACTAGTGATCAACACAACCAGTGGACATTTTCTCCGTTCACATTCTCAGCAAACAGATCCATAATACATTACTACAGATAACACTGTAATGAAATCACTAAAAAGAAAGGGGGAAAAGGTCCCACTTTCCCTATTTCTTGAATCTTGAATCATGAGTGGATTTAGCCATTGACCCGTTTTGATTGTTGTACTGTGATGAGTCAAAGTCAAACAGTGTTACTCACCCATTGTGTTTGGAGGAAAAGCTTTGGAAGCCGTACATATTTGTCTTAAATGTTTGTGGTGCTTGGACCGATCAATTTGACTTGTGGTGCTCTCCTCCACTTTTTTGTTGACTTTTTCTAAAGGCTATTTATACTGAACAAAAATATAAACGCAACATGTAAGGTCTTGGTCCCAGGTTTCATGAGCTGAAATAAAATATCCCAGAAATGTTCTGTACACACAAAAAGCTTATTTCTCTCAAATATTATGCAGAAATGTGTTTACCTCCCTGTTAGTAAGCATTTCTCCTTTTCCAAGATAATCCATCCACCTGACAGGTGTGGAATATCAAGAAGCTGATTAAACAGCATTATCATTACACATGAGCACCTTATGCTGGGGACAAAATGCCACTCTAAAATGTGCAGTTTTGTCACACAGCACAATGCCACAGATGTCTCAAGTATTGAGGGAGCGTGCAATTTGGCATGCTGACTGCAGGAATGTCCACCAAGGCTGTTGCCAGAGAATTGAATGTTCATTTCTCTACCATAAGCCACCTCCGACGTCGTTTTAGAGAATATGGCAGTACGTCCATCAGGCCTCACAACCGCAGACCACATGTAAACACGCCAGGCCAGGACCTCCACATCCGGCTTCTTCACCTGCAGGATGGTCTGAGACCAGCCACCCAGACAGCTGATGAAACGGTGGGTTTGCACAACCAAAGAATGTCTGCACAAACTGTCAGAAACCGTCTCAGGGAAGCTCATCTGTGTGCTCGTGGTCCTCACCAGGGTCTGGATCGGACTGCAGTTCGGCGTCGTAACCGACTTTAGTGGGCAAATGCTCACCTTCGATGGCCACTGGCACACTGGAGAAGCGTGCTCTTCACGGATTAATCCCGGTTTCAACTGTACCGGGCAGATGGCAGACACGCTGTATGGCATTGTGTGGGCGAGCTATTTGCTGTTAACGTTGTGAACAGAGTGCCCCATGGTGGGGATATGGTATGGGCAGGCATAACCTACGGACAATGAACACAATTTCATTTTATCGATGGCGATTTGAATGCACAGAGAACATGACGAGATCCTGAGGCCCATTGTCATGCCATTCATCTGCTGCCATCACCTCATGTTTCAGCATGATAATGCACAGTCCCATGTGGCAAGGATCTGTACACTTCCTGGAAGCTGAAAATGTCAGTTCTTCCATGACCTGCATAGTCACCAGACATGTCACCTACTGAGAACGTTTGGTATGCTCTGAATCGACATGTATGACAACGTGTTCCAGTTCCCGCCAATATTCAGCAACTTCTCACAGCCATTGAAGAGGAGTGGGACAACATTCCACAGGCCACAATCAACAGCCTGATCAACTCTATGCGAAGGAGATGTGTCGTGTTGCATTAAGGAAATGGTGGTCACACCATATACTGACTGGTTTTATGATCCTCTCCCCTACTTTAAAAAAAAAAGGTGCATATCTGTATTCCCAGTCATGTGAAATCCATATATTAGGGCCTAATGAATTTATTTCAATTGACGGATATCTTTATATGAACTGTAACTCAGTAAAATCTTTGAAATTGTTGCGTTTATATTTTTGTTCAGTGTACTTGTGTCATCATCAGGAAATTGCCATACGGCTTTGACGTTTTTGGAGACTAGACAGCAATGACAGTTTGTCAATAGGACAAGCCATGAACATTGACTGCCTTTCTTTGCTACCGACTCCTTACTTGAACCGAGGACACTTAGATTGAACACTGATGACACACATTCTACCTTCCCTATTTCTTCCACTATTTTCATGATCCCATCAAGAGATAACTGCCTGAATTGATTTCCTCTCATCAACCACGATTTTCTCACCATATCTCGTGTTTGGACAGACGGTTGCGGGCGCAAGCATGCTGTTCAAACAGTTGGAGACTGACAGAAGAGTGTGTCCATAACAATTAAATTGTTCTACCTTATTAGCTCGCAAATAGATTCAAGTTACCTAAACTTTAAATATGAAGATTAGCTGGCTACTCACTAGCACGTGGGCTTGTGCTTGAGAGATTGTTTATGAGACCTGTATTAATGTTCTATAATGCCTGCTACAGTGCCTTGCAAAAGTATTCATCCCCATTGGCATTTTTCCTATTTTGTTGAATTGCAACCTGTAATTTAAATGTATTTTTATTTGGATTTCATGTAATGGACATACACAAAATAGTCCAAATTGGTGAAGTGAAATGAAAAAAATAACTTGTTTCTAAAAAATACATAACGGAAAAGTGGTGCGTGCATATGTATTCACGCCCTTTGCTATGAAGCCCCTAAATAAGATCTGGTGAAACCAATAACTGTCAGAAGCCACATTATTAGTTAGATTGCACACAGGTGGACTTTATTTAAGTGTCACATGATTAGTCACATGATCTCAGTATATATACACCTGTTCTGAAAGGCTCCAGAGTCTGCAACACCATTAAGCAAGGGGCACCACCAAGCAAGCGGCACCATGAAGACCAAGGAGCTCTCCAAACAGGTCAAGGACAAAGTTGTGGACAAGTATAGATCAGCGTTGGGTTATAAAAAATATCCCAAACGTTGAACATCCCACGGAGCACCATTAAATAGAAAATGGCGCCACAACAAACCTGCAAAGAGAGGGCCGCCCACGAAAACTCACGGACCAGGCAAGGAGGGTATTAATCAGAGAGGCAACAAGGAGACCAAAGATAACCCTGAAGGGGAAACATTTAAATGTCTTGGAATGGCCTAGTCAAAGCCCAGACGTCAATCCAATTGAGAATCTGTGGTATGACTTAAAGATTGCTGTACACCAGCGGAACCCATCCAACTTGAAGGAGCTGGAGCAGTTTTGCCTTGAAGAATGGGCAAAAATCCCAGTGGCTAGATGTGCCAAGCTTATAGAGACTTGCAGCTGTAATTGCTGCAAAAGTTGGCTCTACAAACTATTGACTTTGGGGGGGGGGGGGGGGGGGTAAATAGTTATTGCACGCTCAAGTTTTTTTGTTTTATGTCTTGTTTGTATCACCCCAAAAAATATTTTGCATCTTCAAAGTGGTAGGCATGTTGTGTAAATCAAATGATACAAACCTCCCAAAAAACAATTTAAATTCCAGGTTGTAAGGCAACAAAATAGGAAAAATGCCAAGGGGGGTGAATACTTTCGCAAGCCACTGTACATGAAGTTAGTCATTATTAGTGATTGTGCATTATGCATGGTTCTGGTTAAATTTCTAATGAAAATAGCATTTTCATAGACAGTCTTGACAGCCAGATCAGTGATTATTGCAAAAAAGCTTATTAGTGGGTCTTATGGTTGTGGAAGGCTTATATTTAGCCTACGTATAATTTCACAAGCCCTGAATTCATTATATTATTGCTGACTGTTTAAAATGTGAAGTATTTTACCTTTAATTGTACAACAAAGCTTATTTGGAGGAAACATACAAAAAATCAAGATGTACTGTGTCGTGAATCAACCAAATGTTTGAAAAAATTCTATATGGCCATATTGCCCAGCCCCATGTCCACTTCCTTTGTATGCGCCCCATGTCTTTCCCCACAGTTTTTCAGCCACCTCATATTCTTCAGCGACCTTTACTCAACTGTTGTTTTTTGTTGTACCTTGTCACTGAAGGATGGTAGCCTAGCCTATACTGTAAATCAGAAGTACAAAGCTAGTCCTTCAAAAAGGCTTCTTGCCCTCTGTCTTCCATGCAGTACGTCCATAGTAAGGCTTTTAGACCATGTTAGCGACCAGGCTAAGACCTAAGATGGAACAGCGAGTCAATGTTATCAGCAGCAGCACACTGAGTTCAAACCTCTGGGTTTTGTGTGACTGTCCAGCCGGCAGCAATTTGGTGTACAACTGATTGGACCCATTGACCTCCTCTCTCTGTCAATAGAGCCATGAGCATTGAAAACCAATTATGGAGGGCAGTTATGCCCTCCGTAATGCAAACAGGCAACACAGTACAGAGACAAAGTGGAGTCGCAATTCAACGGCTCAGACACCACGTATGTGGCAGGGACTCCAGACAATTGTTTAAATGGATCAATCAATATCATACGAGTGAGGGGTTTTGGCCCTCTGTGTCTCCTGAAGTCAGACGATTTTTTTATTATTGTGTGTGATGGTGCGGAGCAAGCCGTTTGACAGCAAAAACAGCCACAGTGCACACTGGCAACTTGAGTGTTGTGAAAAAAAATCCCTTGTCACCTGTTTGAGATTAACAGTTCTCACAAGGAGCCCTGGGGCTTGAAGTGTATAAAAATGAAGGAGGCATATGTAGCACCTTGGAGTGAGCGATAAGCCTATTGTCAGACCCAAGGGGTCTGGTGCTTTTGATGTAAGCACGCGGCATCTGTAGATGTGTACTTTTGTGTGTGACATTCTCCTTTGTGGGTGTCTGCAAGATCCAAAGAGGCCACTAAAAGCCAATTTATGCTTGATCCGAAAATGTGGTCCGATGCTTTGTATGGAGGGTGTGACGCAATTGCGGAGACTCCGGATGCGTGTAGATGCCAAATCAAGCTCCGTACCACATCACTGTGCACCTCTCAAATTTTGTAACAATGTGGAGGGCTCTGTGTCGCTCCGCATTGACACGATTGGTTGAATGTAGGTGGGGGCGGGAGGTCCTGTATAAACACAGACTCACTTCCTTGACAACTTCCTTCACAACAGTTCTGCTCTGCGAACCGCAAAAATTATGTTTGATCTGACTTCTGCGGAGGCCGCATCGCAGTAAACGCTGTACGGCCACTGCAGACCTCGGATTGACCATGCGGCGCCTTTAATAAATATCTCTGCATTGTAAGAGTCCCTCCACCGTTCATTGTGTATGCAGCTCCTCTACGGGTTTCCTTGGATCATAGCTTCTAATTGCCATCCCCTTCACAGGCGATGCTTCTGTAAGTATGATGGACTCATTTCAACGCGCTCCCAAAATACAACAGCAACCCAAACACCAAAGCTGCTCTGCATGCCTGAGCAGACCGCTTCAAGTGTCGCCTGATTACAATGCTAGCACGCTCCTGATCTGAAAAAGCGCAGAAGATCTAGTCTTTGCCTCTTTGCATGTCCAACGATTGTCAGCGTTTTGATTGATTACAGCTGTGTCTCCTCTTGGTCCTGTAGTTTCACGCCAGCTTAAATTCCACCCTGGGCGCCTGGGGAAAGATAACAGCTGTCGAAAGTTGAATGGAAATTAGTTTGGGGTTGTTTTTTAAAGCTTGACTAGTGGCTAGGTATACATGGGGGGTGCTAATAAACAAGGAATGAAGTTACTTTTTCAACGATAGCAAATGTAATTACTTTCTCCCACGTGGTGTTTATATTTCCATTTATGATTTGTCAATCTGGAATCATCATAGTCATGGGTTTTGGGATGAAAAGGCATAAAAACCTCGGTTATTCTAAACTTCTGAATTTTCCCATTGACAAACACCATCCAACTGCGGTACGGCGCTTATTCATCGATTGTTGGCTATTCGTGATGCAATTTCATGATTTCATTCTGTCTTTGCCATTACCTGTGCAAACGCAGCTCTAGCTTCCAGACAGACACACACTGTCGATGTAGAGGACTCAGTCTTTTACCTCTTCCTGCAGGGCCCGGTCAGTCCAGACTCCTGGTTATAAGATCCCCCCCCCCCCCATGCGAATATGACAGGGCGAGGCAGGCTGGAGGGCAGCGAGAGACAGCCAGGAGAGAGAAAATATGTAATCTGTCCACAAAATCAATATCTTCGCCTGCAGAGACAGAGGAACAAAGGCCTCAGGTTTTTCAGTGGCACATGTGCTCCATGATAAGGAATCAGTCTCGGAATGGAGAGGCACTATTCATCGACGAGGCCGAGTGACATTTTCAGACACTGGCTACTCTGGACGCACCGGAAGACAGATGTTGCTGGAATATGGGGACTTGATTGTATTCCAACAAAAAAAGTTTCACAAGGTTCACACAAATGACCTGTTATGTCAGTTGACCCATGTCCTCCATTGGAACAAAAATGTAACGAGCTATCTAATTGAAGGTTAATCTGTAACATTGATGGATGGAGACCACTCTCGTTCTCTTCCTCTCTCTCTTCCTCTCTTTCTCTCTCACGCTCTGTTAGCCTCTATTTGGGTCTGAAACCATCTGTCTCTCCCAAGTGTTTATCATTTTGGCTATGGCTCCGTGAATTGACACCATTGGGCAACTAGAGATGCGTGTTGGTGACTGAATGACTCACTGCTCTATTGTACTGTAGGATATGAATGGCAGCTCTGTTTCTAGCTCCTAAGCAACTTTGCAGTATTTTATTTTCTTGTTGTTATTTCTTACATTATTAGCCCATAATGTTTTTTGTGTGATGATATACAGCTGGAAATTACATTTACATTTACGTCATTTAGCAGACGCTCTTATCCAGAGCTACTTACAAATTGGTGCATTCACCTTATGATAGCCAGTGGGACAACCACTTTTATTTTATTTTATACATGTATATATATATATATATTTTTTTTTTGTGGGGGGGGGGGGGGGGGGTAGAAGGATTACTTTTATACTATCCCAGGTATTCCTTAAAGAGGTAGGGTTTCAAGTGTCTCCGGAAGGTGGTCAGTGACTCCGCTGTCCTGGCATCGTGAGGGAGCTTGTTCCACCATTGGGGTGCCAGAGCAGCGAACAGTTTTGACTGGGCTGAGCTTTTGGATAACTTTTGGATATTAGAGCGGCGGTAACTCACCAGCATTCTGACCAGAAATACAACTTTCTCAAATTGGATCCTTTGTTCGTACCCCAAAAAGGCCATTGAACTTATCCCAGAGGCTGCTCCAAGACGCCACCGGCGGCGAAGAGGTATTTGGAGTGGACTTCTAGTCCAACTGAGGTATTTGGAGTGGACTTCTAGTCCGACTGAGGAGGCGTGCACACCATCCACCGCTTCCGAGTATATTACTCGCTAATGTTCAGTCTCTGGACAATAAAGTAGACAAGCTCAGGGCGAGGATCTCCTTCCAGAGAGACATCAGGGACTGAAACATACAGTTTTAAGGAATCATGGCTCTCTCCGTATATACTGTCCCGTGCATACAGCCGGCTGGGTTCTCAGTACATCACGCAGACAGGAATAAAGAACTCTCCGGGAAGAAAGGCGGAGGTGTATGTTTCATGATTAACTATTCATGTTGTGATTGTGATAACGTATAGGAACTCAAGTCCTTTTGTTCACCTAGAATACCTCACAATCAAATGCTGACCTTAATACCTCCCAAGAGAATTCTCTTCGGTTATAGTCACAGCCATGTATATTCCCCCTCAAGCCGATACCACGAAGGCCCTCAAGGAACTACACTAGACTTTGTGCAAACTGGAAACCACATATCCTGAGGCCTTATTTATTGTAGATGGGGACTTTAACAAAGCAAATCTGAGGAAAACGCTACCGAAGCCAAGCCCATCTCAGGGCTATCTACCTCTCTGTCAACCGGATGTCGACAAGGAGCCCCACCGATCCATCACGACTGGTCTGCCGACGTGATCGTCTGATGTGGTTTCAACAGGCTTGCCATTGCGACGACCACGAAGATCCATCTGCTAGCCCCTGCCCGCTAGCACACGCAATCAATTGCTTTATGCCTCTCTCCCATGTCAATATGCCTTGCCTATTGCTGTTTCGGTTAGTTCTTATTATAAAATGTCATTGTAGAGCCCCCAGTCCCGCTCAACCTGCCTCAGATAGCTCCTTTGTCCCACCCCCCATACACGCGGAAACTCCAGTGATGCTATGTCTTTCATCGTTACCCAATGCTTAGGTTTACCTCCACTATACTCATATCCTTCCATATCCTTGTCTGTACATAATGCCCTGAATCTATTCTACAACGCCCGGAAATCTGGTCCTTTTATTCTCTGTACCCAACGCACTAGAAGACCAGTTCTTAAAGCCTTTAGCCGTATTATTCTACTCCTCCTCTATTCCTATGGTGTTGTAGAGGTTAACCCAGGCCCTGTAGCCCCCAGTATCACTCCTACTCCCCAGGCGCTATCATTTGCTGACTTCTGTAACTGTAAAAGCCTTGGTTTCTTGCATGTTAACATCAGAAGCCTCCTTCCTAAGTTTGAGTTATTCACTGCGTTAGCACACTCGGCCAACCCTGACGTTCTAGCAGTGTCTGAATCCTGGCTTAGGAAGGCCACCAAAAACTCTGAAATGTCCATCCCCAACTACAACATTTTCCGTCTAGATAGAACTGCCAAAGGGGGCGGAGTTGCAATCTACTGTAGAGAGAGCCTTCAGAGCTCTATCATACTATTCAGGTCTGTGCCCAAACAGTAAAAATCCACCTTTCCAGAAATAAGTCTATCACTGTTGCTACTTGCTACAGACCCCCCTCAGCCCCCAGCTGTGCCCTGGACACCATATGTGAATTGCTTGCCCCCCATCTATCCTCAGAGTTCGTACTGCTTGGTGACCTAAACTGGGATATGCTTAACACCCCGGCCGTCCTACAATCTAAACTAGATGCCCTCAATCTCACGCAAATTATCAAGGAACCTACCAGGTACAACCCTAAATCCGTAAACATGGGCACCCTCATAGATATCATCCTGACTAATTTACCCTCTAAATACACCTCCGCTGTCTTCAACCAGGATCTCAGCGATCACTCCCTCATTGCCTGCGTCCATAATGGGTCCGCTGTCAAACGACCACCCATCATCACTGTCAAACGCTCCCTAAAACACTTCAGCGAGCAGGCCTTTCTAATTGACCTGGCCCGGGTATCCTGGATGGATATTGACCTCATTCCGTCAGTAGAGGATGCCTGGATGTTCTTCAAAAGTGCTTTCCTCTCCATCTTAAATAAACATGCCCCATTCAAAAAATGCAGAACTAAGAACAGATATAGCCCCTGGTTCACCCCAGACTTGACTGCCCTTGACCAGCACAAAACATCCTGTGGTGTACTGCATTAGCATCAAACAGATCCCACGATATGCAACTTTTCAGGGAAGTCAGAAACCAATATACACAATCAGTTAGGAAAGCAAAGGCTAGCTTTTTCAAACAGAAATGTGCATCCTGTAGCACTAACTCCAAAAAGTTTTGGGACACTGTAAAGTCCATGGAGAATAAGAGCACCTCCTCCCAGCTGCCCACTGCACTGAGGCTAGGAAACACTGTCACCACCGATAAATCTACGATAATCGAGATTTTCAATAAGCATTTTGCTATGGCTGGCCATGCTTTCCACCTGGCTACCCCTACCCCGGCCACCAGCTCTGCACCCTCCGCTGCAACTTGCCCATGCCACCCCCGCTTCTCTTTCACACATATTCAGACAGCTGATGTTCTGAAAGTGCTGCAAAATCTGGATCCCTACAAATCAGCTGGGCTAGACAATCTGGACCCTATCTTTCTAAAATTAGCCGCCGAAATTGTAGCAACCCCTATTACTAGCCTGTGCAACCTCTCTTTCGTATCGTCTGAGATCCCCAGAGATTGGAAAGCTGCCGCGGTCATCCCCCTCTTCAAAGGGGGTGACACTCTAGATCCAAACTGTTACAGACCTATATCCATCCTGCCCTGCCTTTCGAAAGTATTTGAAAGCCAAGTTAACAAACAGATCACCGACCATTTCGAATCCCACCGTACCTTCTCCACTATGCAATCTGGTTTCCGAGCTGGTCATGGGTGCACCTCAGCCACGCTCAAGGTCCTAAACGATATTATAACCGCGATCGATAAAAGACAGTACTGTGCAGCCGTCTTCATCGACCTGGCCAAGGCTTTCGACTCTGTCAATCACCGAATTCTTATCGGCAGACTAAATAGCCTTGGTTTCTCAAATGACTGCCTCGCCTGGTTCACCAACTACTTCTCAGATAGAGTTCAATGTGTCAAATCGAAGGGCCTGTTGTCTGGACCTCTGGCAGTCTCTATGGGGGTGCCACAGGGTTCAATTCTCTGGCCGACTCTATTCTCTGTGTATATCAATGATGTCGCTCTTGCTGCTGGTGACTCTCAGATCCACATCTACGCAGACGACACCATTCTGTATACATCTGGCCCTTCATTGGACACTGTGTTAACAAACCACATCACTCCTTCCGTAGCCTCCAACTGCTCTTAAACGTTAGTAAAACTAAATGCATGCTCTTCAATCGAACGCTGCTTGCACCCGCCCGCCTGACTAGAATCACTGCTCTTGGCGGGTCTGACTTAGAATATGTGGACAACTACAAATACCTAGGTGTCTGGTTAGACCGTAAACTCTCCTTCCAGACTCACATTAAGCATCTCCAATCCAAAGTTAAATCTAGAATCGGCTTCCTATTTCGCAACAAAGCCTCCTTCACTCATGCTGCCAAACATGCCCTCGTAAAGCTGACTATCCTACCGATCCTTGACTTCAGCGATGTCATTTACAAAATAGCTTCCAACACTCTACTCAGCAAATTGGATGTAGTCTATGACAGTGCCATCCATTTTGTCACCAAAGCCCCATATACTACCCACCATTGTGACCTGTACTCAGTCGTTGGCTGGCCCTCACTACATATTCGTCTCCAAACCCACTGGCTCCAGGTCATCTATAAATCACTGCTAGGCAAATCCCTGCCTTATCTTAGCTCATTGGTCACCATAGCAACACCCACCCGTAGTATGCGCTCCAGCAGGTATATCTCTCTGGTCATCCCTAAAGCAAACACCTCCATTGGCCGCCATTCCTTCCAGTTCTCTGCTGCTAATGACTGGAACAAACTGCAAAAATCTCTGAAGCTGGAGACTCTTATCTCCCTCACTAACTTTAAGCATCAGTTGTCAGAGCAGCTTACCGATCACTGCACCTGTACACAGCCCATCTGTAATTAGCCCACCCAACTACCTCATCCCCATATTGTTATTTATTTTGCTCATTTGCACCCAAGTATCTCTTTTTGCACAACTTCTGCACATCTATCACTCCAGTTTTAATACTAAATTGTAATTATTTTGCACTATGGACTATTTATTGCCTTACCTCCATAACTTACAACATTTGCACACACTTTATATAGATGTTCTATTGTGTTATTGACTGTATGTTTTGTGTAACTCTGTGTTGTTGTTTTTATCGCACTGCTTTGCTTTATCTTGGCCAGGTCGCAGTTGTAAATGAGAACTTGTTCTCAACTGGCCTACCTGGTTAAATAAAGGTAAAAAAATAAAAACATTGTCTGTAGTACACGCGCTTCAAAAACTCTCGACCATTGTTACTCTCCCTTCCGGGATGGCTACTAGGCCCTCCCCCGCCCTCTTTTCGGCAAATAAGATCACGACTCCATTCTGCTCCTCCCATCCTATAGGCAGAAACTCAAAAAAGAAGCTCTATTCAACGCTGGTCTGACCAATCGGGATCCATGCTTCAAGATTGTTTTGATCACGCAGATTGGGATATGTTCCGGGTTGCCTCTGAGAATAACATTGACGTATACACGGTGATGGAGTTCATCAGGAAGTGTGTAGGGGATGTTGTTCCCACTATGACTATTACAACCTACCAAAACCAAAAACCGTGGATTGATCTCTGCATTCGCGCAAAACAGAAAGTGCCACCGCCTTTAACCACGGCAAGGGGACTGGGAATGTGGTTGAATACAAACAGTGCAGTTATGCCCTCCGTAATGCAAACAGGCAAAACTGTACAGAGACAAAGTGGAGTCGCAATTCAACGGGTCAATTACAACGTATGTGGCAGTGACTCCAGACAATCACGGATTACAAAGGTAACAACCAAATGACCATCGCCTCGTAGCACTCACTTCTGACGTCATGAAGTGCTTTGAGAGGCTAGTTAAGGATCATATCACCTCTACCTTACCTGACACCCTAGACCCATTTCAATTTGCATATCGCCCCAAAGGATCCACAGACGATGCAATCGCCATCGCACTGCCCACTGCCCTATCCCATCTGGACAAGAGGAATACTTATGTAAGAATGCTGTTCATTGACTACTGCTCAGCCTTCAACACCATAGTACCCTTCAAGCTCATCATTAAGGTCGGGGCCCTGGGTCTGAACCCCGCCCTGTGTAACTGGGTCCTGGAATTCCTGACGGGCCGCCCGTAGGTGGTGATCCTCAAAACAGGGGCCCCACAAGTTTGTGTGCTCAGCCCCCTCCTGTACTCCCTGTTCACCCATGACTGCATGGCCACACACGCCTCCAACTCAATCATCAAGTTTGCAGACGACACAACAGTAGTAGGCCGGATTACCAACAATGACGAGACAGCCTACAGGGAGGAGGTGAGGGCCCTGGTGGAGTAGTACCAGGAAAATAACCTCTCCCTCAACGTCAACAAAACAAAGGAGCTGATCATGGACTTCAGGAGACGGCAGAGGGCGCACGCCCCGATCCACATCGACGGGACCGCATTGGAGTACACATCACTGACAAAATGAAATTGTCCACCCACACAGACAGTGAGATGAAGAAGGCGCAAAAGCACCTTTTCAACCTCAGGTGGCTGAATAAATGTTCTTGGCCCCCTAAGACCCTCACAAACTTTTACTGATGCACCATTGAGATCATCCTGTCGGGCTGTATCACCCACCGCCTGGTAGGCAACTGCACAGCCTGCAACCGCAGGGCTCTGAAGAGGGTGGTGCGGTCTGCCCAACGCATTACTGGGGGCACAATACCTGCCCCCAGGACACCTACAGCACCCGATGTCACAGGAAGACCAAAAAGATCACGAAGGACAACTACCACCTGAGCCACAGCCTATTCTGCCCTCTACCATCCAGAAGGCGAGGTCAGTACAGGTGCATCAAAGCTGGGACCGAGAGACTGAAAAACAGCTTCTATCTCAAGGCCATCAGACTGTTAAATAGCCATCACTAGCCGGCCTCCACCCAGTACCCTGCCCTGAACTTAGTCACTGTCACTAGTCGGCTACCACCAGGTTAATCAACCGCAATTGGCTCAAACACATTAAGAAGGAAATAAATTCCACAAATTAACTTTTAAGAAGGCACATCTGTTAATTGAAATGCATTCCAGGTGACTACCTCATGAAGCTGGTTGAGAGAATGCCAAGAGTGTGCAAAGCTGTTATCAAGGCAAAGGGTGGCTATTTTGAAGAATATCAAATATAAAATATATTTTGATTTGTGTAACAATTTTTGGTTACTACATGATTCCATATGTGTCATTTCATAATTTTGATGTCTTCACTATTATTCTACAACGTAAAAATAAAGAAAAACCCTTGAATGAGTAGGTGTGTCCAAACTTTTGACTGGTACTGTACATACGGTGCATTCAGAAAGTATTCAGACCCCTTCACTTTTTCCACATTTTGTTACGTTACAGCCTTATTCTAAAATGGATTAAATTGTTTTTTTCCCTCATCAATCTACACACAAAACCCCATAATGACTAAGCAAAAACTGGTTTTCAGACATTTTTGCAATAAAACAAAATACAAATAATAATAACATTCTATAAGTATTCAGACCCTTTACTCAGTACTTTGTTGAAGCCCCTTTGGCAGCGATTACAGCCTAGAGTCTTCTTGGGTATGACGCTATAAGCTTGGCACACCTGTATTTGGGGAGTTTCTCCCATTCTTCTCTGCAGATCCTCTCAAGCTCTGTCAGGTTGGATGGATGGGGCACGTTGCTGCACAGCTATTTTCAGGTCTCTCCAGATATTGAGAGTTCGATCGAGTTCAAGTCCGGGCTCTGGCTGGGCCACTCAAGGACATTCAGAGACATGTCATGAAGCCATTCCTGCGTTGTCTTGGCTGTGTGCTTAGGGTCATTGTCCTGTTGGAAGGTGAACCTTCGCCCCAGTCTGAAGTCCTGAACGTTCTGGAGCAGGTTTTCATCAAGGATCTCTCTGTACTTTGCTCCGTTAATCTTTCCCTCGATCCTGACTAGTCTCCTAGTCTCTGCCGCTGAAAAACATCCTCACAACCTGATGCTACCACCACCATGCTTCACCGTAGGGATGGTATTGGCCAGGGGATGAGCGGTGCCTGGTTTCCTCCAGATGTGATGCTTGGCATTAAGGCCAAAGAGTTCAAACTTGGTTTCATCAGTCCAGAGAATATTGTTTTCATGGTCTGAGAGTCCTTTAGGTGCCTTTTGGCAAACTCCAAGCTGGTTGTCATGTGCCTTTTACTGAGGAGTGGCTTCCGTCTGGCCACTCTACCATAAAGGCCTGATTGGTGGAGTGCTGCATAGATGGTTGTCCTGCTGGATGGTTCTCCCATCTGAAACTCTGTCAGGGTGACCATCGGCTTCTTGGTCAGCTCTCTGACCAAGGCCCTTCTCCCACGATTGCTCAGTTTGGTCAGGCGGCCAGATCTAGGCAGAGTCTTGGTGATTCCAAACTTTTTCAATTTAAGAATGATGGAGGCCACTGTGTTCTTGGGGACCTTCAATGCTGCAAAAATTTTTTGGTATCCTTCCCCAGATCTGTGCCTCGACACAATCCTGTCTAGGAGCTCTATGGACAATACCTTCGAACTCATGGCTTGGTTTTTGCTCTGACATGCACTGTCAACTGTGGGACCTTATATAGACAGGTGTGTGCCTTTCCAAATAATGTCTAATCAATTGAATTTACCTCAGGTGGACTCCAATCAAGTTGTAGAAACATCTCAAGGATGATCAATGGAAACAGGATGCACCTGAGCTCAATAGCAAGTCTCACAGCAAAGGGTCTGAATACTTATGTAAATAAGGTATTTCTGTTTTTGTTTTTTTATAAATGTGCAAAAATATCTAAAAACCTGTTCGCTTTGTCATTATGGGGTATTGTGTGTAGATTGAGGGAAAATGTAATTCAATCAATTTTAGATTAAGGCTGTAACGTAACAAAATGTGGAAAAAGGGAAGTGGTCTGAATACTTTCCGAATGCAGTGTGTCAAGCAGCATTGCGGCTTGGCAGGGTCGTGTTTCGGAAGAAGCATGGCTCTCGACCTTCGCCTCTCCCGAGTCCATAGGGGAGTTGCAGCGATGAGACAAAACTGTAACTACCAATTGGATATCACAAAAAAGGGTTAAAAACAACAACAAAAAAATAAGATGTGCATATTTATGTAGGCTTATACTCTACTTTTAAATTGCAGTCGAGGTGTAATATTGCCTTCATTCTGTTCTCATTGAAACTGTTAGCTTGAAATTTTGACATCAATAATAATACATTCCCATCTCCAGTGAGAACCCAGCTGAATTGACTTTTGATAACAAGCCATTTCTCTGTGCAATGTATTGTATTTTACACCTGTATCACGATTACAGTAAAACGAGTCCTATATCGACATAACCTGAAAGGCCGCTCAGCAAGGAAGAGGCCACTGCTCCAAATCCACCATAAAAAAGACTACGGTTTGCAACTGCACATGGGGACAAAGATCGTACTTTTTGGAGAAATGTCCTCTGGTCTAATGAAACAAAAATATAACTATTTGGCCATAATGTCCATCGTTATGTTTGGAGGGAAAAAGGGGAACGCTTGCAAGCCGAAGAACACCATCCCAACCATGAAGCACGGGGGTGGTAGCATCATGCTGTGGGGGTGCTTTGCTGCAGGAGGGACTGGCGCACTTCACAAAATAGATGGCATCATGAGGAAGGAAAATTACGTGGATATATTGAAGCAACCACCTCAAGACATCAGTCAGGAAGTTAAAGCTTGGTTGCAAATGGGTCTTCCAAATGGACAATGACCCCAAGCATACTTCCAAAGTTGTGGCAAAATGGCTTAAGGACAACAAAGGCAAGGTATTGGAGTGGCCATCACAAAGCCCTGACCTCAATCCTATAGAACATTTGTGGGCAGAACTGAAAAAGCGTGTGCGAGCAAGGAGGCCTACAAATCTGACTCCGTTACACCAGCTCTGTCAGGAGGAATGGGCCAAAATTCACCTAATGTATTGTGGGAAGCTTGTGGAAGGCTACCCGAAACGTTTGACCCAAGTTAAACAATTTAAAGGCAATGCTACCAAATACTAATTGAGTGTATGTAAACTTCTGACCCACTGGGAATGCGATGAGGGCACATCGACAGATTTTTCACCTAGTCGGCTCGGGGCGGCAGGTAGCTTAAGAGCGTTGTGCCAGTAACCGAAAGGTCGCTGGTTCTAATCCCCGAGCCGACTAGGTGAAAAATCTGTCGATGTGCCCTTAAGCAAGGCACTTAACCCTAATTGCTCCTGTAAGTCGCTCTGGATAAGAGCGTCTGCTAAATGACTAAAATGTAAATGTAAACAAATGCTGATTCATTGAATCAGACGGCTCATTCATCACAAAATCGACTAATATTGCCAACTACTTTAATGTTTTTTTCATTGGCAAGATTAGCAAATTTAGGCATGACATGCCAGCAACAAATGTTGAAGTCGGAAGTTTACATACATCTTTGCCAAATACATTTAAACTCAGTTTTTCACAATTCCTGACATTTAATCCTAGTAAAAATGCCCTGTCTTAGGTCAGTTAGGATCACCACTTTATTTTAAGAATGTGAAATGTCAGAATAATAGTAGAGAGAATGATTTATTTCAGCTTTTATTTCTTTCATCGCATTCCCAGTGGGTCAGAAGTTTACATACACTCAATTAGTATTTGGTAGCATTGTCTTTAAATTGTTTAACTTGGGTCAAACGTTTCGGGTAGCCTTCCACAAGCTTCCCACAATACGTTGGGTGAATTTTGGCCCATTCTTCCTGACAGAGCTGGTGTAACTGAGTCAGATTTGTAGGCCTCCTTGCTCGCACACGCTTTTTCAGTTCTGCCCACAAATGTTTGCTCCTCATTACACACCATGGACCAACAAATATTCTTTACATCAACAACATAGGAATCACTACAAACATTATTGTATGACCTCTTATAAACTATATTAGGCCCAGCCTTTGGAACTTTGGTTTTCCTAGATATGGCTACTATATTGTGATCACTACAGCCGATGGATCTGGATACTGCTTTCAAGATAATTTCTGCAGCATTAGTAAAGATGTGATCAATACATGTTGATGAGTTAATTCCTGTGCTGTTTTTTAACTACCCTGGTAAGTTGACTGATAACCTGAACCAGGTTGCAGGCACTGGTTACAGTTTGAAGCTTTTTCTTGAGTGAGCAGCTTGATGAAAGCCAGTAAATATTTAAATCATCCAGAAATATACCTCTCTGTTAATATCACATGCATTATCAAGCATTTCACACATGTTATCCAGATACTGACTGTTAGCACTTGGTGTTCTATAGCAGCTTCCCACAAGAATGGGCTTTAGGTGAGGCAGATTAACCTGTAGCCATATTACTTCAACAGTATTTAACATGAGATCCTCTCTAAGCTTTACAGGAATGTGGTTCTGAATATAAACAGCAACACCTCCACCATTGGCATTTATGTATTTTCTGTAAATGTTAGAACCTTGTATTGCTACCACAATATCAGCAAAGGTATTATCTAAGTGAGTTTCAGAGATAGTCAGAATATGAATATGTATTTAGTCATCTGTTACTAGCAAATTATTGATTTCATTAACCTTGTTTCTTAAACTACATACTTTTCTTCTGCGATGCTTACTTGTTTTCATTGCTTTACTGGGAAGCTTAGCAGAAGTAGATATTCTCATGTTATTTATGTTAGTGCAGGGTGAGCTGCACACAGTGGACTTCCTACTAGGGCACACCGCCTCAGTGCTAACAGTATAAATCTAGTTCATAGGCACATGATTACTGCATACAATTGCTGTAGGATCAGCAGAGGCATTCAGGGCAGTTGGAGGGACATACATTAGGTTACTTACATTGTGTCTACCAACGCCCCTGGTATCATGTACATTTGCTGAAGCATTATGACAACTCAGCGTCACAATGGTTGGGATTAACTGAGCTGGGCTTGGGTCATTGATAAGTCATTGTCTCAATGCAGCCTTATAATGCTGTCAAAGGATCCAGGAACCCAAATGATTTGGGTGGATCCCATCCTCCTTATAAAACGTGTTTTGTTTCCAAAAGGTATCGAAATTGTCAACAAAAGTTACACCCATTGAGCTCCAATAATCACGTAGTCAGTTGTGAAGAGAAGGAATCCTGCTAAAGCGTTCAATGCCACGATTCAGAGAGGGCACAGGGCCAGATATGATGGGTATTTTATTAGGTTCCTCTTGATATGTCCTTAGTGCCTTTCCTGCAATAACACAAATCTGACATTTGAGTTCCCTTACTCCCAGGTGCCTTTTAGAGTAATATTGTCGCTGAGGACATCTTAGCACTGTGAATGAGACACACATACTACCAATGAGCACTCACAGTACCATTTTCATGAAATACAGTAGCCTATGTTTGGTGGATAAAAAAAAGGCAATATGCTAAATTATTCATACGAGGAGAAGATGAACATATTGTTTTCATTTGTTCTTGAATTTGCATTCCGTATAAGAGCTGTGTAAATTTGAGCAAAATGTAAATGAAAATGGGTATATATTTGTCTTCATAGGGGACTTACTTATTAGATGTAATTAAGGTGCTGTTGGTCACAACTTATACACTTATTTTTTGCCTTCATGTGACTGAACTGTTAGTTGAAAGGATGGTTCAGTGGGTAGATGGAGAACAGCTCGGAAGAATTCATAAACCATAATAAAGTCGGTGGTATTGTGAACAGTTCTATAGCAGCCCAGTTGGTGGGGGTATGATCACTGGCTTTTTTTCCTGGAGCAAGTACACACACATAGCGCTAGAGAGTAGTTAGGATATGAAAAGCTATATTGCTTTTCCCCTCGCTACCTCCTACCTACTTCAATATATTTCTGTTGAATCAAATGGATCCTAAATGTAATCAGTCACAGTTAATGAGCTAGAGTAATCAATTAGCTTTTTGCTCTTATTGGCAAAGGTTCCTGATTCAAATGATGTCCCCTCGCAATCTACAGTTCAGTTAGACAGAGGCTTAAACAACTATTCATATGTTACAATTAGTCACTGAAATGAAAGCTGCTATTAGTAGATTGAAGTTTCCACTTTCCTAATTGACTATTGGCTGTTACTGAGTGTATGGTCCTCTGTAGCTCAATTGGTAGAGCATGGCGCTTGTAATGCCAGGGTAGTGGGTTCGATCCCCGGGACCACACATGCGTAAAAATGTATGCGCACATGACTGTAAGTCGCTTTGGATAAAAGCGTCTGCTAAATGGCATTATTATTATTATTATTATTATTATTATTATTATTATTAATCTATGGTGCTGTCCGTAGTCCCTTCAAATGGACTGTTTCTCATTATTGCCATGTGCTGTGATCGATTCGTGCTCTGATGGAGAAATATGTATTTATGTAAATAAACAACTGTCCCAGTATCCAATAGTTGTACTCTAACCAAGTTTAGACCAGTATTTACCGGGTTTAGCCGACTTCTCTTCATAATATTAGAGAACTGTATTGTATGTGCATATGTTTACCTCTCTCTACCGCCCCCTCTCTATCTTACATTTACATTTCTACATTTTACATTTTTTTTACAATTTAGCAGACACTCTTACCCAGAGCGACTTACAGTAGTGAGTGCATACATTTCATCTCTTGTATACATTCCCACTCTACCTCCCTCTCTCTACCTCCCTCTCTCTATCTCTTGTATACATTCCCACTCTACCTCCCTCTCTCTACCTCTCTCTTTTATACCCTCTCTCTCTCTCTCTCTCTCTCTCTCTCTCTCTCTCTCTCTCTCTCTCTCTCTCTCTCTCTCTCTCTCTCTCTCTCTCTCTCTCTCTCTCTCTCTCTCTCTCGCTCTCTCTCTCGTACATGTACTCCGTCCCTCCCTCTCGTACATGTACTCCGTCCCTCCCTCTGCCTCTCTCTCCTCTGCCTCCCTCCCTCTCCTCTGCCTCCCTCCCTCCCTCTCCTCTGCCTCCCTCCCTCCCCTCTGCCTCCCTCCCCTCTCTACATCTGAGCCACAGTGAGAGAGTGCTACTAACTGTCAGAGGGAACATAGGAGTTAATTCTCTCCTCATCCGTAGCTCTTAGACTATTCTCCCTTGACAGAGAGAGAGATACATAGACAGAAAGAGAGTCAAAGAGAAAGAGGCACTCTTTAAAAGGACTTCAGGAGCCACGTTATTGTCTTTGTCACTCTTCCACTACTCTCTTACTTCTTAGCGAAACTGTAACATTTCCTGTATGCTTCTAGCAGACTTTCTGGGACTCTAAGGTAGACTCCTCATCCACCCATCTGGATTTGGGGAGTGAGCGGGCGGTAGGCGGGTGCCTCGCGGCATCCGTCCCGTGCGTGTGGGCGCAACGGAGGTGGAGTGGGCGCGGGGGAACTGGAGCGCCGAAGGCGTGGCCAGGGCTCCTGAGGGCGAGGAGGCCGGGTCGGGGTCCGAAGCCGGGGCTGCAGGGTCTGGGCATGGTGGTGGCATGCTGAACACTGTGTGGGAGACTGAGGGGCTGCAGACGGTGGGCATCGTGGTGCTGGTCTGTGCCTCGCTCAAACTGCTGCACCTGCTGGGGCTCATCAACTTCTCCGAGGGTAAGAGAGAGAGAGATGGAGATACAGAGATAGAAAGGAGCGAGACAGAGCGATGGAAAACAAAGAGAGCGAGGGGCTTTGAATTGTAGTATAAGCGATCTGTCCATTGGTGGCTCTCCTTACTTAATTATACTGTGTTTTAATTTGCTTGCAGATGTTATTTTGATATGTGAAATGTTTTGTATTATATTGCTTTGCAACATTGTGGAGCTCCTTTCTTGCCAATGAAGCTTCTTTTGATTTTGTAGTTGAGTGTCTGAGAGCAGTTTGCGAAACTGGGGTGGTCAACTACTGTGTAAGGGTGAATTTACATTAGTAATGTATGTGTAGTGAGATCTATCCCTGTTCAACATCATTTGCAACTTTTCTGTTTTCACTATCCTTACTTTAGTCTTGGATGTGGTGTGGCCAGCTATTAGCGTACCGTAAATATCAGAGTATATAGACAAACAAAATAAGGATATAATTTCAAACTATACAGGAGCTTCTCATCTAAACCATATTGCACATAATGTTGGACACTTGATTAATACAACGATTCACAAATGTGTGGATATTTTAAAAGCTTTTAATTTCAATTATGCTAACAGAGCAAAAATGCTGTGTTCTGGTATGAAGGTAATTTTTGCAGGGATGTGGTGTGGGAGAGGTGTAGTTTCTTTACACTATACCACTAAGAGGAGTATGTGGTTTAGATGTCACCCACACTACCTCTGGAGCACGGTTTCCGTTAGCCGGTAATTGCCGGATTTTGGCCCAAATAAAATAGTTGCCGGCCAAATTGACTTGGAGAAAAAACAATCCCATTGCAGAATGCTTTTTATTCATTTATGTAAATATCAGTTGATGGATATACATTTGATTGTCATGCTTATCGGTCTATAGGTTAATTAGCAAAATTTGGGGGAATTAAATTGGGGCGTGTGTATTTTCTTTAGTCGTCATGTATTTTATTGATCACAGCATACAGAGCCTATTTTTAGCAGAATATCACTTGTCAGACGGCGTTAGCGCTGCTGCAGCTCCTCTGCTCTGCTGGAGTGAAATGTGCTTTTATAATTGCGCAACAATTCTAAATGCAATCGCGTGTTAAACAGTTCTGATGACCACGATTTAAAAAGAGCGACTATTTTTATTTCTCAACTGGTAATTGAAGCGCGCCTCCCATTCGCCATTTGAGTGCATAGGCAACGGTACTCTATCAGCGCATCACCCACCACTTTGTATTGTGACCTGGAGGCAGTATGTATTTTGAAAAGATGTACTTAATTGTTTGAAACCTGAACGTTTTACTTCATATTATGAGGCATGTCTTACCTTACTTCAAAGAAGCCTAGGCAAAATCTGACCATAGAAACATGAGGGCAATTCTTTTATAAAGACTTCCTCATATGCCATTGAAACCATGCATTTCTCTCCTGTTGTATTGGTTTTCATATTAACTTTCTTTCATTGTCCAGAAGCCAAAGGCACAATCCTAGTCATATTAGCAACCCATCCTAGTTGTTGCATCTTTAGATTCCCCCTCTTTTTAAGTTTCTAACAGAGATTTTCATCCATCACGTATGGAACTGCTCTCATCAGGTGCGCTGTTTAGAATAGAGTTTTCCTGCAAATTGCGTTTTGGCAAATGTTTGAAAATTGTTTTATTGGCTGCTTCATTACAGGAGTTGCATGTTCTGTTAAGATTAATTACCATAATCTAAATGTGATTTCTGCATTCTGAGCACCGTGGGTTCTCTGGTCAATTTGGCCGGCAACAATTTTATTTAGGATTACCGGCTAACAGAAACCCTGCTCCGGAGGTTGTGTGGGAGACATCTCTCAAAGAGATTTTAATCTAGATCCATCTCTTTACACAACAAAAGTATATTTCCTGGGACTAGCATGTGTAGTCAAAGTTGTGTAGTGTGAAGAGGCCCTTAGGGAGGAGTAGAGTAAACTGACTGAGCGATGAGATGGGGGCTGAATAAAGGGAGCATTAAGAAATACAGAATTAGCTGAGGAAGATACGGGTGCTGGAGGCTTAGTCAACTCAGACTGTAATACATCTCCGGTTGTGGTTTATATTGGCCTACAGGTCAAGAGAGATTTGTGCCTCTTGAATTTAAGTCATTCTGTGTTTTAGATTTCTTAAAATCTTTTGATATTTTCAAGGAAGAAGTTTGTGGGAGGGGTTATTTTTCTTGGTGCCTGTGTAATCATCGCTGTATTGCGCTGTGTGTGCTTACATACGCCAGACAGTGCCTTTCTCCTCTGTGCTGTAGTGTGTTGGCTAATCATAGAAGGTGTGAATTACTATTATAAGCTCAGTACACATCTCGTTTGGTGTACACAAGGGACATCATTAACACTTAGATGTTACTAAGTAAGGGCAGACTCCAGTTGAACTGAGCACAGAACGTGGCATGACTAAATAAACTGTTTAATTTGGCAGAACAGTTGTCTAAGTCAAGTAGAAAAGTTTAGTAAGCACTTTTAGTTAAGGTAAAGACCATCCATCAGGCTATGGTTTGGTAAACACACTTTAAACCGTAGTTAAGACTATTAATCAAATGTTGGTGAGTCCTTGTAGTATTCTCATTCACATAGGAAATAGTCATATATGCATTAAAAGCTATGGCTGTTTCCGCTGATTGTTAAAAAAAATATATATATATACAGTGGGGAGAACAAGTATTTGATACACTGCCGATTTTGCAGGTTTTCCTACTTACAAAGCATGTAGAGGTCTGTAATTTTGATCATAGGTACACTTCAACTGTGAGAGACGGAATCTAAAACAAAAATCCAGAAAATCACATTGTATGATTTTTAAGTAATTAATTTGCATGGAAGATGTTCAAGATGACAGTCAATCATCCTCGGTCTGGGGCTCCATGCAAGATCTCACCTCGTGGGGCATCAATGATCATGAGGAAGGTGAGGGATCAGCCCAGAACTACACGGCAGGACCTGGTCAATGACCTGAAGAGAGCTGGGACCACAGTCTCAAAGAAAACCATTAGTAACACATTACGCCGTCATGGATTAAAGTCCTGCAGCGCACGCAAGGTCCCCCTGCTCAAGCCAGCACATGTCCAGGCCCGTCTGAAGTTTGCCAATGACCATCTGGATGATCCAGAGGAGGAATGGGAGAAGGTCATGTGGTCTGATGAGACAAAAATAGAGCTTTTTAGTCTAAACTCCACTCGCCGTGTTTGGAGGAAGAAGAAGGATGAGTACAACCCCAAGAACACCATCCCAACCATGAAGCATGGAGGTGGAAACATCATTCTTTGGGGATGCTTTTCTGCAAAGGGGACAGGACGACTGCAGCGTGTTGAGGGGAGGATGGATGTGGCCATGTATCGCAAGATCTTGGCCAACAACCTCCTTCTCTCAGTAAGAGCATTGAAGATGGGTCGTGGCTGGGTCTTCCAGCATGACAACGACCCGAAACACACAGCCAAGGCAACTAAGGAGTGGCTCCGTAAGAAGCATCTCAAGGTCCTGGAGTGGCCTAGCCAGTCTCCAGACCTGAACCCAATAGAAAATATTTGGAGGGAGCTGAAAGTCCGTATTGCCCAGCAACAGCCCCGAAACCTGAAGGATCTGGAGAAGGTCTGTGTGGAGGAGTGGGCCAAAATCCCTGCTGCAGTGTGTGCAAACCTGGTCAAGACCTACAGGAAACGTATGATCTCTGTAATTGCAAACAAAGGTTTCTGTACCAAATATTAAGTTCTGCTTTTCTGATGTATCAAATACTTATGTCATGCAATAAAATGCAAATTAATTACTTAAAAATCATACAATGTGATTTTCTGGATTTTTGTTTTAGATTCCGTCTCTCACAGTTGAAGTGTACCTATGATAAAAATTACAGACCTCTACATGCTTTGTAAGTAGGAAAACCTGCAAAATCGGCAGTGGATCAAATACTTGTTCTCCCCACTGTATACACACTCAATTGCCATTGCTTAATCAATATCAATTGTGGTCATATACAAACATGCTTTCAGTATCGGACTGTTTCTCTCTTGTATTGTTCCTAAGAAGTTCTACAAGCAAATTCAAGTGTATCTAATAATTAATTTTTAAAAAAATTACATCACAAGGGACACTAAATTAGGTTGATATACTGGATGTAAATCTTTAGTCTTTTATTTTGAAAGACAATTGTCCTACTTTTCAGCAGTAGTCATTGTATCGATCTGTTGCCGTGGTGGTTGGATAAAGATACTGTATCAACCTTCACAGTGTGTGGTATAAACCTATGAAAATCAGATGGTGTGGTCACTATCTCATGAATCAGTTCACCCCAGCATAATCACCTTGACAGGATGTCTGGTGGCTAAGCTTTTAGACCGCCTGACAGTTGGTCAATAACTACATTGACATGTTGCATCTCCAATCTAGTCATGTTTTAGAGGGAATTGGATGATGATGAAGATGATGATGATCATCATGCACAACTAGCCTCATCAAAAGATGTAGTGGAATGGTGTTTAGGCAGTCTTGCACATGTCTGGTATTTGGGGGTAGAAGTGATAGAAATTGGAATTTTATTTTAGAAAATCACCAGAACGTTTGCTAATTTTATAATTCTTGTTCAAGGCACAGTTATACAAAGAACACTTGCCTAACCTCAGTCAACAATATGTCTTTCTCTCCTTGGTGAAAGATACATACTTAATGTACAGATGCACTCTTGTCCTTTCTCCTTTGCCTCACAGACTCAACCATAGCCTGAAATTGATTAAACAAACTGAACATGTACTTGATTCTCATAGGAATCATACTGGGAGTGTGCTCTGAAGTTCTCATTGCTGTCCAGTACAGTGCCCCGTAGGAACATCAGTTATGCCACAGTCCATTAATAGTACTGTAGGCCTATATCTGCCATCCACATATAAGACCTTCTAGCATACACTCACTGGCCAGTTTATGAAAATGTATCACTCCTACTGACAGTGAGTCATGTCGCCGTTGCTTGCTATAGAAAGCAGGTGGACAGTTACTGTTCGATTGAACGTTAGAATGGGAAAACGAGTGACCTAAGCAACTTTGAGCGTGGTATGATCGTCGGTGCCAGGCGCGCCTGATCCAGTATCTCAGAAACGGATACCTTCCTGGGTCTTTCACAAACGACAGTGTCTAGGGTTTACCGAGAATGGTGCGACCAAACAAAAAACATCCAGTCAGCGGCAGTCCTGTGGGCAAAAACAGCTCATTGATTAGAGAGGTCAAAGGAGAATGGCAAGAATCGTGCAAGCTAACAGGCGGGCCACAAACAGACAAATAACTGCACAGTACAACAGTGGTGTGCAGAATGGCATCTCGGAAAGCACTATTTGTCAGTCCTTGTCAAAAATGGGCTATTGCAGGGCCTCCCGAGTGGCGCAGTGGTCTGCTTCATAGTGCTAGCTGTGCCACTAGAGATCCTGAGTCCAGGCTCTGTCTGGGAAACCCATGGGGCGGCGCACAATTGGCCCAGCATCGTCCAGGTTAGGGGAGGGTTTGGCCGGCAGGGATATTCTTATCCCATCGTGCACTAGCGACTCCTGTGGCCGGCCAGGCACAGTACACGCTGACACGGTCGCCAGGTGTACAGTGTTTCCTCCGACACATTTGTGCAGCTGGCTTCCGGGTTATGCGGGCATTGTGTCAAGAAGCAGTGCGGCTCGGCTGGGTTGTGTTTCGGAGGACGCACGGCTCTCGACCTTCGCCTCTCCCGAGTCCGTACGGGCGTGGCAGTGATGGGACAAGACTGTAACTACCAATTGGATACCACGTAATTGGGGAGAAAAAGCGGTAAAATAATAATAATAATAATTTTTTTTTAAAGAATGGGCTATTGCAGCAGACGACCACACAGGGTTCCACTCCTATCAGCTAAAAACAAGAAGAAGTGGCTCCAGTGGGGGCACGAGTTCACCAACACTGGACAATTGAGGAGTAGAAAAACATTGCACTGGACAATTGAGGAGTAGAAAAACATTGCCTGGAACATGACAGCTTTCAGTTTACTTGAGTGGCCTGCGCAGTCCCCAGACCTCAACCCAATTGAGCTGTTCGCAGCATGAATGTACCGCCGTCCAATCTGCAGTAACTGCGTGATGCCATCTCGTCACCATGGACCATAACCCCTGTGGAACATTTCCGACACCTTGTAGAATGCCCCGAAGAATTCAGGCTGTTCTGGAGGCAAAGGGGGTTCCGACCCGGTACTAGAAAAGGGGTTCTGACCCGGTACCATTCACAGCTGACTATATTGGAGCTGAAAATGCCCCTCCTGCCCAGCAGGGTTTGTGTACAATTTGACCCAGGGAGTTTTCTATTAGCATGCTCAGATCACTTCTGAGCAACACCAGGCAGTAGACAATTTCTCCTATTGCACATAATGTTCTGGAACATTGCATCAGGCACTGGCTGCCCCACCGGACCAAACACTGTGGATACTTTTATATTTGTAGTTATAATTCTAATTTGTGGTTGGCTAAACTATATTGTCTTAAAGGACAAGACACGTCATAAAAAATGCTGGTCGTGTGCAGTAGATCACCTGCTGGGTGTCGATGAACGTTGGCGATCATCGGAAATGAGCAGAAATGACAGTCAATGTTTTGTGGTCAGAGGCGATAGGACGGCACCCTGCAGTTTTTAACCCTTCATCAATACTGTCTTAGGATCTCTAATTGAAAGCCTGAGCTGTAATCAGTCAATGTGAAAACCCTACTGCCTGATGAGCTGCTGACACTTGATTCCTGACTCAGTCATGCTAACAGAACTATCTGTGCAGCACACACACACACACACACACACACACACACACACACACACACACACACACACACACACTCAGACCCATTAGTGCATAGTGCTGAGCGAGGCCTCACAGGTACATACTTATCAGTGTGTCAGGGTAAGATAAATATTTCTCGGCCCTGGCACCACACACAGTGCTATTACATGGGGAGCTGAACAGTTTCAATTTAAAACCCTGTGTCATCCATTACAGGGAAGACCATGGAGAGTGTATTAACAGTTAACCATGTCACACGCCCTTTGACTAATCTGTGTGTCCTTGTTGGAGGATTTGTTGTAAGCCCACCCAGAGTTTGACGGTAGCGTTTCTGTGGGAATTTGGTTGAGAGTGACTTCTGAAAGGTGTTCTTGAAGGTGTTAGTCAGAGTAACGTCCCTGTTATCATTTGCTTTAAAGGCGCTACACATTATTATTATTTTTGAGATTTTTGCTTTGTAATTTCAGAAAATGGCCATAATATATGTGGTGCTAGTAGTGGAATGATAGTGTTTCACAGTATTACTTAACCGCCAGTGTCGTGCCTGGCTGTGGTATTCGCCTATTGATTTCTCCCACCGGAGTGGCATCTGTTGTCAAAATGTTCTGACTTTGTGGCTATCTTCTGGTTGCTAAAATTCTACATTGTTCGCTTAATTACGGTTTCTGTGAGAAAACAAGCACTGAATAGTGTAGGGAATCATTGTACCATCTACAGTTAAAACTTGTTTTTCAACCACTCCACCAAAAAATGTGTAGACCTCCACAAGTCTGGTTCATCCTTGGGAGCAATTTCCAAATGCCTGAAGGTACCACATTCATCTGTACAAACAATAGTACGCAAGTATAAACACCATGGGACCACGCAGCCGTCATACCGCTCAGGAAGGAGATGCGTTCTGTCTCCTAGAGATGCACGTACTTTGGTGCGAAAAGTGCAAATCAATCCCAGAACAACAGCAAAGAACCTTGTGAAGATTCTGGAGGAAACATGTACAAAAGTATCTATATCCACAGTAAAACAAGACCTATATCGACATAACCTGAAAGGCCGCTCAGCAAGGAAGAAGCCACTGCTCCAAAACCGCCATAAGAAAGCCAGACTACGATTTGCAACTGCACATGGGGACAAAGATCATACTTTTTGGAGAAATGTCCTCTGGTCTGATGAAACAAAAATAGAACTGCTTGGCCATAATGACCATTTATGTTTGGAGGAAAAAGGGGGACGCTTGCAAGCCGAAGAACACCATCCCAACCGTGAAGCACGGGGGTGACAGCATCATGCTGTGGGGGTTCTTTGCTGCAGGAGGGACTGGTGCACTTCACAAAATAGATGGCATCATGAGGAAGGAAAATTATGTGAATATATTGAAGCAACATCTCAAGACATCAGTCAGGAAGTTAAAGCTTGGTCGCAAATGGGTCTTCCAAATGGACAATGACCCCAAGCATACTTCCAAAGTTGTGGCAAAATGACTTAAGGACAACAAAGTCAAGGTATTGGAGTGGCAATCACAAAACCCTGACCTCAATCGTATAGAGAATTTGTTGGCAGAACTGAAAAAGCGTGTGCGAGCAAGGAGGCCTACAAACCTGACTCAGTTACACCAGCTCTGTCAGGAGGAATGGGCCAAAATTCACCCAACTTATTGTGGGAAGCTTGTGGAAGGCTACCCGAAACGTTTGACCCAAGTTAAACAATTTAAAGGCAATGCTACCAAATACTAATTGAGTGTATGTAAACTTCTGACCCACTGGGAATGTGATGAAAGAATTAAAAGCTGAAATAAATCATTCTCTCTACTATTATTCGGACATTTTACATTCTTAAAATAAAGTGGTGATGCTAACTGAGTTAAATATATTTGGCTAAGGTATATGTAAACTTCCGACTTCAACTGTAAATCACTGTGAAATATATACTGAACAAAATATAAACGCAACATGTAAAGTGTTGGTCCCATATTTCATGAGCGGAAAAAAAGATCCCAGAAAAAGCTTATTTCTCAAAAAATGTGGGCACAAATTTGTTCACATCCCTGTTAGTGAGCATTTCTCCTTTGCCAAGATAATCCATCCACCTGACAGGTGTGGCATATCAATAAGCTGATTAAACAGCATGATAATTACCAGGTTCGCAACTTTGGTTTTATAAGTGGGGGGGACATACAGTGCCTTGCAAAAGTATTCAACCCCCTTGGTGTTTTTCCTTTTTTGTTGCATTACAACCTGTAATTTAACTGCATTTTTATTAGGATTTCATGTAATGGACATACACAAAATAGTCCAAATTGGTGAAGTGAAATAAAAATAAAAAAATAAAAAAAATAATGGATAAGTGGTGCATGTATTTGCTATAAAGCCCCTAAATAAGATCTGGTGCAACCAATTACCTAAAGAAGTCACATAATTAGTTAAATAAAGTCCACCTGTGTGCAATCTAAGTGTCACATGATCTCAGTATATATACATATGTTCTGAAAGGCCCCAGAGTCTGCAACACCACTAAGCAAGGGGCACCAACAAGCAAGCGGCACCATGAAGACCAAGGAGCTCTCCAAACAGGTCAGGGACAAAGTTGTGTAGAAGTACAGATCAGGGTTGGGTTATAAAAAATATCCGAAACTTAGAACATCCCACGGAGCAACATTAAATCCATTATAAAAAAATTGAAAGAATATGGCACCACAACAAACCTGCCAAGAGAGTGCCACCCACCAAAACTCACGGACCAGGCAAGGAGGGCATTGATCAGAGAGGCAACAAAGAGACCAAAGATAACCCTGAAGGAGCTGCAAAGCTCCACAGCGGAGATTGGAGTATCTGTCCATAGGACCACTTTAAGCCGTACACTCCACAGAGCTGGGCTTTACGGAAGAGTGGCCAGAAAAAAGCCATTGCTTAAAGAAAAAAAATAAGCAACCACGTTTGTTGTTTGCCAAAAGGCATGTGGGAGACTCCCCAAACATATGGAAGAAGGTACTCTGGTCAGATGAGACTAGAATGTAGCATTTTGGCCATCAAGGAAAAAGCTATGTCTGGCGCAAACCCAACACCTCTCATCACCCCGAGAACACCTGGTGGCAGCATCATGCTGTGGGGAGGTTTTTCATCGGCAGGGATTAGGAAACTGGTCAGAATTGAAGGAATGATGGATGGCGCTAAATACAGGGAAATTCTTGAGGGAAACCTGTTTCAGTCTTCCAGAGATTTGAGACTGGGACGGAGGTTCACCTTCCAGCAGGACAATGACCCTAAGCATATTGCTAAAGCAACACTTGAGTGGTTTAAGGGGAAACATTTAAATGTCTTGGAATGGCCTAGTCAAAGCCCAGACCTCAATCCAATTGAGAATCTGTGGTATGACTTAAAGATTGCTGTACACCAGCGGAACCCATCCAACTTGAAGGAGCTGGAGCAGTAGGGCCTTGAAGAATGGGCAAAAATCCCAGTGGCCAGATGTGCCAAGCTTATAGAGACATACCCCAAGAGACTTGCAGCTCTAATTGCTACAAAAGGTGGCTCTACAAAGTATTGACTTTGGGGGGGGGGGGGTGAGAACCTCCTTCCCTCAGCCAGGGCATTGAAAATGGGTCGTGGATGGGTATTCCAGCATGACAATGACCCAAAACACACGGCCAAAGCAACAAAGGAGTGGCTCAAGAAGAAGCACATTAAGGTCCTGGAGTGGCCTAGCCAGTCTCCAAACCTTTATCCTATAGAAAATCTGTGGAGGGAGCTGAAGGTTCGAGTTGCCAAAAGTCACGCTCGAAACCTTAATGACTTGGAGAAGATCTGCAAAGAGGAGTGGGACAAAATCCCTCCTGAGATGTGTGCAAACCTGGTGGCCAACTACAAGAAACGTCTGACCTCTGTGATTGCCAACAAGGGTTTTGCCACCAAGTACTAAGTCATGTTTTGCAGAGGGGTCAAATACTTATTTCCCTCATTAAATTGCAAATCAATTTATAACATTTTTGACATGCGTTTTTCTGGATTTTTTTGGTTTTATTCGGTCTCTCACTGTTCAAATAAACCTACCATTACAAGTATAGACTGATCATTTCTTTGTCAGTGGGCAAACATATTTTCTTATTTTAGTTTTCGTCTTGAAACTATTCAATTTTGATTGAGGAGCTTTGAAGCTGACTGCCTGAGGCCTGAAGTAACCCATCCATTATTTATTATTCAATCAAGACAATACAGGGGGAATACTCTCAATCAGCACTTTAACTATAATTATCTAGCTAAATAAAAACAATCACCTCCAAAAAATCAGGCAACAGTGTTTTCCATAATTATGCAGAGGAGGTAGGTGTTCTCATGCATTTTGTCTGGCTTTGAAAGTCTTTAACCCATACTTTGCTAATTAAAGTCAGCACATAATGTTGTTGTCAATGAGTTTATGCCATTTTAGTTAGTTGTGAAAGTGCTGACTGGTCTAAAGTCACTTCATTTAAGGGGATGTCACTGCCTCAGGGTACCACTTTCATTACTTGATGTATGAAACAGTGAAAACTATCAGCCACACAGACAGGTTTATAATTTGCCGAAGAACTCTTTAAAAGGGTTCTTCAAGAACCCCATTTAATGGATCCTCAAATAACCTTTTGAAGAACCTTGTGGGGTTAATTTTTGAACTACTCCTCCCTCCCCTATTATTATTATTATTATTATTATTATTATTATGACTATTATTAGTAGTAGTAGTAATACGCTTAACAATAACACAATATTTTATTAGGATTTTAGTGGCAAAGCAGGATAAAAATATAAAAATATGAGGTGAACTCCCAGCAGAGCCCCAAGTCCAATGGGTATATCCTCTGGCATGTTGATGTTGGAATGTTGATGTTAATGTGCTGATGTTCTTCGTATCCATAGCCAGAAAGATTTGCAGTGCATGGTGATCGAACAGGTTTCCTGTTATGTTCATCAGAGGTGTAGGGAGGGTGAAGTCTGTGAATCCAAAAAATTGTAATTATACAGATGATTAACAAAACATGCACACGACAGTATTCATACCTTGGTTCTTGTGGTAAATGTGAATGTAAAAAACTATTTTGATGATGGTTTTCATACACATACCATGTCCATAATGTAGAGGGGATCCCTATGGGATTTTCATTGAAGAGGTAAGGGAGAATGGTACATGTGATCTACACATCACCATGCGCAATGCTAAGCGTTGGCTGGAGTGGTGTAAAGCTCGCGGCCATTGGACTCTGGAGCAGTGGAAATGAGTTCTCTGGAGTGATGAATCACGCTTCACCATTTGGCAGTCCGACAGAAGAGTCTGGGTTTGGCGGATGCCAGGAGAACGCTACCTGCCCCAATGCATGGTGCCAACTGTAACGTTTGGTGGAGGAGGAATAATAGTCTTGGGCTGTTTTTCATGGTTCGGGCTTAGCCCCCTAGTTCTAGTGAAGGGAAATCTTAACGCTACAGCATACAATGACACTAGACGATTCTGTGCTTCCAACTTTGTGGCAACAGTTTGGGGAAGGCCTTTTCCTGTTTCAGCATGACAATGCCCCTGTGCACAAAGCGAGATCCATTACAGAAATGGTTTGCCGAGATCGATGTGGAAGAATTTGACTGGCCTGCACAGAGCCCTGACCTCAACCCCATCGAACACCTTTGGGATGAATTGGAACGCCCACTGCGAGCCAGGCCTAATCGCCCAACATCAGTGCCCGACCTCACTAATGCTCTTGTGGCTGAATGGAAGCAATGTTCCAACATCTAGTGGAAAGCCTTCCAGAAGAGTGGAGGCTGTTAATGCAGCAAAGGGAAGACCAACTCCATATTAATGCCCATGATTTTGGAATGAGATGTTCGACGAGCAGGTGTCCACATACTTTTGGTCATGTAGTGTGTGTGCAATGGAGATACATTTTTTTACATATTTATTTTTTATTTATTGATCTCCCTTGCACAATTAATTTACTTTTGTAATGAGTTGACCTTCAGTCTATCACAGGGTGTTAATCTCAATCGAAAGGGGTACCAACGAGTCTGCATAAGAAGTAGCCCCTGTCATCAGTAACATTGGAATCATGTGTCATGACTTGAGAGATGAATACATGTATTTTCATGACTACAGGCAAATGTTTATTTTGGGGCTGAATGTGAAAGACTGTCCTATGCCCAAAGTTTTTAAGGGAAGAATATTTTTACGTGTCTATTTTATAAGGATAAAGCTAAAAACATTAACAACTTCATAGTTAAGAACACTTTAACAATATGAAGAACCAATATCACTCCCTAAAAACACAACCCTATGGAACAATCCTTGGATACCTTTTTAGAATTCACCGATAAATTGGTCCACATGGAAAACTAAAGGCATAGAAACCAAATATGACTTGGTAATGGGAAATGGGTGTATTTCAATGACAGAATTGAGGGGTAATTTTGGACATGCAATTTGAGGGTTCCATACAGTGAGGGAAAAAAGTATTTGATCCCCTGCTGATTTTGTACGTTTGCCCACTGACAAAGACATGATCAGTCTATAATTTTAATGGTAGGTTTATTTGAACAGCGAGAGACAGAATAACAACAAAAAAATCCAGAAAAACGCATGTCAAAAATGTTATAAATTGATTTGCATTTTAATGAGGGAAATAAGTATTTGACCCCTCTGCAAAACATGACTTAGTACTTGGTGGCAAAACCCTTGTTGGCAATCACAGAGGTCAGACGTTTCTTGTAGTTGGCCACCAGGTTTGCACACATCTCAGGAGGGATTTTGTCCCACTCCTCTTTGCAGATCTTCTCCAAGTCATAAAGGTTTCGAGGCTGACGTTTCGCAACTCGACCCTTCAGCTCCCTCCACAGATGTTCTATGGGATTAAGGTCTGGAGACTGGCTAGGCCACTCCAGGACCTTAATGTGCTTCTTCTTGAGCCACTCCTTTGTTGCCTTGGCCGTGTGTTTTGGGTCATTGTCATGCTGGAATACCCATCCACGACCCATTTTCAATGCCCTGGCTGAGGGAAGGAGGTTCTCACCCAAGATTTGACGGTACATGGCCCCGTCCATCGTCCCTTTGATGCGGTGAAGTTGTCCTGTCCCCTTAGCAGAAAAACGCCCCCAAAGCATTATGTTTCCACCTCCATGTTTGATGGTGGGGATGGTGTTCTTGGGGTCATAGGCAGCATTCCTCCTCCTCCAAACACGGCGAGTTGAGTTGATGCCAAAGAGCTCGATTTTGGTCTCATCTGACCACAACACTTTCACCCAGTTCTCCTCTGAATCATTCAGATGTTCATTGGCAAACTTCAGACGGGCATGTATATGTGCTTTCTTGAGCAGGGGGACCTTGCGGGCGCTGCAAGATTTCAGTCCTTCACGGCGTAGTGTGTTACCAATTGTTTTCTTGGTGACTATGGTCCCAGCTGCCTTGAGATCATTGACAAGATCCTCCCGTGTAGTTCTGGGCTGATTCCTCACCGTTCTCATGATCGTTGCAACTCCACGAGGTGAGATCTTGCATGGAGCCCCAGGCCGAGGGAGATTGACAGTTATTTTGTGTTTCTTCCATTTGCGAATAATTGCACCAACTGTTGTCACCTTCTCACCAAGCTGCTTGGCGATGGTCTTGTAGCCCATTCCAGCCTTGTCTAGGTCTACAATCTTGTCCCTGACATCCTTGGAGAGCTCTTTGGTCTTGGCCATGGTGGAGAGTTTGGAATCTGATTGATTGATTGATTGCTTCTGTGGACAGGTGTCTTTTATACAGGTAACAAGCTGAGATTAGGAGCACTCCCTTTAAGAGTGTGCTCCTAATCTCAGCTCGTTACCTGCATATAAGACACCTGGGAGCCAGAAATCTTTCTGATTGACAGGGGGTCAAAGACTTATTTCCCTCATAAAAATGCAAATCAATTTATAAAATTTTTGACATGCATTTTTCTGGATTATTTTGTTGTTATTCTGTCTCACTGTTCAAATAAACCTACCATTAAAATTATAGACTGATCATTTATTTGTCAGTGGGCAAACGTACAAAATCAGCAGGGGATCAAATACTTTTTTTCCCTCACTGTATCAGGAGGTTTCGATTTGGAATCGTTTGGACATCGGAGTCATCTTGAGGTAGCCATATTTGGGTCAGAGAGGGATGTTCATATCATGGGTGGGATGTACGGAACCTTGCAGAGAGCCCATCCAACTGATAATCTCTTGGGAAAAAAGTGTAGGCTACTGGAACTGGGACTTGAAGAGAGCTAATGTTGGGATGGAGGGAGTGTTGGAACATAACTAACGAAATTGGAGTTGACGAGGTTTGCACTTGGTCCTGTATGGACTAATGTGTAGAATTTATTGCAAAGGGGACATGGTTCACAAGTTCTACAGTGCAACGGCAGAGTAATGTCTTGGGTGTAAGGCTAACAATGACTCAATGATCCATGTCTTCTGGGAGTGCAATGAAGTTCGGGAGTTGTGGGCGGAGTTGGAATGTTGGCTGTCAAAGGTAATGCAATGTAAATTTGCTTTTGGTCCGTCTGACTGCATATTTCGGGACATGGCAAGTGGGGTTGCAGTGAGATGCCCGATGGGTTGGACGATGCTTTTCTCGTCAATCATCTTGAAGGGACTTGTGCTTGGAAGCTGGAGATCAACCAATCCTCCATTGTTAACACAATGGAAAGATCAAATGCTTTATTATCTACAGTAAATGTTAAAAGTGTGTGTACGATAGAGGGAAACAAAGTAGTGCAGTTTGAGCCCATGTGGTGGAGAGTGATACGGGTGCTGGAGATGGGGGCGTGTGAGAGCAGGGGGGTCTGGGCAGGGGTGATGTTGTGGATGGTTGTGTGTGTCTGTATGTTGTCATTTTGTAAGTGTATGTTTTGTATTGTAAAAAAATAAGACAAAGTAAAATCTTAAAAGGCGTCATTTGCTGCTTTTTGTATGCGTCAAGTCCCAGCGGTTCTAGTGTTGAGGACAAATGATTGATTGAAATAATCTGTAGTGGAGGGGATCGCGTCTGTGTGCTTTCTAAAGCGCCTTTACTGTGTGACATATTTAGTGTCATTCACATAACATATTCCAGCCATTACCATTATCTATACTGTCCTCTGTGGTAACTTTCCAATTCACTGATCATAGCCCTTTTATTCCTCTAAAGCAGAAATAATAAAATGTAAAATGCACTCCTAGAGCAATTCAGCAATCTGTTTATCAGATTTCATCCCGGAGTCCACAGCAGTCTGCAGTTGAAAAAATGTGTAAGGTGTCACAAAAGGCAAAGCAATACCTCGATCAAGATGACTGTTATGGGCAGCCAATGACATCTGACTTCAGTGTGTCTTTCATGGGCTCTTGCCCATACTTTCATCTCTACTTTTACACAATGCTGACGATAGTGAGGGGAGATAGACATCAACACCTTGCGACTGCCGGTCCAATAACGCTCTCTGGCAATAACCTTCCCCAGACTCTGTTGTGACGTTGGCCATCCTGACATGTTCAATTCCCACAGAACACTTTCACACTCATTGTCATTTGTCACATGTCGCGCCACTGACAGTGGAGTGACTTTTCTATACAACACATGGTTTGTTCTGACCAGGCTTCCGTTTCACTCTTGGTGCACAAGCAACCAGGAAGGAGAGATAACTGACACTGACCAATCATGTTATCCCTATGCCTGTTTGTTCTCTTCATGTACAGTGCCTTCAGAAAGTATTCACACCCCTTGACTTTTTCCACATTTTGTTGTTACAGCCTGAATTTAAAATAGATTACATTTAGATTGTGTCACTGGCCTACACACAATACCCCATAATGTCAAAGTAGAATTCAGTTTTTGGAAATTTTTACAAATTAATTAAAAATGAAAAGCTGAAATGTCTTGAGTCAAGTATTCAACCACTTTGTTATGGCAAGCTTAAATAAGTTCAGGAGTAATAATGTGCTTAAGTCACAAAATAAGTTACATGGACTCACTCTGTGTGCAATAATAGTGTTTAACATTGTTTTTGAAAATAACAAAGGGACCACAAAGACCAGGGACGTTTTCCAATGCCTCGCAAAGAAGGGCACCTAAAAAAGCAGACATTGAATATCCCTTTGAGCATGGTGAAGTTATGAATTACACTTTGGATGGTGTATCAATACACCCATTCACTACAAAGATACAGGCATCCTTCCTAACTCCGTTGCCGGAGAGGAAGGAAACCGCTCAGGGATTTCACCATGAGACCAATGGTGACTTTAAAACAGTTTCAGAGTTTAATAGCTGTGATAGGAGAAAACTGAGGATGGATCAACAACATTGTAGTTACTCCACAATACTAACCTAAATGACAGTGAAAAAAAGGAAGCCTGTACAGAATACAAATATTCCAAAACATGCATCCTATTTGCATAAGGCACTAAAATAAAACTTTAAAAAATGTGGCAACGAAATGACATTTATGTTCTGAATAAAAAGCGTTATGTTTGGGGCAAACACATCACTGAGTACCACTCTTCATATTTTCAAGCATGGTGGTGGCTGCATCATGTTGTGGAGATGCTTGTTATCGGCAAGGACTTGAAAGTTGTAATAGGAGAATGCACAAGGTGCAATTTCGAAATTGGCTAGTACATCATCAGTTTTCCTCTTGTCATGTCAGTTATTGCATACCTTAGAGAGCTATTTATAACTTGTCTAGATCAACTAGCCCCATGTCAGCTAACGTTTTTTAGCTAGGTTTTGTTAGCCTATCGATTATTATTTTTTTGGTAATGTTTGAGTCACTCATATCACATTAATCACATTAGACATGGCAAAATGTATAGAATTGCAAGAAAATGATCTTTAAAACTGCACAAATGTATCTGCACCCCATGACACAATATTCTCTCAACCAAGAGCTGTGTGAACAGTTTGTTTCATGAACAGTGCCCATAGAAATAGACGTGGCGTGTGCGGGATGTTCCCCAATGCTGGAAGATGGGCCTGAGTTAAACATGTTTGGGAACTCCTAATAAAAACATCTGTCTTGTACAGAACTGTACTCGACACAGACCGGTGCGCCAATCAGAGCTACAGTAGGCCTATATGCAAATAAACCATTTGCCACACGGGCCTGCCATCATTCTCTTTGAACTGGACTGTGTGTTAACAGGCAGTAGCAACAGCGTGACTTTAGATCATTAGAAAGCATTCACCAAAAGCCACAAAATACACCTGAATGGATTTCTGCAAATATGTAAATACCACGGGAGTCCTCTTACCTTTGGGAACTTTACAGTCCTATTTATCAAAGAACCATGGAAGGTAGGCTCTCTCCCTCAGTTGCCTATGCACATCAACAACATCAAAATCAACAACTAATGTTAGCCAGAGCGAGATGAGCTAAAGTCTAACGAGGGAACAGTAGATAAACCCTCAAACCTTTTCAGCGTGTAGTTGGCAGTCAAAATTGCACTGATAAACAATTTGGAAAAGTAGCCTGCCTGCCAATGCATGCTTGTCCCAACCCACATTTTGTCAACTGAGTGGGGACTTGCCTGCCTGCCCACCCATTTGATCAATGCCAAATACATTTGATTGACAACTAAGAGATATGCTAACTGTGGATAAGTCGTTCAAGTTCAGCATAGCTACATAGCAAAGTGATTCAGATTTCTTGCTAGCTAACCAAATGACAACTGCATCTCTAGCTGTAGCCAAAAAATTTGTCCACTTACCCACTCGTCCAATGACATGACATCCTCCCAGCAGCAGCTAGCTAATGTTAGGCTCCGTGTTTTTCTTGGTAAATAAATAGCTGCATACAGTTGAAGTCGGAAGTTTACATACACCTTAGCCAAATACATTTAAACTCAGTTTTTCACAATTCCTGACATTTAATCCTAGTAAAAATTCCCTGTCTTAGGTCAGTTAGGATCACCACTTTATTTTAAGAATGTGAAATGTTAGAATAATAGTAGAGAGAATGATTTATTTAAGCTTTTATTTATTTCATCACATTCCCAGTGGGTCAGAAGTTTACATACACTCAACTAGTATTTGGTAGCATTGCCTTTAAATTGTCAAACATTTCGGGTAGCCTTCCACAAGCTTCCCACAATAAATTGGGTGAATTTTGGCCCATTCCTCCTGACAAGAGCTGGTGTAACTGAGTCAGGTTTGTAGGCCTCCTTGCTCGCACATGCTTTTTCAGTTCTGCCCACAAATGTTCTATAGGATTGAGGTCAGGGCTTTGTGATGGCCACTCCAATACTTTGACTTTGTTGTCCTTAAGCCATTTTGCCACAACTTTGGAAGTATGTTTGGGGTCATTGTCCATTTGGAAGACCCATTTGCGACCAAGCTTTAACTTCCTGACTGATGTCTTGAGATGTTGCTTCAATATATCCACATAATTTTCCTTCCTCATGATGCCATCTATTTTGTGAAGTGCGCCAGTCCCTCCTGCAGCAAAGCACCCCCACAGCATGATGCTGCCACCCCCGTGCTTCACGGTTGGGATGGTGTTCTTCGGCTTGCAAGCGTCCTCCTTTTTCCTCCAAACATAACAATGGTCATTATGGGCAAACAGTTCTATTTTTGTTTCATCAGACAAGAGGACATTTCTCCAAAAAGTACAATCGTTGTCCCCATGTGCAGTTGCAAACCGTAGTGTGGCTTTTTTATGGTGGTTTTGGAGCAGTGGCTTCTTCCTTGCTGAGCGGCCTTTCAGGTTATGTCGATATAGGACTTGTTTTACTGTGGATATAGATACTTTTGTACCTGTTTCCTCCAGCATCTTCACAAGGTCCTTTGCTGTTGTTCTGGGATTGATTTGCACTTTTCGCACCAAAGTACGTTCATCTCTAGGAGACAGAACGCGTCTCCTTCCTGAGCGCTATGACGGCTACGTGGTCCCATGGTGTTTATACTTGCGTACTATTGTTTGTACAGATGAACGTGGTACCTTCAGGGGTTTGGAAATTGCTCCCAAGGATGAACCAGACTTGTGGAGGTCTACAATTTATTTTTCTGAGGTCTTGGCTGATTTCTTTTGATTTTCCCATGATGTCAAGCAAAGAGGCACTGAGTTTGAAGGTAGACCTTGAAATACATCCAGAGGTACACCTCCAATTGACTCAAATGATGTCAATTAGCCTATCAAAAGCTTCTAAAGCCATGACATAATTTTCTGGAATTTTCCAAGCTGTTTAAAGGCACCGTCAACTTAGTGTATGTAAATTTCTGACCCACTGGAATTGTAATACAGTGAATTATAAGTGAAATAATCTGTCTGTAAACAATTGTTGGAAAAAGGACTTGTGTCATGCACAAAGTAGATGTCCTAACCGACTTGCCAAAACTATAGTTTGTTAACAAGAAATTTGTGGAGTGGTTGAAAAACGAGTTTTAATGACTCCAACCTAAGTGTATGTAAACTTCCGACTTCAACTGTAAATAGATAAGCTAAACTATTAGCCACGTTATGACTGACTTGTGATCATTGCCCTTGTTAGTTTGATTGTATTGACATTCCCAGCCTTCATTACATTCATACATTTTTATCCGAAATATTGAGTCATTAAAAACTGAAACAGTGCATCCTTAATGGCTGGAGGCACAAAACAATGTACCAGGCCAGCTGTGATTTACAACCTTTATAGTAATATTTGTTGGACTACCAAGAAATGTATTGGTGAATTATATGAATCATGCATTGAGCTGCATCCATCTGTTCTGCCAACAATGCCTTACTGTACGTCATGGAATTTTGAGTCAAATAGAACCTATTTTTAAAACTTCTTATAAAGTTGGTTTTGTAGCATAAACTGGGGATTTGATATTTTTTACTGATATTATGATTGTCTGTTTGTTTCATATCTGCAAAGTAGTTAAAACACTGTCAGTTCCACTTTAATAAATGCAATAGTATTTTACCTTTTAAGAGGGTAGCTTAGGGCATTGGAGTGGACACTATATGGTATAGTATGGTCACCTTTTAATGACTCTCCTCAATTATTCAACTGGGTTTCTCATCACCCGAGTGAAGTGGTTTCCTTTCCTTTCCTCTGGTTAACGACCTGACCGCATTATCACCAAACAAGGCCTGGATATCCTCAGGTCAACACGGGTTATGGTAATTACGGGGAACCTGTCATCTACCGTAATGAAATGACCAGGCACGGTTAAGAGATCCACAGACCTACGAAAAGGCTCTTATGACACACAAGTGTGATTGCCTGTAACACTAGCAGGTGTGTCGCCGGATGATAAGTTGTAGGTCCTCTGAGTGGTGGCCTGTTTTTTTTGTCCCGGCTTCCTGACGCCACAGAGCGAACATAATGTCTGGGATCTGATGCTAACTCATGCCAGGGTTAGACCTTGACAGGCATGAGAAACAAAAGCTTTCTGAACAGAGCACTATAAGGCCTAACTGAAGTTTAGCTCTGTTTCAGACCATGATCCAGTAATATTGGGGGATATTTGTACAAGGGATGTTGTTAGGGGAGGGTAACCTATGAGGTTTGATGGAAGTCATGAGAAGATCAGAGCTTTACATAAGGGATGTTAAGATTGAAAAGCTGTAAGGGAATTATGTTTCCTCTTCATGATACATTGTCTGTTCTGATAATAGGACATTCACCCAGAATACTCTTCATCGTGGAAAGGTTCATCATGGTTCCCTGATCTGGACTGTCATGCCTTTGGTATATTGCATCTCAGCTTGTAAGTCATCTGAAGGAAAATACATGGTCTGTTTAAATGTAAGAAATTAACTGCAAAAATAAACTGCTGATACTTTATAAGATAAGCTACTGTATGTGAGGGACCTTTCGGTCAGCAAAATAATGGATTGTATGTGTACTGAATAACGTCAGCCCATGTGGCCCCTCAGAACTAGGGTAACCCACCCCTACCCTTCACCTTATAACCTACACAAGCACAGCAGCAGAAATCATCAAATTGTTTGTTTCAGCAGAAAAATGCTGTTTAACTATGAATTGATTATAAGTATTCAACTATGTCTAACTATTTGTCTTCTGAAACAAAGGCAATTGAGTGTATACATACTATTAATCTATCAAATACTTAAACCATGTTTTTCAGGCCATATATCATATTGATTGCAGTGAGTGTAATCGTAACCATTAGCTCTACTGTAGGAAAAATTACTCTTGTGAATGTCATACTTTTATGAAATTGAGCAGTTGGGATTTGATTTGATGTGTCCGAAGTCAGTCTGTAGGGAATAGCGCTATTCTGGCATCCTTTTTTGTTGTTGAGCATAACTGTATACTTTGTGTGTTTGCCAGGCCGCAAAAGTAAAAGCATCCCCTGGTAATTGTTTTACTGGGGCATTTATTGCCCTTCCTATAACCCTTGACGAGATCAGAATTCATTCCTCGTTTTGCCTGTAGGGCAAACTATTTAAGGCAACCACTTTATTGACGAGAGACTGAATCAAAAAGTAAAATGCGCCAACATTTTGATGAGCTTTGCACTTAACAACCTACCATTCCTGTGACACTGTGTCAATCTATTCGGTAACTAACTGTGCCAGGGTTGTTTCCTTTTTCACAGAAGGCAAAAGTATGAAATGACAGCAGTGTGCATGTTGTGATTTTATGCTGCGTTGTGATTTCAAATCAGTTTGTCCATATTACAACAATGTCTTGGTTAGGACAACAACACTCGACCTTTGCTTATCATTAATACTGTATGTCACACTACAAACTTGGCACGACAATTCACTAGAGCAGTGGTAAGGAAGCAGTCACTGTGACGCCTGCCAACTCATAGTCAAAGCTGACCCCTACATATTACATATCACATCCATTTAGTCAATAAAGGAACAAAGGGCATTTATTCATCCAGACACACTGGCTGCATGCTCTTTTCCTCCTTGATTAAGGGCCGCGTCACTCAGGCCCTACGTTAATTCCACTGTTGTCTGCCATTTCTCAAGCCAGGCACTTAGTCCCTTACTGCACAGCTCTAGAAAATAACAAAACATGCAATTATATATTCGTATAATTTGGGCATTCACTTCAGACAAACATTATCTTTGAATATCGTCAATACTGGCTACAGTAGTCACAATACTTACTTGACTTATTCCCTTTAGCTCCTAGTGGAGCTACTCAGTGTTTCCCCTATATTCATTTAGCAGCGGTGGCCCACTGCTTTGTTTGTTGCCACCGCTGCAAAAAAGATGATGTAACTTTGTATATACAGTATATATATATTTCTGCCGAGACGCACTTTTAAATGGATAGTCGTTGGCTCAATGACTGGAAGTCTATGAGAACAGCTAGCATGTCATTGCGCTAACGCTAGTAGCAATGCACCCCCTTACCCTTGCTTTGTCTTTTGCGAGGACGCACAGACTTCTCCTTGCCACTCAGCAACAGGGTGTGTGTCAGTGTGGTAACAGGAATGGCTGACAACAGCAAGACATCTGACCATATGGTCAATAAGATTGTTATGCTAGAGGAGGAGGAGATTGTGTCTGCGAGATCGTCTGCGACATAGCTCACACAGGTTATTGGCCTGGATGGATATTGTCTCGAAGAACGAAGTAGATTGTCATTAATCAGCTTCAATATATACAGTGCATTCGGAAAGTATTCAGACCCCTTGACTTTTTCCACATTTTGTTACGTTACAGCCTTACTCTAAAATGGATCAAATTGTTATTTCCCCTCATCAATCTACACACAATACGCTATAATGACAAAGCAAAAACAGGTTTTTAGAAATTTTTGCAAATGTATTCAAAATAAAAAACGGATAACATTTACATAAGTATTCAGACCCTTTACTCAGTACTTTGTAAAGCACCTTTGGCAGCGATTACAGCCTCGAGTCTTCTTGGGTATGATGCTACAAGCTTGGCACACCTGTATTTGGGGAGTTTCTCCCATTCTTCTATGCAGATCCTCTCAAGCTCTGTCAGGTTGGATGGATGGGGCACGTCGCTGCACAGCTATTTTCAGGTCTCTCCAGAGATCGAGAGTTTGATCGGGTTCAAGATTGGGCTCTGGCTGGGCCACTCAAGGACATTCAGAGACTTGTCCCAAAGCCACTCCTGCGAGGTCCTGACCGCTTTCGAGCAGGTTTTCTTCAAGGATCTCTCTGTACTTTGCGCCGTTCATCTTTCCCTCGATCCTGACTAGTCTCCCAGTCCCTGCCGCGGAAAAACATCCCCACAGCATGATGCTGCCACCACCATGCTTCACCGTAGGGATGGTGCCAGGTTTCCTCCAGACGTGAAGCTTGGCATTCAGGCCAAATAGTTCAATCTTGGTTTCATCAGAGCAGAGAATCTTGTTTCTCATGGTCTGAGAGTTCTCCAAGAGGTCTGTCGTGTGCCTTTTACTGAGGAGTGGATTCCACCTTGCCGCTCTACCATAAAGGCCTGATTGGTGGAGTGCTGCTGAGTTGGTTGTCCTTCTGGAAGGTTCTCCCGTCTCCACAGAGGAACTCTGGAGCTCTGTCAGAGTGACCATCGGGTCCTTAGTCACCTCCCTGACCAAGGCCCTTCTCCCCCGATTGCTCAGTTTGGCCAGGCGGCCAGCTCCAGGAAGAGTATTGGTGGTTTGAAACTTCTTCCATTTAAGAATGGTGGAGGCCACTGTGTTCTTGGGGACCTTCAATGCTGCAGCCATTTTTTGGTACCCTTCCTCAGATCTCTGCCTCGACACAATCATGTCTCGGGGCTCTACGAACAATGCCTTTGACCTCATGGCTTGGTTTTTGCTCTGATATCAACTGTGGGACCTTATAAAGACAGGTGTGTGCCTTTCCAAATCATGTGCAATCAATTCAATTTACCACAGGTGGACTCCAATCAAGTTGTAGAAACATCTCAAGGATGATCAATGGAAACAGGATGCACCTTAGCTCAATTTCGAGTCTCATAGCAAGTGGTCTGAATACTTATGTAAATAAGGTATTTGTGTTTTTCATTTTTAATACATTTGCTAAAAAAAAAAAAAAAAAAAGTTTTTTGCTTTGTCATAACGGTGTATTGTGTGTAGATTGAGATTTCTATTCCTTTTGTGGAAAAAGGGAAGGGGTCTGAATACTTTCCGAATTCACTGTATATTCTAGAATTTAACTATACACTGTGTGTTATCATTTTGACTTCCATCACACATACTCTGCGTAGTATATTTCTATCTACAACCTGTTAAATGTAGCCTCACACTGAACAAGTCCCAAGTAAAGTGAAGCCTCTTTCGCCACTCTAGATTTCCCATCTACAGGCTGTCAGTGTGTCTGACTCCTCACTGTGCGTTCCTCACAAACACGCAACACAGTCTATCACCGCTGTTATTCTTTATACCTGACATCAAAGCTGTCTTGGAATTACAAGTGTTGGAAGTGAGTGACGAACGACATCATTTGAGAGCTTGTCTCATGCCCACGCTCGCCTTAAAGCCTTGGACTACATTTTTCAGCACTGACTCTGGCAAGAGGGTAGAAACAACTTTAGCGCTTGTAAGAGAGGACTCTTAAACGTGTTATTTAAAGACTTTCATGTTGAGTGCAGGGCACCATTAGAACACTACGTAGATAATGTTTGTAGAGTTTTTTTTTATTACACGCTATAGCGATCATAAAGATTTAGCATTTGTATCCCCTTGAGGTGGTAGAAATTGTGTTGACACACGCTGCTGTTGCGAAAGTGGGTTACGTGGAACATTATCCATTCGGCAGTCATGTATAATATAGCTCACAGTGGCAGGTACAACATGGACCCCTGGGCGTTTGTGTCATGTGCTCCAGATTGTATTAAAAGCCCTGCTTACAGTGATGACTTAGTGCCACAATACTACAGTATATTAATAAGTCATGTAACATACTGACTGGTTTCCATGGAGCAGGCGTTGCAGGCGCTGCTGCCAGCAATTGACAATGTACAAACAGAATACAGACAAGTCAATACACAGATTATACAATCTAAATACAGTAAACATAAAACATAACTCTGGAGGTGATTTACAGTGAGGATATACAATAGTGCCATAGTGAAGTGAATAGATTCTTCGATGTACTAGTGTAGTAATAACAAAGTTACTGCATTGCAAATTAGTCTTTTACATTCGAAAGGCAAATCGAAAGTAATTTTTAAATACTTCACTGAATTATCGTGAACCCAAGCTGCTTAGACAAGGTCTTATAGGCTGCATCTGCACACAAATACATTGACATGAGATGCATGCACTTTGATAATTTGGGCCCAGATTTGAGATGCTTAATTTCACTTTGAGGAATATATGTGCTGACTCTGAATGTTTACACAGGGCACGTAAATGCACTCCTGTCCAGTGTTGTTGTCTTGAGAACCGTTTGTGACAGTAACTCATCTCCACTGCTTGCAATCCTCATTCCCTTTCAGTCTCCCAGCATGCACAGCAGCCGTCGGTTGTGATGGTAACCGTGACACTCACTATGCTGTATCTCCTAGGTTACGTCTACTCTCAGAACGGCCACAGGCGCGGCGTCAAAGCTCGGCTAATGAAGCTCTTACCGTGCTCTGCCGCCAAAAAGTCGTCTGCCAGTAGCCAAAGCAAGTGTCTTTCTCTCTCTCATAACATTTTTCTCTCACTCATTTTCTTTCTTTCCCCCCTTTACCTCTCTTTCCCCCTAACTGTTATCCTACCTCCCACCCTTTATTCTGTGGTACTGTAGTACAGTAATAATATAATAATATGCTATTTAGCAGACGCTTTTATCCAAAGTGACTTACAGTCATGTGTGCATACATTTTTACGTATGGGTGGTCCCGGGGATCGAACCCACTACCCTGGCGTTACAAGCACCATGCGCTACCAATTGAGCTACAGAGGACCATACAGTCAGTGAGGTTTTTGAAAGGAACATCAGGCCAGCAGTCACTGCTTCTCCAGTCTGTTCTCTGGTGTCCTCATCTTATGTGGCTGGCCACTGGCCAGAGATGCCGCCAAGGAAACATTTTTAGAGGCCTAATCCTTACTTCAGATTCTACAAAGAATGTGGGACCTAATACCAAAGTCTAATCCCTCCCTTTTCAAATCAATTTCAAACTTCATAGAGTGAGCTCCTTAATGTCATGAGAAAAACGGTGCATGGGAAAAGACATGCAAATGCCAATATGGAAGATGTCAATGAACTGGGTTAGACACTGAAGCCAAGGTGTTAAACAAAGTTTGAAGTCTGATACAACCCACCTGTTTATTGTCCTTTATTGTCTATTAAATAACACAAACATTTATTGAAACCCTATGACTATATCATAACTGAGTCAGTAGAAATGGGTGAATCATTAATCTGGGTTGTCACTGTCTGTGTGTGCCTGTGTGTGTCCCATTCATCATCCAACAAGCCCACTGTAGAGGCAGACTCCATAGCTCTGTTGAAGAATCACCCCTCACGCAGTTTCTTACCTCACTGTGTGGTGCCAACATGCGCAGTGGACTGGACAGACTCACCATGGCCTTTGTGTGTGATTAATTGACTTGACAGTGTGCGTGATGGCAGGATTTGATTATAGCAATCTGAGGACGACGAGCACTTTGTCATTAGCATAACAAACCAGATCACAAGATATTGTAGTCTTTTGGAGTCGGAGCATAGGGTTTTCATCAGCATCAAAGGGAAACTCTGAAATTGGCAGCATATGAGCTATGAAAGTGTCTTCCCTATCCTATTGATGCTTGTAGACACACACACACACACACACACTTCAGCAGGTTAATCCAATACTGAGAAGAGATGTGGCATTTTGGCCACCGTCCACAAGACTCCTCTCAGGGCTAATGAGGGGTGGCGAGACGCTGGCATACCTCAGGTGAGTGTGTGCAAGAGAGAATATTCAAGTGCTCGGCTCTGAGGACAACCGCTGGCGTTGACAGACCCGAGACGGCGGCTGCCAACATTACAGACCCATTAAAGCGCCTCTCCGAGTTCAGCGGCCCTTATCTCGAGGAGGCTCCCTGCCAGAGGGCCGTTGTTCCTGGGTCTAGATAACGCTAATTACCTCTGCTGTGATATTTCATGAGGAGAGATCAGGACACCGCCAAGCGTTTGGGGGTTTTGCTCAGTTTTGTCATGTAACATTTTGTAATGAAGGGACCAGGTGAGGATGTGAAAAGATCTTCCATGATTGGTTGGCTTTGGAAGTGTGCTAGAAGTTTACCCTTAAGCCTAATGTCAAATAACATCAAATTGTAGGGATCATCAAGTGGGTATGGCTAAACTGACAATGACTGTACGCTACTAGCCTATATTCTACCCCTCCTGAGACTGATACTGTGTGTCTGAGATTCACCTGGCTGTAGGCCTTTAAGACATTACAGTGGGGTATGCGTGAATGGCATTTCAATGGGATTACATTAGCAACATGGGTGATAATTTTTTATCACATTAGATAACAGCGACAGGTGAGCTGGTTCCAATACTTATTCATCTCAGCCCTCTGGGCTAGTGTATCCTTATTTCCTCCTCCTATAACAATCAAACATTTCGAAGTGGCTATAGACTCCTTTGGCTCACTATGGTGGAGAGTTGATTCTGAGCAGTCATTTTATAGACCCTGTATTTAAGCTGCTATGCTATGGTAATGGTATGCTATCCCCAGTATTATATAACAATAGCCTGTGAAGTAACTGGTTTCACAATAGCTGCAGTGCTTACTTAAGGATCCAGAATTAGCATGTTTAGAAGAAGTGTTTGACATTCATATCATTGACTCAATTAACCTTGCTGCTATAATACAAACTAGTGTATGGTAGAGCACTATTGTTTCTTATAAATCCTTTGTTTAACGTGGCTAGTGTAAATTACACACTGCTAATCTCTGTTCTTAGATGACGAGTCAGTGCTGTGAGGTCTTTGTGGGCTCCAGAACGCCCTGTGGCTCTGCACAACTGACTGAAATAGGACAGGACACTCTTTTCTTTTATGGGTGAAATGCAGCCAATTGTGTTAAGCTTCTGAATGAGTCTGACTCCTCCTTCCTCCTCTCCAGACAGCGTGGAGGATGAGTTGGAGCTGTCGGCCGTCCGCCATCGCCCCGAGGGCCTGGAGCAACTGGAGGCCCTGACCCGCTTTAACCGCAAGGAGCTGCAGATCCTCTACCGAGGCTTCAAGAACGTAAGTGGCCCAGTTTTACCGCGCATCCAAAGCCATTGAGAGAACATGCACTGTCTTTTTTGTCTCTCCGCTAAGGTCCTCCTCCAAATATACACTGCCAGTCAAAAGTTTGGACACACCTACTCATTCAAGGGTTTTTCTTAATTTTTACATTTTTTTACATTGTAGAATAATAGGGAAGACATCAAAACTATGAAATAACACATATGGAATCATGTAGTAAACAAAAAAGTGTTAAACAAAACAAAATATATTTTATATTTGAGATTCTTCAAATAGCCACACTTTGCCTTGATGACAGCTTTGCACACTCTTGGCATTCTCTCAACCAGCTTCACCTGGAATGCTTTTCCAACAGTCTTGAAGGAGTTCCCGCATATGCTGAGCACTTGTTGGCTGCTTTTCCTACACTCTGTGGTCCGACTCATCCCAAACCATCTCAATTGGGTTGAGGTCGGGGGATTGTGGAGGCCAGGTCATCTGATGCAGCACTCACTCTCCTTCACATCGCCTGGAGGTGTGTTGGGTCATTGTCCTGTTGAAAAACAAATGATAGTCCCACTAAGCCCAAACCAGATGGGATGGCATATCACTGTAGAATGATGTGGCAGCCATGCTGGTTAAGTGTGCCTTGAATTCTAAATAAATCACAGACAGTGTCACCAGAAAAGCACCCCCATACCATAACACCACCACCTCCATGCTTTACGGTGGGAAATACACATGCAGAGATCATCCATTCTCACACACCGCGTCTCACAAAGACACAGTGGTTGGAACCAAAAATCTCCAATTTGGACTCCAGCCCAAAGGACACATTTCCACATGTCTAATGTCCATTGCTCGTGTTTCTTGGCCCAAGCAGGTCTCTAATTCTTATTGGTGTCCTTTAGTAGTGGTTTCTTTGCAGCAATTCGACCATGAAGGCCTGATTCACACAGTCCCCTCTGAACAGTTGATGTTGAGATGTGTCTGTTACTTGAACTCTGTGAAGCATTTATTTGGGGTGAATTTGTGAGGCTGGTAACTCTAATGAACTTATCCTCTGCAGCAGAGGTAACTCTGGGTCTTCCATTCCTGTGGCGGGCCTCATGAGAGCCAGTTTCATCATAGCACTTGATGGTTTTTGTGACTGCACTTGAAGAAACTTTCAAAGCTCTTGAAATGTTCCGCATTGACTGACCTTCAAGTAATGATGGACTGTCGTTTCTCTTTGCTTATTTGAGCTGTTCTTGCCATAATATGGACTTGGTCTTTTACCAAATAGGGCTATCTTCGGTATACCCCCACCTACCTTGTCACAACACAACTGATTGGCTCAAACGCATTAAGAAGGGAAGAAATTCCACAAATTAACTTTTAAGAAGGCACACCTGTTAATTGAGATGCATTCCAGGTGACTACCTCATGAAGCTGGTTGAGAGAATGCCAAGAGTGTGCAAAGCTGTCATCAAGGCAAAGGGTGGCTATTTGAAGAATCTCAAATACATTTTGATTTGTTTAACACTTTTTTGGTTACATGATTCCATATGTGTTATTTCATAGTTTTGATGTCTTCACTATTATTCTACAATGTAAAAAAAAAAAGTAAAAAAAAAGAAAAACCCTTGAATGAGTAGGTGTGTCCAAACTTTTGACTGGTACTGTACATCCAGTCGAATTCGTGTCTCCATTCTTAGACAGCTTTCTTTTTTTTTCTACTATGGCCAGATGTGTTGATGTTTAGTCTACTTGCTACACTTGTTTTTACTTTCAAAAGAAAACCTGATCTATTGAACTTCATTCCGACTGCTTTATTGAGCTCTTGTTGGTGCAGGGGGAAACTTCTTTTCAATTGTCCCCTAACCTTGGGTTCATGGCATTTCAACTCTGCCTAAGGAATTGTAGGGGGCATTGAAAGTATTCAATAGGTTTAATGGCCAAATATAATTGTTTTATCACCTGCGTGTAGAAGTGTGACCTTCTGTCAAATGGCACAAGTGTAATCACAGTTGGAAGATTTCTCACTCGAGAATATTCTAGAGTACTCAAGGAACAATTAGGTCATACTTAGTCATAAGCTAGAATGGAATATATTCTAATGTACAATCGGGTCATACAAAGATCCTTAGGGAGGTACGTATACAATCGAAATCTTCACTTCTGTTGTGAACCGTAATGAGATGACCCAGAATGAATTTGACCCAAATTGGATGGTGACAAATGGAAGAAGGGTAGAAGGGGGAGCCAACAGCCTATGATACCTGCATCCCGAGTGGCCCTGGCCCCCATGGCCCCTAACCCGAGACCCTGGAAGGCACGGAGGTGAACTCTACCCATTAGCCCTTCACCACAGGAGACTGGGAATAGGGGTTGATAAGTGGTCTAATGAGTGAGGCAGCTGTTAATTGGCACCCTGTAGTCTCCCTGACTCCTTGCCCCAATGGGATCTTTTACACCCCTTCCGCTTCCCTACCTCTAGAGCTTTTTGTTTTCTCTCCTCTTTAACCAAGACCAGGGTTTTAAAGGTAGGCTCAGCGATATGTCGTAGATGCAGAAAATAAATGGCAAAGTGCGTCAATTTCTGCAACAACTAAGGCTGTTGAAGTGCGAGGCTCACACTTCTCCGCTGTTTTGGTACCGTGACTATCACTCTGTAACAGCGTGAAGGGAACCCATGCACATGTGCAGATACTGTGTGTGACTGTGTGAGAGTGAAGTCTTGCATCTCGCTCATTTCAATATCTGCGGTGCTGCTCATGTCAACGTCATTTCGCTGAGTCTACCTTTAAGGTGGCATTTGGTCTTGCATGTTTCTTTTTTTTCTTTTTTCTTTTTTTATTATTTTTTAAGGGGGTAGATCAGCTTTAATATTGCAGATAGATTGTAACTTCCATCAATGTAATTGTCTGCATCACTTCCAATCCCCCATATGTTTTTTTCCCTCCAAATATATATATATGCATATATATATATACATACATACATATATACACACATACATATACACACATACAGTGGGGAGAACAAGTATTTGATACACTGCCGATTTTGCAGGTTTTCAAACTTACAAAGCATGTAGAGGTCTGTAATTTTTATCATAGGTACACTTCAACTGTGAGAGACGGAATCTAAAACAGAAATCCAGAAAATCACGTAGTATGATTTTTAAGTAATTAATTTGCATTTTATTGCATGACATAAGTATTTGATCATATACCAACCAGTAAGAATTCCGGCTCTCACAGACCTGTTAGTTTTTCTTTAAGAAGCCCTCCTGTTCTCCACTCATTACCTGTATTAACTGCACCTGTTTGAACTCGTTACCTGTATAAAAGACACCTGTCCACACACTCAATCAAACAGACTCCAACCTCTCCACAATGGCCAAGACCAGAGAGCTGTGTAAGGACATCAGGAATAAAATTGTAGACATGCACAAGGCTGGGATGGGCTACAGGACAATAGGCAAGCAGCTTGGTGAGAAGGCAACAACTGTTGGCGCAATTATTAGAAAATGGAAGAAGTTCAAGATGACGGTCAATCACCCTCGGTCTGGGGCTCCATGCAAGATCTCACCTCATGGGGCATCAATGACCATGAGGAAGGTGAGGGATCAGCCCAGAACTACACGGCAGGACCTGGTCAATGACCTGAAGAGAGCTGGGACCACAGTCTCAAAGAAAACCATTAGTATCACACTACGCCGTCATGGATTAAAATCCTGCAGCACACGCAAGGTCCCCCTGCTCAAGCCAGCGCATGTCCAGGCCCGTCTGAAGTTTGCCAATGACCATCTGGATGATCCAGAGGAGGAATGGGAGAAGGTCATGTGGTCTGATGAGACAAAAATTGAGCTCTTTGGTCTAAACTCCACTCGCCGTGTTTGGAGGAAAAAGAAGGATGAGTACAACCCCAAGAACACCATCCCAACCATGAAGCATGGAGGTGGAAACATCATTCTTTGGGGATGCTTTTCTGTAAAGGGGACAGGACGACTGCACCGTATTGAGGGGATGATGGATGGGGCCATGTATCGCGAGATCTTGGCCAACAACCTCCTTCCCTCAGTAAGAGCATTGAAGATGGGTCGTGGCTGGATCTTCCAGCATGACAACGACCCAAAACACACAGCCAGGGCAACTAAGGAGTGGCTCTGTAAGAAGCATCTCAAGGTCCTGGAGTGGCCTAGCCAGTCTCCAGACCTGAACCCAATAGAAAATCTTTGGAGGGAGCTGAAAGTCCGTATTGCCCAGCAACAGCCCCGAAACCTGAAGGATCTGGAGAAGGTCTGTATGGAGGAGTGGGCCAAAATCCCTGCTGCAGTGTGCGCAAACCTGGTCAAGACCTACAGGAAACGTATGATCTCTGTAATTGCAAACAAAGGTTTCTGTACCAAATATTAAGTTCTGCTTTTCTGATGTATCAAATACTTATGTCATGCAATCAAATGCAAATTAATTACTTAAAAATCATACAATGTGATTTTCGGGATTTTTGTTTTAGATTCCGTCTCTCACAGTTGAAGTGTACCTATGATAAAAATTACAGACCTCTACATGCTTTGTAAGTAGGAAAACCTGCAAAATCGGCAGTGTATCAAATACTTGTTCTCCCCACTGTACATACACACATAGTCCCATCCTTCAGCTCCATTCAACACCACCCATCTATCTCTTAACACCATCCATATTGGATTTCTATTTGCCATATATTTTTCAGCTGTACTGTGATGTTTTACAAAAGTTCTGAACCTTTCTATTCTCATTGTTTCTACAGATTATAAATTGAAAATAAACATTTTTGCTAAAAGTATTATTATATTATTGATCGATTTGACTGACTTTTCAGATCACCCAGTAATGCTATCTGCAGGGTTAGCTCCAGATAAATATTGCAATCCTTTAGCCATTCCTGGACCTGTGTCCAAAAACAAGCTACAAATGGACAGTACCAAAACAAATGATCTAATGATCCTGTCTCTTCGCTGCAAAGTCTGCAGAGCTGGGAAGATTGTTCAATGATAGTGGCCTCTCTCTGCAGAAGCTAGACCCATCACTCCTCTAATGTCGGGCAGTTACTGTAGTTGGGCACCTTTCCAATAAGGACAATGTCACACTTGGAAAACTCACAGCCGTTTATTTTCTTCTGTCCATTGACAAGGCTATAACTCTTTAACTTCTTAACTGCATTAAATCAAGTTAAGGAGGAAATAGACGGCTTTGCAGTCTGAATGGATAATGTTTTATGTACGAATAGGTCCTCTGGGAATGTTTAGCCAGCTGCATATATTCCCTTTGGACGTTAAGATGAAACGACTCAATATCGCCATCAGCTGGCCTGTGGGCTAATCAAATACCTGATCAATGGTTCACACTAACCCAGTGACAAAGGCAGAATAAAGGCAACATTTAAAACTAGCCAGACAAATGTAGTCTGGCACAGTCTCCATTACGAGTATTTTGGCTCTGTGTCTTTGACGTCTCAGAATTGGGTGCGAATCAAATGGCTCCTGGGTGAGCGTCCACGGGTGGTACAATATCGTCTCCTGGTAATTGCAACCTAGATGTCCTCACGTCTGACCAACTCTTCGGCGCTGCTCAGGAATTCAGAGCCAGGGCTTCGGCATGGGGCACAAGATTGCCATCTCAGATTGTGACACTTTCAATTCCATCAGTGGAGATGCCACTGTTCAAACCTCTGTCAATAACCTTATTTTCCCCATACGTTTTCTTCCCAACCTTGCCGGGATGAGTCATTGGAAGGAATTTCACGTGCGGCTGGTTATTGCATTCCACAAATTACAGTTATGATTTTGTTCTCATGGATGAGTTCATTTCACAAGCTTATCAAATGAATACAGATACATTGAGTGACCTCGGACCCATTCAAACTGTGACTGGGAATGCTGCTGACTATGTACAGGTAACTGCCAAAATAAAGAAAACACCAACATAAAGTGTCTTAATAGGGCGTTGGGTCACCATGACCCGCCAGAACAGTTTCAATGCGCCTTGGAACTCTAGATGCGACCCCATTCTTCCACAAGAAATGTCATGCTCCAGATTCTCCCTACTAGGGCCAGGTGTGTGTTGATATTTAGTTGGTGTTCAATTGGGTTGAGATCTGGTGACTGAGACACACATGCACTCTTTAAACCCCCTGTGCTCCTTGGAGACCCTTCTTTCAAGGTCAGTGAGATCTCTTCTAGCCGTGGTAGCCAAAATAATGGGGAACTGGGCATATTTGCACTGTATAAATTAGAGGTAGGACGTTTTTTGGTTTGGAACCCAGCCATTCTTCATTACTTTCACATTTAGTCGCTATGTACTATTAGTGTTGACATCTGTTATCTCCCAACAGTCCATGGGGTTTCAAGGATAGCGTGAACAGACTGCATTTCCACTCTGCAAGACTCACAACCATACAGTATTTTGACTAGCAGACAATAAACGTGAAATAAGGGAAGCGGATATCTCAATGTACTGTAACCATTCTGAGTGTAATTACTCTATTGCCTCATGCAGCGTGAACAAGAAGTGGGGGGGGGTTGACAAGAACACAAACGTTTTAATTAGCAGTAGCTTTGCGGAACAACAAAGGCTTCAAATAAATATTGTCGAACTTTGTGTCCGTACAGCAGACACCTTGATTTGTTTAGGTATGAAGGGAATAGGTTTGAAGTTGATTCAGCTCTCTAGTACTCTCTCTGTTGTACATCTCTCAAAGTGTGGGGTAACAAAATGATATAATGTGTGGGAAGGTTTGGTTTTGCATTTGATAGAAATATGGTTGTAATCACTGTGCTGTGTCCACAGTATCATGACTATGCAATACCCTAAACCCTCATTGAAATTGCACTTTAATTGAATGGCATTTCCAAATTACCATATATCTGAGGTACATTAGAATTACTGTAATATCCATGATTATGCATTTGTAAAATGTGCTGTATTTATTACAGTGACACCCTCAAAATGTGACCTAGAATTCCCACCACAGTACTTTCAAAGCCAGGAATAGATCAAGCTTACATAGACAGTATAATTGATGTTTACTTAGTACTCTCTATCAAAAGTAAGACAATCCAGAGAGGTCAGAGGTTAACCCCACAACACCCTTCACAGCTCCCTTACACTTCACTTTTAACCGAATCAGGTCACAAAACAGCCAAAATAAAAACCTGTGACAGACTTAGTGCAAATGTTGTTTCCTCGCCTGCTTTCCAGTTAAAGCGAGGGACTTCTTGACCTAATCTACTCCTCGCAGGATATTAAAATGGGTTTATTAAATAACAAAGAACAAGCAGCAAGGGACACAGTGTAGCGCACCTCTGAGAATCATCAGTCTGAAATAAAAGCGTCCCCATGAGATGTCCCCAGGAGAGAGATGAACTAGACCTCACCTCCTGAAATGTAATAGGGAAGTGCACGAGGTAATGTCCTCGTCCGTGGCAAAACGCTTCTCTTTATAGATTTGAGATCAAACTTAAAGATGGAAGAAGAGCCTAAAGTGAAGTTGGCTGTTTTTTGCAGGTTCTTGAGCCTAGCTTTTTGATGGAATCGATAGGAAACATTTTAGCTGTCTTTCAGTAGGCTTGCCCACGTGACCTGTCTTCGCTGCCCTTAACCAAACCCTCTTCTCTAAATGTATCTCTTAACAATTTTAGATGTACACTACCGTTCAAAATTTTGGGGTCACTTAGAAATGTCCTTGTTTTTGAAAGAAAAGCAATTTTTTTGTCCATTAAAATATCATCAAATTGATCAGAAATACAGTGTAGACATTGTTAATGTTGTGAATGGCTATTGTAGCTGGAAAGGGCAGATTTTTAATGGAATATCTACATAGGCGTACAGAGGCCCACTATCAGCAACCATCAGTCCTGTGTTCCAATGGCACGTTGTGTTTGCTAATCCAGGTTTATCATTTTAAAAGGCTAATTGATCATTAGAAAACCCTTTTGCAATTATGTTAGCACAGCTGAAAACTGTTGTGCTGATTAAAGAAGCAATAAAACTGGCCTTCTTGAGACTATTTGTATCTGGAGCATCAGCAATTGTGGGTTCGATTACAGGCTCAAAATGGCCAGAAACAAATAACTTTCTTCTGAAACTCATCAGTCTATTCTTGTTCTGAGAAATGAAAGCTAATCCATGCGAGAAATTGCCAAGAAACTGAAGATCTCGTACAAAGCTGTGTACTACTCCCTTCACAGAACAGCGCAAACTGGCTCTAACCAGAAAAGAAAGAGGAGTGGGAGGCCCCGGTGCACAACTGAGCAAGAGGACAAATACATTACAGTGTCTAGTTTGAGAAATAGACGCCTCACAGGTCCTCAACTGGCAGCTTCATTAAATAGTACCCGCAAAACACCAGTCTCAACATCAACAGTGAAGAGGCGACTCCGGGATGCTGACCTTCTAGGCAGAGTTGCAAAGAAAAAGCCAACTCAGACTGGCCAATAAAAATAAAAGATGGGCAAAATAACACAGACACTGGACAGAGGAAGATTGGAAAAAAGTGTTATGGACAGACAAATCGAAGTTTGAGGTGTTCGGATCACAACGAAGAACATTTGTGAGACGCAGACCAAATGAAAAGATGCTGGAGGAGTGCTTGATGCCATCTGTCAAGCATGGTGGAGGCAATGTGATGGTCTGGGGGTGCTTTGGTGGTGGTAAAGTGGGAGATTTGTACAGGGTAAACGGGATCTTGAAGAAGGAAGGCTATCACTCCATTTTGCAACGCCATGCCATACCCTGTGGACGGCGCTTGATTGGAGCCAATTTCCTCCTACAGAAGAAGCAGTCAGCTGGTATTCTGTCTATAATGGAGTGGCCAGCACAGTCACCGGATCTCAACCCTAATGAGCTGTTGTGGGATCAGCTTGACCGTATGGTACGTGAGAAGTGCCCATCAAGCCAATCCAACTTGTGGGAGGTGCTTCAGGAAGCATGGGGTGACATCTCTTCAGATTACCTCAACAAATTGACAACTAGAATGCCAAAGGTCTGCAAGGCTGTAATTGCTGCAAATGGAGGATTCTTTGAAGGACACAATTATTATTTCTATTAAAAATCATTATTTCTAACTTTGTCAATGACTACATTTCCTATGCATTTTGCTATATTTCCTATTCAAACTCATTTCATGTATGTTTTCATGGAAAACAAGGACATTTCTAAGTGACCCCAACCTTTTGAACGGTAGTGTATGTTCTCCATGAAAAGCAACACATGCAGCAAAGTGTGGTATGTTGTGCTATCTGAAGTAAATATGTTATTGTTCGAGTACTTAAGTTTGGGTCAATTGGCTTGATTTCAAACTGAAAACTTCCTCCATTCTCCCTGCCCTTGTTGGAATGACTGGATACATTAAAGCAATGTTATTGAATTGCCTATATGCTTTCACCTATATGGTCTCCTCAAATGTGCTAGTGCGAGTTACTGCACTGTATAAAGGGCAGAGGGAGGAAATTTTTTGGTTTGGAACCCAGCCATTCTTAATTTCCTTCACATTTAGTCACTATGTCCAATTAGTGTTGACATCTGTAATCTCCTAACAGTCCCTGGGGTTTTGAGGATAGTGTGAACAAACTGTATTTACACTCTGCAAGACACCGCAAGGCTCTCAACCATATTTTGACTAGCAGACAATAGAGGTGAACTAAGCGAAGCGGTTTAATGTCTCAACATACTGTAACCCTTCTGAGTGTAATTACTTGAAATGGCCTCATGCAGCGTGAACAAGGGGTGGGGGGGGTGGAACAGAACACAAAACATTGTTTTAATTAGCAGAACAACAAAGGCTCCAAATAAATATTGTATACGTCGAACTTTGTCTGTACAGCAGAAACCTTTTTGTTTAGGTACAAAGGGAATAGGTTTGAAGTTGATTCAGCTCTCTAGTGCTCTTTCTCTTGAACATCTCTGTGTGTGGTAACAAAATAATTTAATGTGTGGGAAGGTTTGGTTTTGCATTTGATAGAAACATGTTTGTTTCAATCTATCACACCTTTTTTTGAGTATCCCATGGCCTATTAAGGGTGTCATAATACATGGGAACCATAATCAAAGATGTAAACATAAACTCATGTGCCACACAGCTGATCGAATGCCTGCTGGTGTTGTGAGTCGAGGCAGCCCTGCTTTTAAAAAGTCTGAGGGTGGCACCTACCAGCCTTGTTTATGTAGTTGGCCCTCACCCACAAACAGCAGCTGTGGCCCACACCCACAAACAGCAGCTGTGGCCCACACAATTACCACCCTTCGCTGTCTCCCTTAGATTTTATACAGTTTTGCATGCATGGGTGAGTTCTATAAATGTTGTAAGTGACCTGTTGTGCCAATTTACATTTTGTTTGTGCCAACTTAGTTGTGTTCACGTCAAGTTCATTCAGTTTGTGACATGTTCATTTAGTTTGTCAAGTTATTTTGTTTCTATCCAATTTCTTCTTATTGTTTTGGGGTATTGCACCTCATGGCCACCATAGCAATGACCGGTGCAACCTCAGTATTCATAACCATAAGATAACACTTTGGAAAGCTACTACAACCAACACTTTATGTGGATTTCCAAACAAATCAATTCTAAGAGGTTGAACGAGCAAGGTATTGTGTTTCATTTTAAAACAGCATAACATTTTGTTAAAGCAGAATATTTGTCTTAATCCAGGAGAGGATTGTCTCTGCTGCTGTTACTAAGAAGCTTGATCTTGCAAACTTAGCTAACATTAGCAAGTTAGCAAAACCCAGCTGGAGATAATTTATTTGGCACATCTTAGATAGTTAACTTAATAATTGGTAATGAATTTCATACAAGTGTAACTTGATCACCTCACTTGAGTCACTCCTGCAGAGCAACTTATCTTACGAAGCTCCCATTTTGCTTGTTGTGCTTCTTTGTAAACAAACACACGTGACTGGCTCAAAACACTGTTTTGGGAAATGAGGGGTGGCGAGTACCGGTAAGCTTCATAATGAAAAGTTATCTAACGGGCGAAATGATGAACGCGATCTGCTTTATCTATTACCTTGTGCACAAGTTGACTGACTGCAGGTATTTATTTAAAAATTACAAATATTCAAAGCCCAAAAAATATCACTTACCAGAATGCTAACAAGTACTAAGGAATCCTCATAGAGAACACTAACTTAATGCTAACAAGCGCATTCCAAACAATTGGTACAGTTTCTGACCTAAACTATACAAGTAACTCAAAAACGCTACACAGTTTGTTGCACGCACAAAACAAATATTAGCCTGCAAGGCTCTTGTTCCAGGAGGGGATTCTGTGCTTTTACCAAGCGAATGATTGATTTTGGAAGAAGCTCAAATCAAATCAAATCCAATTCTATTGGTCACATACATGTGTTTAGCAGATGTTATTGCGGGTGTAGCGAAATGATTGAGCTTCTAGCTCCGACAGTGCAGTAATATCTAACAATTAATATCCAACAATTTCACAACATATACCCAATACACACAAATCTAAGTAAGGAATGAATTAAGAATATATACATATATGGACAAGCGATGGTAGAGCGGCATGGACTAAGATGCAGTAGAATAGTATAGAATACAGTATATACATATGAGATGAGTAATGCAGATATGTAAACATTATTAAAGTGGCTAGTGTTCCATTTATTTTTTTTTTAATATATATATACTCCCCTTTATTACTTTTCAACCCCGCCATCCTTTCCCTACTTGGGGTAAATTAGTGAACAACAATGCCCAGGCCTCTACTTCCAGCCTATACTTACTATCTACACCTTATGGACACAGTCAATATTACAATAATTATATTTTATTTGTTTTTGCTCCTGAACTACTTCTACTCTCAACCTCCGATAATTTTCATGATGTCCATCCGGTTTGCTTCTATATGCCATATCTTTCTAACTGTGCTCTTTCCCAAAAGCTCCCAACATACAACCTATATACTTATTATGGACACAGTATGCTTACATTATTAGTTATCTTGTTATTATTTGTTATTTGTTATTAGTCCCATCCTTCAACTCCATTCAATACCTCCCATCTATCTCTTAACACCATCCATATAGGATTTCTATTTGCCATATATATTTCAACCGTACTGTGATGTTTTACAAAAGTTCTGAACCTTTCTATTCTCATTGCTTCTACAGATTGTGAATTAAAAATAAACATTTTTGCTAAAAGTATTATTATATTATTGATCGATTGACTATGACTTTTCAGATCACCCAGTAATGCTATCTGCAAGGTTAGCTCCAGGTAAATATTGCAATCCTTTAGCCATTCCTGGACCTGTGTCCAAAAACAAGCTACAAATGGACAGAACCAAAACAAGTGATCTAATGATTCTGTCTCTTCACAGCAAAATCTGCAGAGCTGTGAAGATTGTATCCCCCATATAAATAACATTATATTGGTAGCAAGAATTTTATATAATAATTTAAATAGAAAGATTCTAATTTTTGAATCCGGTGTCGTTTTGCGTGTCAGTTCATAAACACTATGCCATGGGATCGGTACGTCAAAAATATCTTCCCAACTATTTTGCAATCTATATGGGACGGCTGTCAATCCTTTGGTCCTTAAGTGAAACTGATATACTTTTTTATTTATCACAGTTTTCCTTAACCAATTATGTTCTTTAATGCAAGGCCGACAGACAAGTTCCTTACTTTCTCCCCCTTCCACTTTCCTCTTCCACTTTTGCGGTAAGGCTGCAATTATTTGGTTGTAATTTTGGGTAGAGCAAACATTTCTATGTTTTTGTTAGCTGCATGTGCGACATAACTCCACCAGTCCTACCGATGATATCCTTTACGAAGATTATACCTTTTTTAAACATTCTGTCAAAAAATAAAGGTTTTTTGTCAATGAGTATATATATTATATATTCAATTTCTTAAAGTGGCCAGTGATTTCTAGTCTATGTCTATAGGCAGCAGCCTCTAATGTGCTATTGATGGCTGTTTAACAGTCTGATGGCCATATCAGAATGACATTGTGTATGTACAGTGGGGAGAACAAGTATTTGATACACTGCCGATTTTGCAGGTTTTCCTACTTACAAAGCATGTAGAGGTCTGTAATTTTTATCGTAGGTACACTTCAACTGTGAGAGACGGAATCTAAAACAAAAATCCAGAAAATCACATTGTATGATTTTAAAGTAATTAATTTGCATTTGATTGCATGACATAAGTATTTGATACATCAGAAAAGCAGAACTTAATATTTGGTACAGAAACCTTTGTTTGCAATTACAGAGATCATACTGTAGGTTCATGCTCTACAACATTCGGAGAGTACGACCCTGCCTTACACAGGAAGCGGCACAGGTCCTAATCCAGGCACTTGTCATCTCCCGTCTGGATTACTGCAACTCGCTGTTGGCTGGGCTCCCTGCCTATGCCATTAAACCCCTACAACTCATCCAGAATGCCGCAGCCGTCTGGTGTTCAACCTTCCCAAGTTCTCTCACGTCACCCCGCTCCTCCGCACACTCCACTGGCTTCCAGTTGAAGCTCGCATCTGCTACAAGACCATGGTGCTTGCCTACGGAGCTGTGAGGGGAACGGCACCTCCGTACCTTCAGGCTCTGATCAGTCCCTACACCCAAACGAGGGCATTGCGTTAATCCACCTCTGGCCCGCTGGCTCTCCTACCTCTGTGGAAGCATAGTTCCCGCTCAGCCCAGTCAAAACTGTTCGCTGCTCTGGCACCCCAATGGTGGAACAAGCTCCCCCAGGACAGCGGAGTCACTCACCACCTTCCGGAGACATTTGAAACCCCACCTCTTTAAGGAATACCTGGGATAGGATAAAGTAATCCTTCTACCCCCCCCCCCCCCCCCCCAAAAAAAAATAATCCCACTGGCTATAAGGTGAATGCACCTATTTGTAAGTCACTCTGGATAAGAGCGTCTGCTAAATGACGTAAATGTAAATGTAAAATGTATACGTTTCCTGTAGGTCTTGACCAGGTTTGCACACACTGCAGCAGGGATTTTGGCCCACTCCTCCATACAGACCTTCTCCATATCCTTCAGGTTTCGGGGCTGTCGCTGGGCAATACGGACTTTCAACTCCCTCCAAAGATTTTCTATTGGGTTCAGGTCTGGAGACTGGCTAGGCCACTCCAGGACCTTGAGATGCTTCTTACGGAGCCACTCCTTAGTTGCCCTGGCTGTGTGTTTCGGGTCGTTGTCATGCTGGAAGACCCAGCCACGACCCATCTTCAATGCTCTTACTGAGGGAAGGAGGTTGTTGGCCAAGATCTCGCGATACATGGCCCCATCCATCCTCCCCTCAATATGGTGCAGTCGTCCTGTCCCCTTTGCAGAAAAGAATCCCCAAAGAATGATGTTTCCAACTCCATGCTTCACGGTTGGGATGGTGTTCTTGGGGTTGTACTTATCCTTCTTCTTCCTCCAAACACGGCGAGTGGAGTTTAGACCAAAAAGCTCTATTTGTGTCTCATCAGACCCATTTCCTTCTCCCATTCCTCCTCTGGATCATCCAGATGGTCATTGGAAAACTTCAGACGGGCCTGGACATGCGCTGGCTTGAGGCGTAGTGTGTTACTAATGGTTTTCTTTGAGACTGTGGTCCCAGCTCTCTTCAGGTCATTGACCAGGTCCTGCCGTGTAGTTCTGGGCTGATCCCTCACCTTCCTCATGGTCATTGATGCCCCACGAGGTGAGATCTTGCATGGAGCCCCAGACCAAGGGTGATTGACCGTCATCTTGAACTTCTTCCATTTTCTAATAATTGCGCCAACAGTTGTTGCCTTCTCACCAAGCTGCTTGCCTATTGTCCTGTAGCCCATCCCAGTCTTGTGCAGGTCTACAATTTTATCCCTGATGTCCTTACACAGCTCTCTGGTCTTGGCCATTGTGGAGAGGTTGGAGTCTGTTTGATTGAGTGTGTGGACAGGTGTCTTTTATACAGGTAACGAGTTCAAACAGGTGCAGTTAATACAGGTAAGTGGAGAACAGGAGGGCTTCTTAAAGAAAAACTAACAGGTCTGTGAGAGCCGGAATTCTTACTGGTTGGTAGGTGATGAAATACTTATGTCATGCAATAAAATGCAAATTAATTACTTAAAAATCATACAATGTGATTTTCTGGATTTTTGTTTTAGATTCCGTCTCTCACAGTTGAAGTGTACCTATGATAAAAATAACAGACCTCTACATGCTTTGTAAGTAGGAAAACCTGCAAAGTCGGCAGTGTATCAAATACTTGTTCTCCCCACTGTATGTGTAAATAAAAGCATGCACTGCAAGATGGATATTCTAGTTCTGTCTTGTTGTACAGAGACAAGATAAACGTTTAATTGTATGCTGCTGTTCATTGTTTACAGGCGAGAACAAAAGGTAACAATTATTCAAGTCAAGCATTGATCTCTTTTTAAAAAGGTATCCTTGGTGGATGTCTAAACAGAAATTGAGCAATGGTTCTTCTAGCTTGTAAGAAACAAAAGCTAGATGACCTTGACAATAGCTCCAGAGGCTTTTATGATAATATAATTGTATAGATTTCCATTGCGCAGACAAGGGCAGATGCATGTATATCTCTGGACTTGAAGAAGACGCCCTCTGCACATTTGATAAGAGGCCCCAGAAACTCTATTTTCTTCTCAAAAGGACTTCATCATTTTAAAAGCCCTTTTTATATCCCTATTTCCTTTTTGCGATTGTGGTCTGTACACACTTTTCTCCACACTCTCTCAAGGATGATAATGGCCAGCCTAATGCATCTGATATACTGTAGTTCTGTGCTATTAGGTGAAAACCGCTCCCCACTGAATGCCAGTGTATTTGCCTGAAACACATTTCCTAATGATTCCACTGTTTTATGGTTTAATTGTACCCATCTCACTGTTTTGACTGGCTAAGTGTTATCTGGTTGAAGCTCTTCACAGTTCCATGGGAAGGTTTTGGAAATAAATCCTGTTAGCCCTCTAGTTTTTTTATTTTATATATTTTTTCTATAATAAGGTACAGTAACAGCATCCCAGGTCCTTTGATCAGTAAATCAAGAAAACCACACTACAAGTATACTGAACATAAATATATAAACACAACGTGCAACAATTTCAATGATTTTACTAAGTTACAGTTCATATAAAGGAATCAGTCAATTTAAATAAATGTATTAGGCCTTAAACTATGGATTTCACATGACTGGGCAGGGGCACAGCCATGGGTGGGCCTGGGAGAGCATAGGCCCACCCACTGGGGAGCCAGGCCCAGCCAATCAGAATTAATTTTTATCCACAAAAGGGCTTTGTTACAGACAGAAATACTCCTCAGTTTCATTAGCTGTCCGGGTGGCTGGTCTCAGATGATCCCGCAGGTGAAGAAGCCGGATGTGGAAGTCCTGGCTGGCGTGGTTACACATGGTTTGCGGTTGTGAGGTCGGTTGGACTTTCTGCTAAATTCTCTAAAACAACATTGGAGGCGGCTTATGGTAGAGAAATGAACATTCAATTCTCTTGTAACAGCTCTGGTGGACATTCCTGCAGTCAGCATGCCAATTGCACGCTCCCTCAAAACTTGACATCTGTGGCATTGTGTTGTGTGACAAAACTGCACATTCTAGAGTGGACTTTCATTATCCCCAACACAAGGTGCACCTGTGTAATGATCATGCTGTTTAAGCATCTTCTTGATATGCCACACCTGTCAGGTGGATGGATTATCTTGGCAAAGAAGAAATGCTTACTAACAGGGATGTATACAAATTTGTGCACAAAATGTAAGAGAAATGAGCTTTGTGCGTATGGAACATTTCTGGGATCTTTTATTTCAGCTCATGAAACATGGGATCAACACTTTACATGTTGCGTTTATATTTTTGTTCAGTATAGATGATTCCCTTTGATGTGGATAATATATCCACTTCCCAAAGGCATTCATTGTGCTAAAAGAAAATATCACCCCAATGTTAGTTTTTTAAATAACCATTTACCTTCCCTTGATATGTAATCTAATATGAATTCGTTCAACCCCATGTTGCCTTGGCTAAGGGTCGATTCTTGTTTTGAAAATGTGGGGAGACAATTCCCTCATACCTTTCGGTTGAGAGATTTTCCCCAGTAGTAAAAATGCACTCCCAAACGTCAATATCTGGCCTGTGTGAATGCTGGCTGGCAACAAGCTGATATTGAAAACAAGGCTCACACATCTCGATGCAGAAGTTATGCCCTAACAACACTTTGCTATGGGTACTTTTCTTGTTGCCGTGATTTTATTTCTGCATCACTAAGACACGTGAGGCCCAACTTTTATCAACATGTCTGTAGCTCAGTTGGTAGAGCATGGCGTTTGCAACGCCAGGGTTGTGGGTTCAATTCCCACGGGTGGCCAGTATGAAAAATAAAAAAATAATGTATGCACTCACTAACTGTAAGTCGCTCTGGATAAGAGCATCTGCTAAATGACTAAAATTTAAATGTAATGTCTCTTTCGCCACTAGGGGCAATAAAGTCCTAGACCACTGTTACTCAACCCACAAGCAAGCATACAAGGCCCTCCCTTGGGCAAATCAGATCATGTCTCTATACTCCTGTTTCCAGGAAGTACCCGCAACTCACTCTGTACAGAAATGGTCCTCTGAATCGGAGGGTGTGTTGCAGGACTGCTTTGCTAGCGCTGACTGGAATATGTTTCTGAACTCTGCGGATAGCATCGATTAGCTAACCACCTCCGTCTCTGGCTTCATCAGGAAATGCACCGCCGACATTGTCCCCACAGTGAAGGTTCGCTGCCTCCGCAACCAAAAGCCCTGTATTAACACAGAGGTACGCGCTAAGCTAAAGAACAGAGTTACCGTGCACAGGGCTTTCGCAGCCAACCTAGAGGCTTCGGCTGAGGACACGACTGAGTACAATAAGTCCCGCTACGACTTCCACAGAGCCATCAAACAGGCAAAAGGACAACATAGGAACAAGGTGAAATCCTATTACACCGGCTCCGATGCATGTGGCAGGGGCTACAGACCATTACAGATTACAAAGGTAGACCTAGTCGTGATCTATCCAACTATGCCATCTCCCAGACGAACTCAATGCATTTTATGCACGCTTCGAAACAACACCGAGCCATGCACAAGGGCCCCACTGTCGGCCCAGAGGACTGGGTGATCTCGCTGTCCGAGGCCGACGTGAGTAAGGTTTTTAATCTGGTCAACACTGGCAAGGCCATGGAACCAGAAGGTATTCCAGGGCACGTTCTCAGAGCATGCACAGACCAGCTGCGCATGCTCTTCACGGTCATTTTCAACCTCTCCTTGTCCCAGTCTGTAAACCTCAGTCTCAAGCTGACCACCATCATTCCTGTTCCTAAGAACTGTAAAGCTACCTGCAACAATGACTACTTTCAAGTGCTTTGAAAGGCTGATCATGGAACAAATCACCTCGATCATCCCAGACACCCTAGACCCACTGCAATTTGCCTACCACCCCAACAGATCTACAGGCGATGCAATCTCAATTGCATTCCACACTGCCCTCTCCCACCTGGATAAGAGCAATACCTATGTGAGAATGCTGTTCGACTACAGCTTAGTGTTCAACACCATAGTGCCCTCCAAGTTTGTCACCAAGCTCTGGACCCTAGGACTGAACACCACCATCCAAAACTGCTGCTAAAATGATCATTGATTAGATTTATTATGCCATTACGCTGCTGTCCATTGACTATTGATTTCCATGAACATTAGCATTTATCCTGCTACTGGTCACATACTCCTGTTTACATGTATATATTACCATTAGTATGCTACCATAAGTATTTATATATTCCTACTACCAGTCACGTTTCAGCCCTGTTTACATGTACAGTTGAAGTCGGAAGTTTATGTACACCTTAGCCAAATACATTTAAACTCAGTTTTTCACAATTCCTGACATGTAATCCTAGTAAACATTCCCTGTCTTAGGTCAGTTAGGATCACCACTGTATTTTAAGAATGTGTTCATGTTAGAATAATAGTAGAGAGAATGATTTATTTCAGCTTTTCTTTATTTCATCACATTCCCAGTGGGTCAGAAGTTTACATACACTCAATTAGTATTTGGTAGCATTGCCTTTAAATTGTTTAACTTGGGTCAAACGTTACGGGTAGCCTTCCACAAGCTTCCCACAATAAGTTGGGTGAATTTTGGCCCATTCCTCCTGACAGAGCTGGTGTAACGGAGTCAGGTTTGTAGGCCTCCTTGCTCGCACACGCTTTTTCAGTTCTGCCCACACATTTTCTATAGGATTGAGGTCAGGGCTTTATGATGGCCACTCCAATACCTTGACTTTGTTGTCCTTAAGCCATTTTGCAACAACTTTGGAAGTATGCTTGGAGTCATTGTCCATTTGGAAGACCCATTTGCGACTAAGCTTTACATTCCTGACTGATGTCTTGAGATATTGCTTCAATATATCCACATAATTTTCCTTCCTCATGATGCCATCTATTTTGTGAAGTGCACCAGCCCCTCCTGCAGCAAAGCACCCCCACAGCATGATGCTGCCACCCCCGTGCTTCACGGTTGGGATGGTGTTCTTCGGCTTGCAAGCATCCCCCTTTTTCCTCCAAACATAACAATGGTCATTATGGCCAAATAGTTCCATTTTTGTTTCATCAGACCAGAGGACATTTCTCCAAAAAGTACGATCTTTGTCCCCATGTGCAGTTGCAAACTGTAGTCTGGCTTTTTTATGGCGGTTTTGGAGCAGTGGCTTCTTCCTTGATGAGCGGCCTTTCAGGTTATGTCGATATAGGACTCGTTTTACTGTGGATATAGATACTTTTGTACCTGTTTCCTCCAGCATCTTCACAAGAGCCTTTGCTGTTGTTCTGGGATTGATTTGCACTTTTCGCACTAAAGTACGTTCATCTCTAGGAAACAGAGCGCATCTCCTTCCTGAGCGGTATGACGGCTGCGTAGTCCCATTGTGTTTATACTTGCGTACTATTGTTTGTACAGATGAACGTGGTACCTTCAGGCGTTTGGAAATTGCTCCCAAGGATGAACCAGACAGAGGTCTTGGCTGATTTCTTTTGAATTTTCCATGATGTCAAGCAAAGAGGCACTGAGTTTGAAGGTAGGCCTTGAAATACATCCACAGGTACACCTCCAATTGACTCAAATTATGTCAATTAGCCTATCAGAAGCTTCTAAAGCCATGACATCATTTTCTGGAATTTTCCAAGCTGTTTAAAGGCACAGTCAACTTAGTGTATGTAAACTTCTGACCCACTGGAATTGTGATACAGTGAATTATAAGTGAAATAATCTGTCTGTAAACAATTGTTGGAAAATTACTTGTGTCATGCACAAGTAATTTTGTGGAGGGGTTTGTGGAGGGGTTGAAAAACAAGTTTTAATGACTCCAACCTAAGTCTATGTAAACTTCTGACTTCAACTGTATATCCTGCTAGCAGTCACTTTTTATATATAAACCCAACTCAACCACTCCAGTACCCCTGCACATTGAATAAGGTACTGGCACTGACCTGTATATACTTGCATTTTAATGTTTCTTTAACACTCATCGTTGTTTTTTAGTCTTACTTAAATGTTTTATTCTATTTTCTATTATCACTGCATTGTATTTCTATTATCACAAGGTAAGGTAAGAATTTCACTGTACTGTTTTACACCGGTTGTATCCTGTGCATGTGGCGAATAAACTTGAAAACTTGAAAGGCTACGGGGGTCTTTTTCAAAGCAGTAGAAAGGATGGCTTGTTTCACGTCTTGCAGCATGGGGTTGGCCATGTCAGAGGTTTTCTGGAGGCAAATTGAGAATACCTTATGGGTCTGAAGCAAAGACCCTGTGATCAAATCAATTAGCCTTTTTCGAAAACATGTTTTAATTGAGAAACCTTTAATGAATTATGGAATGATATTCCCTTTTCTTTGCAGGAGTGCCCTAGTGGTGTGGTCAATGAAGACACCTTCAAAGACATCTACTCCCAGTTCTTTCCACAGGGAGGTATGTTGACACATCTGGTGAGAATTGTTCTGGTTGACGAATGGCTCCTATGAACCATACTGCTTTAGGCTGAAATGTTTAACACTGGGTTGTGTTCAGTATGCACAAAATGGCACAAAAATACTTTGAAACAGATAATTTAGTGCTTAAACTCATCCAACAAGTATGGTAGTTTTCTGTTTCAAAACGCTTTTTGTTTTATGCCTACTGAAAACAACCCTGGTCGTTGTTTCTCTGTAACTCATTAGGTTGATTGGTTATCTCGAGCAATGCCTCTGTTTAGGCATAGGTAGACCAAAATGGTAAAATAAAGGTTATGACAAAGAATGAAGGAATATCACATTACAGGCAAAGTGGAAATGAAGACAGTTTTAGGTTTTCTTTTCATGCTGACTTGAAAAAGCAAGTGTATAATGCTTAGTCAATTTTTATAATGGGTTTTTGCATTTGGACGGACAAAATGTGTACAGCCAAGGTGTGCTTTTGCTTTTGATTATCCAGTGGAATTGGGTCATTGGAATTGGTATAACTGGAAAGAGAGGGGTTTGGGTTCTTGGAAATAAGCGCCTGAGCACCTGAACGTTCTATGGCACATCGATATTCAGTTAATTCAGCTCGCAATGCCCAAAGGTGAAGTAATGTTCTTCTACTCCCAAGTTCTAATTCACCGATTTTATGTTTTTTAAAGCCCCTTATAAGGCACTATATCTCACCCAAAAAGAAATTAAGAAATAAAACAAACTACTGCTGTTTATTGAAGGACACCGGACAATGTGTCCCCCAAGTCACTTTTATATGATGTGTCCATAGCTAAATATATCTCAAAATATATGGCTCTAGATGTCAGTTGCATTACAGCGAGACCAAACTGTGTAAACGCCGGGGATATGGTTTGACCTGTCTACCTCAGCAAAACACACATCTTCATTTATTTCACAATGATACAGTACAGGAGCCTATAGTACATTAGAAACCTATAAAAAATGTAACTTTTCTATATAAACTGTTTGTACATGACAGTGCTGGATTGCAGCCAAACTCACACAGATACATTCTGCTCAACCAGTACATGAAGCAAAATTGTCTTCATACTGTAGTGTAGGTAATAGATCTACAGTATGTGTCTTATTGTCCACTGTACAATGATGGATTTCCTATTAAGAAGCAATGTAACATTGTAATGTCGTTATATCACTTGTTCTTTTGTGCTCCGTTTATTTGTTACACTGACTGGGGCAGCCTTTTCTGCTAGTCCCCCTGGGTTCCTTGTGTTTGATGGACTGTCATCTGCATTAGCCTACACAGCTCAACAAAAGAAACTCAGCACACTTTTTTTCGGATCTTTCATCTTTACAGCAAACACACACATGCCGTCAGTCAGTCACAGACAGGCAGAGCTTTGAGTGCGCACGCAGGCACACACAGACGCTTAGTTCTGTTTATGCTGCTTGAAAATATTTGGGGATTACCTGAGAGTTGCAACCGAAACATGTGAAGACGTGACTTTGAAAGGGAGCGATAACACATCTTGCTTAAAGGCCTGCTACTGTGAAAACTATCAAATGAAAACAACTCTAATATCTCTTATTGTTACTCTGCTTTGGGAAACAAACGTATGATTGCTTTTATGTTGAACAAAGGAGCAAAAACATCACAGTTGAAAATGTCTAGTTGGAACCACTGTCGGCATGTATTGTCCGTGTAAATGAAGGTTGTGAGTTGTCATCACAGTGTTTGACTGAGGCTGTGTCTCTCGTTTCAGACGCTTCGACGTATGCACATTTTCTGTTCAACGCATTTGACACAGATAAAGACGGATCTGTGAGTTTCGAGGTAAGCTAGTGTATCCTCCTTGACCGTTCATCACTGACTGACATCAGTCTCTAAAGTATAATGACGTTGATGAGATACTCAGTTGGTCTTCTCAATCCTCTCCCAGTTTATCTACCCCGTTGCCCTAGGAGCATTTGACAGAAGTTGATAAAACTTGAGCTTTCCATAGCTTGAGCTTTACCCACAAGACACGAGATAATGCTGGAACTATATATATGCATGGGAATCCCACCCAGCATACATATAATTAACAGTAATGAAGAGTATAGTCTTACTTATTACAACAGACATGTTGTCATTGCTCTACACCCTAGTTATCTGGTGTTAATAAACACTGGGACCTTCTGTCCCATAGTACTGAATAACCCTCACGTCTATTTCATAGGGATCCTAAAAAATCTCTACAAATCAAATAATATGTATTATTTAGCACCTCAAGGATATAATGTTCTCTTTGTTCATTTGTTGCTTTTTGGGAAGAATATTGTTTGGAAGAATCACACCGATGAATGCAGTATGTATTTTAGACCTGATACTTAGTTCACTTAGATATGGTAATCAAACCAAGTTCAATTCAAGTTCATTCTTTCTACATTAATATACATGTGTGTATGTTGGATGTACCAGTATCATATCAATCCATTCAGGTTTCATTGATGTTTGAGATATTCTTGGTACAATTTTAAATGCATCTTTATGAGCGAGATATTCATTGTGTAAGTGCAAAGGTCTAATGGGTTGTGTTTCTACTGCAGGACTTTGTAATGGGCCTCTCTATCTTGCTCCGAGGCTCAGTCCAGGAGAAGCTCAACTGGGCCTTTAATCTGTATGATATTAATAAGGATGGATGTATTACTAAAGAGGTACTTACCATTAATGTCACAACTTGCTGTCTCTATGATGTTGATATGGTAGATGACTGAACAGAGTGAATCATATATTGATTTCTTTAAATACGAATAAAAGGGATAACTATACTGACCTTCTAATAATTGTAACATGTATGAGTGATGACCTACTGTATGTAGATATAGAGCATGACGTCGTTACATACTGGACAACCAGTCTAATGATATGTAAAAAAGAACGATCCCCTACTTTATTGTCAATGTTTCTTGGTATGATACCCTGAAAGTGTGGTATTGCATAATGTACTTGTCAACGTATCCATTATCTTTACTCTCCGTTTTAAAGGAAATGCTTGATATCATGAAGGCCATCTATGACATGATGGGGAAATGCACATATCCCCTACTCAAAGACGATACGCCTCGGCAACACGTGGAGATATTTTTTCAGGTATGTTTTTTATTTTTTTATTCGATACATTGTTGCCAAAATGTGCATATTATATTCACCATCAGCAGCAATTATTGTATGTACCCATAGTCCAATGCTTGTCATATTTAGAAACAAATTACCCTAAAGTACAGTGACATTTGTTATGTGGAATGAAATGAACAATTTACCATCTTTTCAATTTGTTTCTGTCTATACTGTTACATTATACATTATCTTGCGTTGCCTTCCCAACATCTCTGCCCTTCCTGACCAACAGAAGATGGATAAAAATAAGGATGGAGTTGTAACCATAGACGAGTTTATTGACTGCTGCCAAAATGTGAGTTAATTCTGCCTTCTTTTCTGCAATTGCATCATATAATAATAATATGCCATTTAGCAGACGCTTTTATCCAAAGCGACTTACAGTCATGCGTGCATACATTTTTGTGTATGGGTGGTCCCGGGGATCGAACCCACTACCTTGGCGTTACAAGCGCCGTGCTCTACCAGCTGAGCTACAGAGGACCACCCATACACAAAAATGTATGTTTTGCATAATGCAATATTTAGTACCTCTGGTATTCACATAAGAGTTGTCAGTGAAGTAGGCACATATCTCTAAAATGTATCTTTGTCCACCAGGATGAGAACATCATGAGATCGATGCAGCTCTTTGATAATGTCATTTAACTTGTGGCTGACCTGGAGAGCTCTGGACCGGACTATCAACAGACGCTATTCTATCAACTGTACGCTATTCAGGCAAACATATTGTCCATTGCAATGGACCACACAAAACATACAGTATAGATGTAATGGTATGAAACATTTTTGAATAACTTTGCAAAAAAGCAATGATCTTTCCAATCTTTCCTTTTCAATTTGAGTTTTGTGGTTTGATTGAGTAGATTGAACTCTTCAAACCTCCTGTGTACAAAGATGCCTCGATCTTAACAGCTGTGCTGCAGTCAGCTTTTATCTGCAGTACAGGAAACCCAGCTGTGTTAGATTTTGCCACTGCCTTTGAACAGATGGACACAATGAGTTTGAAAGGTGAGCGTTTGTGATGAATAGTGACAAACAAGCGTTGCTAAAGTAGGCCCCGAATTCTGAGGTTTTTCACCCACCATGGTCCATCCTTTGCTCTCCTGGGACCTGGATAAAATATAGACTTAACATTGTACCATTTTTAAAAAATATGTTTATACTATAGTTAAGAATCTGAGCAATGTTCAACTTTGTTCATGTTTACTTACCAACTAGAATGAGACGATGCACTCCACATTGAGTTTGATGATGAGTTGGGATGGTGAAAAGTATCGTTAGAAGCACACAGGTAGCTGTTACTTACCTTGAGTCTACGATTAGGAGGAACGACTATCTTGTCACAAGATTATGCTGCTTGTAAATGTATTTTATGTGACCCTAAATGTGTGTATTTCCCCGTGTAGAGATCATGTGTCCTGTCGACATGTTTCCATTCATGTTTCGAAGCACTATTTTGCAGTTTACACTAGTATGTTGGATTTTATTTATATAATATGGTAGTCAGTGTACAAAGGGATAGTCAGATGTTCAGTATTAAGCAGAAGCTAACTCTTGGGGTGAATTTAAGGTATTATTGGGTATGTAATGTATATTTATCACTGTCTTATAAAGAGGGTCACTGGGATGAAGTTATACAAGCAAATCTAATCTCTGTCACCTTTTTGTTTTTGTAAATATGTTGCCCTGTCCAGAAACAACCTCTAGCCCCAACTTTCTAGACAATTGCAGAGATCTGAGAGGATTGGACAGGTGTAAGCAATATGGCAATAATTCCACTCGGCCTGTCAGAAGGCAAGGTGAGCTATGATCTATTTTATTTTATATCTATCCAATCCTCTCAGGCCTTGTTCACACTGCAGGCCTTACTGCTCAAATCAGTTTTGTTTTTAAAATCTGTTTTGGAATAATATAATATGTCATTTAGCAGACGCTTTTATCCAAAGCGACTTACAGTCATGCGTGCATACATTATTTTTTTGGGTGTATAGGTGGTCCCGGGGATCGAACCCACTACCTTGGCGTTACAAGCGCCATGCTCTACCAGCTGAGCTACAGAGGACCGCAGTCATTTGCTAGTTGTCATAATAATGAAGGGTGTGTGCGCAGTGGTGTAGGCTGATTGGTGGTGGTGGTGGTGGTGCTCGTGCTTCTCAGAAGTTATGTGGCAAGCTAAGGTGACAACAAGGATGTTTCCCAGTTGCTTTGAATGCTGAAAATCATAGTGTAAGAACACTTTTAAGGATAAGATGATCTAACTTTCAAAACAAGTGCTTTTTGGCTAGCCAAAGCAGTCAACTACCTAGCTAGGTAGCTGTTTATCTTTCACTAATGTGTTTAAACAAACTAGTTACCTACTACATGTTCTTGTCAAACTGTTAACAGAGTAGCTAGCAAGCAACAAGATATGCCAAATAAGTCTAAAAACCACTTGAGGGCAAATCAGATTTGACCATTCAACCCAAGTCGCATGGCCAGGAATCAAACCACCTACAAGTGTATTAAGGGGCTAGAGGTTGTTTCTGGATAGAGGTTGTTTCTGGATGGGGCCTGTGTTTTCTTTCCTCTTGTTTGGGGCATGTGTCCAGTTTCTTTGCATAATGAGGACTGATTGGCCCCTGCTGTCTCTGATTAGAGCCCTGATTGGTCCCAAATGTGGGCAGGCACAGAGCATGCTGGGTAGCAGATGGGGATCCACCCCCACCCTCCCCAATCTCACTCACTCACTTACAGGAGGTTCCAAAAACCCTACTATTTCGTCCTCTTCTATCTGAAAGGTTGGTAAAAGCAATGTGGACACGAGCAAGGTAGTATCTGCAGTATTCTGTGCAATTCACTTCTCTTGCCTTAATTGGCAATTACTTATTTATCCATGTAAGTGCCCCCTTGGGAATGTGTTCTGATGTCCATATGATTAAGCATAATCTAGGACAATAACTTTGTGTACCTAACTTGATCTTATTTGACCAATGATTTTGTTCAGCTGGCTAAGTATCTCCTAAACACATGGGTTGAGGTAAGTAGGGCACAGCAACGCCTGCAATGGAAAACAAGTTCTTTTTGGAATAAGTTCAGGTATAGACTCTTCTCTCGTCTCAAACATGTAGGCTCACTTTTTGTGAACAGTCCCATCACAAGTCAAAATGTTGAATAAACTTCATTTGAACGTGCTTTACCTGTTGTCCACTGATTGTGTCCTTTATGTAGGAGGTAATCTGAGACAAAATATCCACAGAGTAGTGTTATTAACCCGACTTTCAGTACGCTGGTCTGTATCGGTTTGTATTTTCAATGCTGACGCAATTCGCATGCGACTTGCACAATATGTCAACAATGGCCGAGCTTAACCGAAGCACAGACCGAATGTTGACCCAAGCAAATTTCACAAGCACTTCCAGCTGATTGCAGGGAACAGGCTTATGTCGACAACGTTCGGTTACATTTGGCTATTGTTTACATATTGTGCATCACGTGAAATGCGTCAGGAGATGGAAAATACAAGCGACAGAACCTACTGGCGCCGCAAAAAGTTGGGTAAACATTTGATCTCCCCTACCTTCCAGCAAAAGGACCAACAGCACGGATATCCGGTAAAGTAACCTGGTTTGTAGAGACTATTGCATCTTTTTTACAGCGACTTCTTTCAGACTGATTATCCATGGCGTAACCATGTAAGTCTGATGTTTAGGCAAGTTCAGGTAGTACCTGTTTCACTACATCTCAAAAAAAATTATCCCTACTGAAAACAAGTTCCATAATGATAAAGAAGTGTTGCAAAAAAGTGACTTCTGTCAATCTGTTATTCAACCTTACGTCCTAATGTATTTAAATAGATCATTATTGCATGAGGGTAATAATTGGGTTCTATGATTTCTGATTTTATGCACTCAAAATCTGATATTGGAAAATGTGAATGCATCGAAACGAAGCCTGTTAAAATGAATCAACTACTATTTCTCATGTTTTTTTTAAACACTTTTCTGTACTGAATGTTATTTTGCTTGTGCCTAACAAATTATACTTTTAACCTTAGCACTGTGACAGACACTTAGGGATGGATCGACATTTACAGAATGGGTACCTGGAGGAAAGTGGGGGAGAGTCATGCTTTTTCAATTTCAGTCAAGGGGAGGGTTTAGTATTTTTTTTAAATCTAGTCCAGGGGAGGGTCATATAATTTGTAATTGATGAAACGTCTATATTTCTCAGTGTTTTAGAATTAGTTGCTTATTATGCTATATATCGATGTGTGTCTGATGCCACCCCTCATCTCTGATTCTCCGCTGGGCGCGCAATATCAAGTGCGCCTATAGGCTATTCTAATCTACGAAGTGCATGCTCGGAAAAGCACAGGGCAAAGTTATATTTCTAAGAGAGCTGCTGGGATGGTGTAAATAAAACTAGGCTGCATTACACACTGCAATGGATATTCCAACCCTGAGCCCCGGCCTGCTCTGCTCTTGCTGATAAAAAACTTTTTTGTGTGCTGGTTAATCAATTGCTGTGCTGTGTAGGCCTAAGGTGGCAGTTCAGGAGGAGAGTCAAAGGCTTCTTCCGAAACAATTTTTTGATTAGGCCTAGTCCAAAAAATGCATATCTTGCACTCGGAGTAGCCTGTAGTCTGTTTGGTTCAGTTTGAGAAGGAAAGGGCGAAGATGAGCAACTCCAACCAACGCTTGGCATTGCACATGGTGATCTTAGGCTTGTGTGCGGCTGCTCGGCCATGGAAACCCATTTCATGAAGCTTCCGATTAAAAGTTATTGTGCTGACGTTGCTTCCAGGGGCAGTTTGGAACTCGGTAGTGAATGTTGCAACCGAGGACAAGCAATTTTTACGCGCTACGCGCTTCAGCACTTCCGTTCTGTGAGCTTTTGTGGCCTACCACTTCGCGGCTGAGCCGTTGTTGCACCTAGACGTTTCCACTTCACGGTAACAGCACTTACAGTTGACCGGGGCAGCTCTAGCAGGGCAGACATTTGATGAACTGACTTGTTGGAAAGGTGGCATCCTATGACGGTGCCACATTGAAAGTCGCTGAGCTCTTCAGTAAGGCCATTCTACTGCCAATGTTTGTCTATGGAGATTGCATGGTTGTGTGCTCGATTTTATACACCTGTCAGCAACGGGTGTGGCTGAAATAGCTGAATCCACTCATTTGAAGGGGTGTCCGCATACTTTTGTATATACACTGCCTTCGGAAAATATTCAGACCCCTTGACTTTTTCCACATTTTGATACGTTACAGCCTTATTCTAAAATGGATTCAATAAAACTATTTCTGTGGAAATACCCCATAATGACTAAGCGAAAACAGGTTTTTAGAAATTTTTGCAAATGTATTTTTAAATAAAAAAACATACCTTATTTTTTATAAGTATTCAGACCCTTTGCTATGAGACTCGAAATTGAGCTCAGGTGCATCCTGTTTCCATTGATCATCCTTGATATGTTTCTACAGGTTGATTGGTTTCCACCTGTGGTCAATTCAATTGATTGGACGTGATTTGGAAAGGCACACACCTGTCTATATAAGGTCCTACATGAGGTCGAAGGAATTGTCCGTAGAGCTCCGAGACAGGATTGTGTCGAGGCATAACATCTGGGGAAAGGTACCAACATTTCTTATCTGCATTGAAGGTCCCCAAGAACACAGTGGCCTCCATCATTCTTAAATGGAAGAAGATTGGAACCACCAAGACTCTTCCTAGAGCTGGCTGCCCGGCCAAACTGAGCAATCGAGGGAGAAGGGCCTTGGTCAGGGAGGTGACCAAGAACCAGATGGTCACTCTGACAGAGCTCCAGAGTTGGGAGAACCTTCCAGAAGGACAACCATCTCTGCAGCACTCCACCAATCAGGCCTTTATGGTAGAGTGGCCAGATGGAAGCCACTCCTCAGTAAAAGGCACATGACAGCCCGCTTGGAGTTTGCCAAAAAGCACCTAAAGGACACTCAGCCCATGAGAAACAAGATTTTCTGGTCTGATGAAACCAAGATTGAAGTCTTTGGCCTGAATGGCAAGCGTCACGTCTGGAGGAAACCTGGCACCCTCCCTACGGTGATGTATGGTGGTGGCAGCATCAGGCTGTGGGGATGTTTTTCAGCGGCAGGGACTGGGAGACTAGTCAGGATCGAGGGAAAGATGAACGGAGCAAAGTACAGAGAGATCCTTGATGAAAACCTGCTCCAGAGCACTCAGGACCTCAGACTGGGGTGACGGTTCACCTTCCAACAGGGCAACGACCCTAAGCACACAGCCAAGACAACGCAGGAGTGGCTTCGGGACAAGTCTCTGAATGTCCTTGAGTGGCCCAGCCAGAGCCCGGACTTGAACCGGAGCCCGGACTTCCATGAAAACATACATGAAATGAGTTTGAATAGGAAATATAGCAAAATGAATAGGAAATTTAGTCATTGACAAGGTTAGAAATAATGATTTTTAATTGAAATAATAGTGTCCTTCAAACTTTGCTTTCGTCAAATAATCCTCCATTTGCAGCAATTACAGCCTTGCAGACCTTTGGCATTCTAGTTGTCAATTTGTTGAGGTAATCTGAAGAGATGTCACCCCATGCTTCCTGAAGCACCTCCCACAAGTTGGATTGGCTTGATGGGCACTTCTCACGTACCATACGGTCAAGCTGCACCCACAACAGCTCAATAGGGTTGAGATCCGGTGACTGTGCTGGCCACTCCATTATAGACAGAATACCAGCTGACTGCTTCTTCCCTAAATAGTTATTGCATAGTTTGGAGCTGTGCTTTGGGTCATTGTCCTGTTGTAGGAGGAAATTGGCTCCAATCAAGCGCCGTCCACAGGGTATGGCATGGCATTGCAAAATGGAGTGATAGCCTTCCTTCTTCAAGATCCATTTTACCCTGTACAAATCTCCCACTTTACCACCACCAAAGCACCCCCAGACCATCACATTGCCTCCACCATGCACCTCAAACTTCGATTTGTCTGTCCATAACACTTTTTTTCCAATCTTCCTCTGTCCAGTGTCTGTTTTTTTGCCCATCTTAATCTTTTATTTTTATTGGCCAGTCTGAGTTGGCTTTTTCTTTGCAACTCTGCCTAGAAGGTCAGCATCCCGGAGTCGCCTCTTCACTGTTGACGTTGAGACTGGTGTTTTGCGGGTACTATTTAATGAAGCTGCCAGTTGAGGACCTGTGAGGCGTCTGTTTCTCAAACTAGACACTGTAATGTATTTGTCCTCTTGCTCAGTTGTGCACCGGGGCCTCCCACTCCTCTTTCTATTCTGGTTAGAGACAGTTTGCGCTGTTCTATGAAGGGAGTAGTACACAGCGTTGTACGAGATCTTCAGTTTCTTGGCAATTTCTCGCATGGAATAGCCTTCATTTCTCAGAACAAGAATAGACTGATGCATTTCAGAAGAAAGTTATTTGTTTCTGGCCATTATGAGCCTGTAATCGAACCCACAATTGCTGATGCTCCAGATACTCAACTAGTCTCAAGAAGGCCAGTTTTATTGCTTCTTTAATCAGCACAACACTTTTCAGCTGTGCTAACATAATTGCAAAAGGGTTTTCTAATGATCAATTAGCCTTTTAAAATGATAAACTTGGATTAGCAAACACAAAGTGCCATTGGAACACAGGACTGATGGTTGCTGATAATGGGCCTCTGTACGCCTATGTAGATATTCCATTAAAAATCATATGTTTCCAGCTACAATAGCCATTTACAACATTAACAATGTCTACACTGTATTTCTGATCAATTTGATGTTATTTTAATGGACAAAAAATTTGATTTTCTTTCGAAAACAAGGACATTTCTAAGTGACCCCAAACTTTTGAACGGTAGTGTGTGATATATACTTTTTTTATTTTTCATAAATGTGCAACAATTTATGAACCTGTTTTTGCTTTGTCATTATGCGGTATTGCGTGTAGATTGATGAGGGAAAAAAACTATTTAATCAATTTTAGAATAAGTCTGTAACGTAACAATATGTGGAAAAAGTGAAGGGCTCTGAATTTTTTCCGAATGCACTGTAAATCCATATTAATGCCCATGATTTTGGAATGAGATGTTCGACAAGCAGGTTTACATACTTTTGGACATGTAGTGAGCTTGCTACTACTATAATAGATTTTATTAAAATCAATGTTTCTTGCCCATGATGTATTTATCAGTAATTGAATTCTGTCACTATCAATTGATTAAGCTATTAATTTTCTGTACAATAGATGTTTAAACCCAGACAGCTTTTAGGGAAACACTTGTGACCTTCTATCGATGGTTAAGCCACGGAAGAAAAGTAGCCAGCAGTTAAAGCTTCCATTTTTCACATAGGCTTACTCTGTCTGGGGTGGAACGGTAGGCCTAACTTTTGAAAGTATCATGCTCAGATTCAGAATTGTTATTTTATTAAACCTTTATTTAACTAGGCAAGTCAGTTAAGAACAAATTCTTATTTACAATGACTGCCTACACCGGCCAAACCCGGATGACGTGGGCCAATTATGCACCACCCTATGGGACTCCAAATCACGGCCGGTTGTGATACAGCCTGGAATCGAACCAGGGGGTCTGTAGTGACGCCTCAAGCACTGAGATGCAGTGCCTTAGACCGCTGTGCCACTCAATATGTCTCAGATATAATTATTTGCAAACAGGGATAGTTTCGTTGCAAACAATGCACACTGATTTGGTATTGGAAAAATATGATAAGATGAACACAGGCCAACTCTGTCAATTCTTAGCCTGTAATTTGTGTGGTATTAAAAAAAGATTCTGCTAATATGTAAAATGACGTAGAATTGCATGAAATGTTTATAAAAGGCTATTTTTCTTGGACCTGGAAATACAATGATAGATTCAGGCAATGCTTTTACTATAAAGGAGATATTTCAGCCCCTTCTCTTGTCCACAGTGGTCTGCGAACCCACAACCTGGCCCGCAGCCAAAATTCCTGCGTTGCCATGTAATGCTTACAGGACGAAGAATAGTTTCTAAGGCTCTGGTCTGCCCAAGAAGTGAGGGTAAACGGTAGACATGTTCTCTATCCACTTTGTTTTAATTATTATTTTGGGTATAGGGGAGGGTCACTTTTAGGTAACATTTATTTTGGTGAAGGGAGGGGCATGATTTTCTCCATATAACCCTTAGAGAAGCGACAAAATAATACAATAGCGCCACCTTGTTGTACTCTGAGCCTATCACTTTATTCATATAAATAATGTACTTTGAAATATTGGCAATTCAGGTGATCATTCCCACAGGTACCACAGAGAATCAAGTGTTTGAAATGCATAAACTGCCAAGGTGAAAATTCTACACATTAAAATAATGGGGGTCCATTTGCTGCTCCAATCTTGAGAAACCGTGTTGAGTTCAGAAACAAACCTGTTATGTAAAAAGTAGGTAATTGATTACTTGAATGCTATTTTGAAATATGTGGTGTGTATATATTATATATAAACTATTTATGTTCCTCTTTCACGCCCCAACAATCTAACTGCAATTAGCTAAATCTTGGAAACTGCTACCATTGATAGTGTAGGTTTAATTTGTGTAGAGGCCTAGCAGGAAGATTTAAAGGACTTCAAGAGTAGTGAGCTCACTGGGCATTTAATGTGCTCAACTAATTACACAGCGATTCAATTAACGGCTCCGAATGTTCACAGGCCCGTGTTCAGATATTTAATGTGTGTGTAGTTATGTTGTGCTGAAATGTTCTTTGGTTGACTTAATGTCAAAATATAGTTAAAGCTGAAGTATTCTACACCATACTACTTAAAATGTAATTCAACAGTCTGTTACTAAACTTCTACACCAGACTAAACCAACTCAAGATTGTTAGTGAGAATATCAGTGGAATTAAAAGTTTAAAAAACAAGCACAGTACTTTTCAAAAGCTTGATATAGTCAGGAATTTAATCAAAATGTACAAGGCACGCCACTCCAAGGCCCTTCACTCAAACACATCCACCTTTTCAGTGAAACAGTAACGCCACTGTTTTCCAGCTCTGCACCACAAGTGTTAGGTACACAAATTACCTGAGATGTTTTCAATCTATCTATATCACACTGGAATAGAATAATGGCCTCTAGTATTTGCTACCATAAAAACAATTTAATTAAGGCAGACGGTTAACTGGCACAGGAACAGTTTCCCCAAAACCTCCACATCGCATACAAACAACCAACCATTGGTTTGCAGAGCGCACATGTAAAACATGACACAATACTTGACTTTATATTAAAATGAATGACGGCAATAACTTGATAAAAACAAAACTGCATATAGTTATAACGAATGAATTAAGTGTGGAATGTTTTTAATCGCATCTTTACGGATAAATAATTGATTTGGGTTATTTCTCCCTTATTCTTAGCAGTGAGTTGTCACTGGATTCAGCTTTGGATGAATTAACTAGCTAGCAAATCCTCTCCATTCCTAAGGGGAATGGCAAAATAATGGAGTCTAAATCACAAATGGTGGAGTGAGACATTAATTGAATAGCCACGGCACCAGTGTTCAGTCATTGCAACCAGATGTGTTTATTCCAGTCCATGTGGCTAAATTACCATTTGGTGCTGTGGCATTGTCAACTATTCCCTAATAATGAGAAATTGTGACAAACCTACAATTTTGGAAGGAATGCATGTACTTAAAACAGACATTGAAATTGCCCAAAAAAATTATTTGAAATTTGGTTTGGTCAATAGTGAAACAGAGTGAACATAGTCTAATGTTTCAAAATGTAGCCAACGCTGTGGTCCTGATGTTCTGAACCCCACCAATTCCTTTTACCATCATTGGCCCATTTACATAGAAATCAGTTAATTGTTAATGTACATAAATTCAACAGACTTAAAGCAGTCAGATTGACTCGTACAAGTACACGAAAATGTACAATGCAGACTGGAGCACAGATCCTGGTACTCTGACAGAGAGCGAGCGGTAGTCCCGTAGGTTTGGGGGGAGGGGGGGGTAAAGGGGTGTTGGAAAGGCAGCTCTGGAGTCCGAGGTGGTGTGGTCCTCTGGTTGTTTTGGTCCTAGCCCAGCCCAGCTAGGTGATATCCAGTGGTGGGTGTTAAGTGAGGACTTGTCTGATCTCGCGGTGGACGTAGCACAGGAAGTCCATGTAGGAGGCTCCACCGTGGAGCCCCTTGTCCTCTACCAGGTGCTGGCGGAAAAGCATCTCCGACCGGTCCTTCTGCTTCACAATCAGGAGCTATATTGGGATAACATGGGGACATAGTCAGCTTACGACCGAACTTGAGGAACAAAACTGTGCATTTTACATTTACATAATTTAGCAGACGCTCCTATCCAGAGCACTGGAGTACTACAGTCCTGCTGCTTGTTTCTCCCTGGAACTGAATTGATATATTTTAGCTGTCTATTCAAATAATTTATTTCACTAATCCTTACATTTTGACAATTGCTTACAGGCAAAACCAGGTAAGCTTGAGCAGCCTGTTGAATTTGTGATCTGTTATTGTGCCCAGGGCTTAAGACAGTTATGCCCACTTGTGGTCAATTTGGTTACATGTTTGTTTCCCAATTCAAAAAACGGATACCATTCTTTCATTATATCAAATTAGTTTGGGGAAAGTATGCACAGTAACCAACATTGAATACTGTACCTTCATGGAGCTGGGCCTCTGGTCAAGCAAGGAGTCAACAATGGAGCGCAGCTTCTTAGACTGGGGGTTATCCAGCTCTGGTAGGGACCTCTGGAAAGCACACACACATGAATATTAGTGATATGCTGTGCTTTCTACACAGTCTGGAATTAACTTTTCAAATATCGCAACCATCTGAACTAATGGTATGACTAACTTCAGTGTTTCGAAACACCCCATCTCCTGTAGAGCTTGGGGGTAAGGAAGTTACTGTCCTCACCAGGTCAATGGGCAAGTGGGCAAAGGAGGTCACGTTGAAGATGCTCTGGATCAGTTCTGGGGGGCAGGCCTGGCCCAGCCACAGGAAGAGGGAGCACCCATTCTCCAGCAGGAACATGCCAGCATCTGTCAGGCGCTCTTCAGAACAGCGCACCGGAGCTGGCACCATGTCACTGGCAACGTCCATGTTGTGCTGGAAGAGGAGGATTAATGAATACATTTACTTTATTGAACAAATTAGGGGGCTGGCACATGAATGTCATGTTAGACCACACTATAACAAGAACCATAGTATTTACAGTGGGGGTATTTAGTCAGCCACCAATTGTGCAAGTTCTCCCACTTGATGAGAGAGGCCTGTAATTTATCATAGGTACACGTCAACTATGACAGACAAAATGAGAGAAAAAAAATCCAGAAAATCACATTGTAGGATTTTTAATGAATTTATTTGCAAATTATGGTGGAAAATAAGTATTTGGTCACCTACAAACAAGCAAGATTTCTGGCTCTCACAGACCTGTAACTTCTTCTTTAAGAGGCTCCTCTGTCCTCCACTCATTACCTGTATTAATGGCACCTGTTTGAATTTGTTATCAGTATAAAAGACACCTGTCCACAACCTCAAACAGTCACACTCCAAACTCCACTATGGCCAAGACCAAAGAGCTGTCAAAGGACACCAGAAACAAAATTGTAGACCTGCACCAGGCTGGGAAGACTGAATCTGCAATAGGTAAGCAGCTTGGTTTGAAGAAATCAACTGTGGGAGCAATTATTAGGAAATGGAAGACATACAAGACCACTGATAATCTCCCTCGATCTGGGGCTCCACGCAAGATCTCACCCCGTGGGGTCAAAATGATCACAAGAACGGTGAGCAAAAATCCCAGAACCACACGGGGGGACCTAGTGAATGACCTGCAGAGAGCTGGGACCAAAGTAACAAAGCCTACCATCAGTAACACACTACGCCGCCAGGGACTCAAATCCTGCAGTGCCAGACGTGTCCCCCTGCTTAAGCCAGTACATGTCCAGGCCCGTCTGAAGTTTGCTAGAGTGCATTTGGATGATCCAGAAGAGGATTGGGAGAATGTCATATGGTCAGATGAAACCAAAATAGAACTTTTTGGTAAAAACTCAACTCGTCGTGTTTGGAGGACAAAGAATGCTGAGTTGCATCCAAAGAACACCATACCTACTGTGAAGCATGGGGGTGGAAACATCATGCTTTGGGGCTGTTTTTCTGCAAAGGGACCAGGACGACTGATCCATGTAAAGGAAAGAATGAATGGGGCCATGTATCGTGAGATTTTGAGTGAAAACCTCCTTCCATCAGCAAGGGCATTGAAGATGAAACGTGGCTGGGTCTTTCAGCATGACAATGATCCCAAACACAACGCCCGGGCAACGAAGGAGTGGCTTCGTAAGAAGCATTTCAAGGTCCTGGAGTGGCCTAGCCAGTCTCCAGATCTCAACCCCATAGAAAATCTTTGGAGGGAGTTGAAAGTCCGTGTTGCCCAGCGACAGCCCCAAAACATCACTGCTCTAGAGGAGATCTGCATGGAGGAATGGGCCAAAATACCAGCAACAGTGTGTGAAAACCTTGTGAAGACTTACAGAAAACGTTTGACCTGTGTCATTGCCAACAAAGGGTATATAACAAAGTATTGAGAAACTTTTGTTATTGACCAAATACTAATTTTCCACCATAATTTGCAAATAAATTCATTAAAAATCCTACAATGTGATTTTCTGGATTTTTTTCCTCATTTTGTCTGTTATAGTTGACGTGTACCTATGATGAAAATTACAGGCCTCTCTCATCTTTTTAAGTGGGAGAACTTGCACAATTGGTGGCTGACTAAATACTTTTTTCCCCCCAAAAGAGTATTGACATGTACCCCAACCAAATAGTATTGGATGAGATTGCAAATATATTTTTTTTACCCATCAAGTTAGCCTGACAAGTTAAATCCATCTTGCACTTTCATTCAGGTCAGAGTGAGCAGTAATCCAGAGTTTGCAGCATATTATTAGGAGGACCATTCCACCCATAATTTTGCAATATTACAAAGTGTTGCTTTAAAACAATTGCAGTGTTTGGTGACAGTGTCACACAAATTAAAACAAAATTAATCACAAGTGCCTGGCCCCTTCCAAGCAAACACTGCAATTGAAGTGAAGGAGAACAACAACTGCCATTGTCTCAGATATTTGGTCACAATTATGAAGCATGTAATTATTCTACTAAGGGCAACTTATACATCAAATTAAATGTTAGTAGACCTTACCGTGAAATACTTACAAGCCCTTAATCAACAATTCAGTTCAAGAAATAGTTAAAAAAATAACGAGGCTATATACAGGGGGTACCAGTACCAAGTCAATGTGCAGGGGTACAAGTTAGTCGAGGTAACTTGTACATGTAGGTAGGGGTAAAGTGACTATGCATAGACAAACAGCAAGTAGCAGCAGTGTAAAAACAAAGGGAGGGGGGAGGTGTCAATGTAATTAAACTTAGCAAAAAAAGAAACGTCCCTTTTTCAGGACCCTGTCTTTCAAAGATAATTAGTGAATATCCAAATAACTTCACAGATCTTCATTGTAAAGGGTTTAAACACTGTTTCCCATGCTTGTTCAATGAACCATAAACAATTAATGAACATGCACCTGTGGAACGGTCGTTAAGACACTAACAGCTTAGATGGTAGGCAATTAAGGTCACAGTTATGAAAACGTAGGACACTAAAGACGCCTTTCTACTGACTCTGAAAAACTAAAGAAATATGCCCAGGGTCCCTGCTCATCTGCATGAACGTGCCTTAGGCATGCTGCAAGGAGGCATGAGGACTGCAGATGTGACCAGGGCAATAAATTGCAATGTCCGTACTGTGAGACGCCTAAGACAGCGCTACAGGGAGACAGGACGGACAGCTGATCGTCCTCACAGTGGCAGACCACGTGTAACAACACCTGCACAGGATCCGAACATCACACCTGCGGGACAGGTACAGGATGGCAACAACTGCCCAGGAACGCACAATCCCTCCATCAGTGCTCAGACTGTCCGCAATAGGCTGATAGAGGCTGGACTGAGGGCTTGTAGGCCTGTTGTAAGGCAGGTTCTCAACAGACATCACCGGCAACAACGTCGCCTATGGGCACAAACCCACCGTCGCTGGACCAGACAGGACTGGCAAAAAGTGCTCTTCACTGAGTCGCGGTTTTGTCTCACCAGGGGTGATGGTCAGATTTGCGTTTATCGTCGAAGGAATGAGCGTTACACCAAGGCCTGTACTCTGGAGCGGGATCGATTTGGAGGTGGAGGGTCCGTCGTGGACTGGGGCGGTGTGTCACAGCATCATCGGACTGAGCTTGTTGTCATTGCAGGCAATCAACGCTGTGCGTTACAGGGAAGACATCCTCCTCCCTCATATGGTACCCTTCCTGCAGGCTCATCCTGACATGACCCTCCAGCCTGACAATGCCACCAGCCATACTGCACGTTTTGTGCATGATTTCCTGCAAGACAGGAATGTCAGTGTTCTGCCATGGCCAGCGAAGAGCCCGGATCTCAATCCCATTGAGCACGTCTGGGACCTGTTGGATCGGAGGGTGAGGGCTACGGCCATTCCCCCCAGAAATGTCCGGGAACTTGCAGGTGCCTTGGTGGAAGAGTGGGGTAACATCTCACAGCAAGAACTGGCAAATCTGGTGCAGTCCATGAGGAGGAGATGCACTGCAGTACTTAATGCAGCTGGTGGCCACACCAGATACTGACTGTTACTTTTGATTTTGACCCCCCCATTTGTTCAGTGACACATTATTCCATTTCTGTTAGTCACGTCTGTGGAACTTGTTCAGTTTGTCTCAGTTGTTGAATCTTGTTATGTTCATACAAATATTTACACATGTTAAGTTTGAGAGGACTTTTCTTTTTTTACTGAGTTTAGTCCGGGTGGACATTTGATTAATTGCTGTGCGGTAGCAGAGAGAACAGTCTATGACTTGTGTGATTGGAGTCTGACAATTTTTTGGGCCTTCCTCTGACACCGCCTAGTATATAGGTCCTGGATGGCAGGAAGCTTGGCCCCAGTGATTTACTGACAATGCGGAAAAAAAACAATAGCACAGTTGGTTAGGAGCGGCAGCCATCCCCTCCAGCGCCTAGTGTTACATTTACCCTCAAACACGCTTCTCAGAAGTTGTTCATGGACACAATTTATTGAGCTTTTCTTACCACCTCAAAATGGCAGGTTTTGTTAAAGTGCTGGGTAATTGCTGGCATGCAATACACAGCCTCATACAGTGGCATCATATTTATGGAATTAGTTGGCATATCAAATAAGAGGATGTCACACCTTAGGGATGCCAATACCAAAGAACTAGTAAATGCATCGACTCAATTGTAGTTGCTTATAGGAGACGCACACTGAAATGCTGTTCATCTGTAGAACAGGGGTCTTTAACCTCAGAATCCTTTGGCTAGCCTGGGATCCACACGGAATATATTTGTTTCTTTATTGTATCACTTGTAGTCAGATCTCAGCACTATGATATGAGGACAGTGGGATTGGGAAAGAGTGATATAAAACTACTAAGAGTGAGGTCCATTAGCCTCAATGAAGAAGGAATTGCAGTTGGTAAAAAGGACGAGAGTGAGTGTGTGTGTGTGTGTGTGTGTGTGAGAGAGAGTTCTCATCAATAGGATGGGACATGGGTAAAGCAGGAGGTGGGTGTGTTTGTGTGTGTATGCTTTCATCAGTGGGATAAGGCAGGAGAGAGTACTTGGTGTGTTGTCTCACCAGTGGGACGAGGCGTGGGTAGAGAAGCAGCTGGGTATCCTCCACCCCCATGGCTGTGGTGATGAGTCTCTGGTGAGCCCTGTCGTCTGTAGAGAGCTCAGCGCTGCCCACCAGGGGACCAGTCTTCAACAGGCTGTTTAAGTAGACCGGGAACACCTTCATGGCATCAGGCAGGATCAGCTACACGGGGAGAGACGAGCTAGTGAGAACACCCCTAATAAACACAGGACTCCCTGATGCCACAGTAATATTGTTTGTTTGCAATTCTTGAAAAGACGAAAGCAAGCATAAAACTGCAGTAGGAATCAAGCGTGCCGGAATCTGTCTTTTATCAGTTTACTTTTGTACTCTGCACCTGTACGTTTCTGGATGTTAGTATACTTCATGTCCCTAGAGACCATATGCTGCGCCATGTTCAGTTTTTAGCATTCACACACTGACCTATGAGTGAATAACACCACAATCTTACACACCTCACAGTGCTGGATTAGTAGAAAGCGTTCACATATTACCCTACATACACAAAGACAATTTGTCACAAATGGAGAATAACGTTCTCTATTCAAGTTAACTGTGTTGTATGCCACTGACCTGGCTGGCAGCGGAGGGACTGGCACAGTTTTTCCTGTAGCAGGCCAGCATGTGGGCCATCTGGTTGACCAGGATCTCCCTCACCGTCTTCAGGGGCTGGTTCAGCATGGCACGGTACGCTGGGAGGGAGAGGGGGAGGAAGGGAGAGGTAGAGGGCATTTGAAGGTCAGTAACTGTGTTCCCACGCTAAACCTGTCTGCACAATTGAGAGCATGCTGTCGGGCTGTATCACCGCCTGGTACGGCAACTGCACCGCCCACAACCGCAGGACTCTCCAGAGGGTGGTGCGGTCTGCACAACGCATCACCGGGGGCAAACTTCCTGCCATCCAGGACACCCACAGCACCCGATGTCACAGGAAGGCCAAAAAGATAATCAAGGACAACTACCACCCGAGCCACTGCCTGTTCACCCCACTATCATCCAGAAGGCGAGGTCAGTACAGGTGCATCAAAGCTGGGACCGAGAGAATGAAAAACAGCTTCTATATCAAGGCCATCAGACTGTTAAACAGCCATCACTAGCACAGAGAGACTGCTGCCTACATAGACTTAAAAATCACTGGCCACTTTAATAAATGGAACACTAGTCACTTTAATGATGTTTACATATCTTGCATTACCCATCTCATATGTATATACTGTATTCTATACTATCTATTGCATCTTAGCCTATGCCACTCTGATAATGATAATGACATTGCTCATCCATATATTTATATATTCTTATTCCATTATTTTACTTAGATTTGTGTGTATTAGGTTTTGTTGTGGAACTGTTAGATATTACTTGCTAGATATTGCTGCACTGTCGGAACTAGAAGCAAAAGCATTTCGCTACACCCGCAATAACATCTGCTAACCATGTGTATGTGACCAATACATTTGATTTGAAGTGGTCTCATCCAAGGGGTTTGCTTGTCACTAATACTTTATGGGAGGCATATGGTTCTGCTTTTAAAAGTTACTTCACCTCTTAGTTTTCTTAAGGTGATTTACATATACAAGGTAGCTAAAGTGAAGCATGAAGTGTTTAGAAAATTACAGATAATCATGAATGAATGGTGAATAATGATGAGTGAAAGGTTAGGCACAAAGATCATACCCACAAGACATGCTCTCACCATCACCGAATAATAGGGGAGGTTAGCATTTTTTGGGGGGTATGATATTTATGCCTCCGTAACTTTCTCACTCATCATTATTCACGATTAATTCATGTGTATCTATAATCATGGTAGCATCCACATTAATGTATAAGTGTTTAGAAACATATTCTATTCTTATTTACAATATAAGTGACTCCAAAATGACACAATACATTTACCATTAATTTCTATTGGGCACTAAATAATCTGAAACACAATCAAAACAAATTACAAACTAGTTGGATGCATTTGCAGAGTCACAAGTTTGATGTAGTCATTGCATACTAGGAATATGGGGCCAAATTCTATACTTTTGACTACTTTAATACACATAAGTGAATTTGTCCAAATACTTTTGGTCCCCTAAAATGGGGGGACTATGTACAAAAAGTACTGTAATTTCAAATCCAAAGTGCTGGAGTACAAAGCCAAAACAACAACAAAAATGGTCACTGTCCAAATACTTTGAGCTCACTGTACATATAGGGTATGAGTATGCTGTATATAATGCAGAATTACACATCAGCCAGCTATGTTCCACTACTAAGTGGTATTTAACTGATATTATTTATACCCGAATCTCATTCAATATGCCTAGATGGGAGGGAGCGAATATATTCAAACAGGAAATATACATGAACATTCCAAATGGACAAGTTCAGGAGGTATCTCTTCTTCAATCAAACCTTTTGGTAACTTCTATGAGGCAAACATACATAATGCCTTTAAAGTGGATTTATAATGTCTTATGATACACTTATAGGATATTTCTCTCATTTGGACCATACTGACACAGGCCTAAAGACAGTAATACTCTGCTGTGTGTAGTCACCTGACTTGGTGAAGAAGTTGATGAGGGCGTCCGTCTCACAGCTCTTGTAGAGCTCAGACAGCTGTGCGCTGCAGTTCAGACTGAGGTTGTGGATCCGCAGACGCCGCTGGCCGCTGATGGTCGTGTACAGCAATGCACACTGGGAAACGGAACACACACAGAAGCCATTAGTGGGTTAAAAGACTGTCAGGGTTTTAATCTAACATATCAGAATAGGATGTTTAAGGCTTTGTGGAACCCTAATTGTCATACTTGAGTAAAAGTAAATGTTATACATCAAATTCCTTTTATTAAGCAAACCAGACAGCCTGATTTTCTTGTTTTTTTATTTACGGATAGCCAGGGGCACACGCCAACACAATTTATAAAATGTTTAGTGAGTCTGCCAGATGAGAGGCAGTGGGGATGACAACACATTATATTCACAGGTGCATGATTTGGACCATATTGCTGTCCTGCCTGAGCATTAGAAATGTATCATACTTTTTGGTGTAGGAAAATGTAAGGGAGTAACAAGTACATATTTTCTTTAGGAATGTAGTGGAGTTAAAAAGTTGTCAAATTAAAGAGTAATGTACAGATACCCTCAAACAACTTAAGTAGTACTTCAAAGTACTTTACACCACTGGTTATTAAATGTGATGCATATTTTTGTTTTGGTTGCAGTCAAATACCCACTTTGCAGTGAACCTAAATATCTATTAGTGGCAACCATTCTAAAATTAGATTCACATTGTTCGTTTTGAGTTTTATGAGTGGTTGCGAGACACACCTGCATGAGAGCGCCCGTCTCCTCGCTAAGTGTGTCGTCGTGTTTGAACTCCACCGTCACAGCCTTGTCACAGTCCACGGCAGCCATCTCCACATCTGTGGTGTTGTTCATGTGGATGGCACCAAAGAAGTCTGTAGCCCTGAAGCCTGGAAGGAGAGACAAGGGACACCTATTAGTAAGTATCTTGGAGTGGCAGTACAGTCCAGCAGTATTAAAATCAATTTTACCTCAAATTTTAATCAATGCAATGGAATTATCTGGCGACCTTGTAAAACTGTTGGAAACAAATGTAATAAAATAAAAATTCCTACAATCGAGACTGTACATATTTTGGGGTTTCTGAGTACATACAAGGGCAATGAAATGAGTTCATACACTTAATACATTAGATGGCTGAATTACCTGTGCTGGTGCGGACTCTCATGATGGCATCAAACCCGATGGCCTTCTCGACATCCTTCCTCAGGTCACTCAAGAAATGCTCTCCATCCATGTCCACCTGAAATACACAGGTAGTGCTACAGTCAACCACAAGGTGGCAGAGTTTCCACAATTACCCTCCATGGACTATTGTACCAGGGCCAAGATCTGAATGCAATTTAGGCTCTAATGCATTTAAGGTAATGTGATTCATCACATTTGTTCAATAACAGAACAATTGGTGGACTCAAATGGCAGTTTGGACAAAATACAAACTATCCCGTTCTACCATGCCATGTTTGGTGGTGGTGCCTAACTCGGACTTAGGCTCCCAAGGTTTTCCCGTGGCTGTGACCATGTTGCTCCCTCCCTCCTTACAAATTTCATTATCACATTATTTATTTATTGGTTTATTTGACTTTATGGACTGTGGACTACAAAATATTTATATGTTGGGTTGTGGCGTCTGTCCTCGGCTGTGGATGTAATGTGTATGTACCTGGAAGTTGCTGTACTTGAAGACGGAGCCTCCTGTGTGTGTGGGGACATCTCCCATAGTGGCGATGTCCACGTACTGGCTGGGGAAGAGGAAGAGGTCCACGCTGCAGCCCTGAGACACACAGTCCTTGGACAGCTGCTCATAGACAGCCTTCTGGGGCTGGAACAGAGTCTAGGACACCGCAGGGGACCCAAACAAGACAGGACACACAAACACACAGACAGCAGGCTATGGATATCTCACCCAGTCAAAAAAATGTGATAGCCGATGATATGGTGCATTTAAAGTCCGCATTTTGAATACAAATGTTAAAAGACTGCCAATTTTGCTTCACCTTTTCCTTCTCTGTGTTTATCAGCTTCTTGTCGTCCCTGTTCTTCAGTTTCCCAGGGGCCTCAGCGGTGGGGATGGAGGAGTGGAAGATGAACAGCTTGCCGCTGCATTCTGCTGCCTGGAGAGGACGCAAATAAATAATCACACTAGAGAGAGACAAGAGAGATAAAAGGAGAGTGCTAATATAAGAAAAAGGTGTGCACATAAATGTATTTCCTTGTGGGACTGTTTCAATGAAGGGAACAACATTGATTTGACCTGGACGGGTCTCTGTGTGTTCATTTTCAGTGAGGGGATTCTATGGTTGGAGTTTCTAGGTCAACAGATTGCTAAGGCAATAGTCAACAGTCTTACCGACCCAAATGAGTTACTAACTCACCATTATGCCAGTACTAGCATTTTCTGCAAGGCTGTCTGTTCACATGTCAAATCTATTTGACCTCTACCACACATTCAATCAAACTGAAGACAAGTCGTTGGGAAATATCCAGTTGGAGCCGATTAAATAAACAGTTCTATTAGGAAGCGAAAAGGAAAGTTGCAAAGTCATTGAGTTGGAGAAAGCGCAGCATAACAGTCTGTGTCGACAAAAGAAAACAATCCCTGTTTTGGGGGGAGAGTTGGCGGTAAGGAGGCTGTGACTGCAAAAAGTTAAGTTGGCCTCTACAGCTGTTATTTGTTTGGACTATTCTACTTCCTTTAGTTTTAAGATTGGTTGATAATAATCTAGTAGGATCAACTTATTATGTGAGTATGTTGTCTTTTAATCTGTTGTCTTTTCATTTCAATATGTCAGTGTTTTTGTATCTATCCTAATGTAAATAAACAATTTAAGTGAAATCAGCACTTTAGTGTCCATCACCACCTGGACAAAGTAACTGTTGGCTTGCCATCTTCCCTTCCCTTGTGTGTGAGTGGGAGTTGACATCCAGCCTCTCACCTTCAGTGCCTCTACCCCAGCCTGGATGACAGGGGCAAAGACTGTCTCGCTCTCGTTGGTGTCTGCAAACATGTCAGGGATCTGGTCCAGGAGACTGGAAAGGGGTTAAGAGAGAGGGACAGTGTCACAATCGTTCACCTCTGGTACATTGGTTTTCAACACTTGGTAGATAATCGTGTTAAATAGCTCTGTTTCATTGCCTCCTTTATGACAGCTAATCTATAAGGATAATTAGTTAACTGGATGGACATTGACCGTAGTACTTTCACCTTTCTGTGGTTTCTAAGGAAGAGAAATAAGAAAGTTATTTTAGATCACTGGGACAGCAAGTGGTTAGATCGAAAGGCAATGTCCTTACAATTCCACAGATCATTGGGGGACTATGATGCACATGAACAGTTCAGAAGAGTCCATTTCACAGGTCATACAGTAGACAAAACCCCTTTCTAGCAGCAACTCAATTCTTCTAAAGTCATATTTGGATCTAAACCAAGGCCTCAACTCACATTTGTTTAATTATATCGGGAGTAAGAGATTTAGCCAAAGGTCCCTGTTTGACATGGACTACCGCCATGTACTCTGTACGACTGCATAGACATACCAAAATATAAAGTGGTGATAAATCATTTTGGTGCCATACACAACTGCATAGATAAGACTATTTTCCCATATAAATCCACAAGTATTTTTAATATAAAATCTTTCCAGGGACCACTTAACCTCCTAAGCATTCTCTGGACGTAACTGTTTTTCAACGCCATCTTGGCGTTTATGATGAAAACCACAAACTAGAGATGCAGAGAAAATGAGGCTTTGGAAACCTTCTGATGGGCAAGATAATCAAATGCTGTCATTCAACATTTGTTATTACCACATGAAATATGTAGCTCAGAAATCAGCTTCGACAGAAATAGAGGCACATCCATGGGCTTTGAGAAGGAGCTGGAGATATAAAGACAAAGTATACGTTTAGCAAAAAGAAAACAACCACTACTAACACACTACGCTCCAAAGTAAGATTCATCCAGACAAGATTTTCACCCTTTTGTCTTCATCAGGTTGTCCGACTTTGGAGCATAGATTGCAGTGTGCAGAGATTATCTTGTTATTTTTTCTAAACAAAGAGCTTCCATTGGGCTATATAAGCTAAACAGTGTCAATGCCTTCTTCAAGAGGTTCAGCTTCCTCACATTACCTATGGCCTTTCATACACACTAATTAACATATCTAAATATTAGAAAATATGCCATCAAGGATCACTACTCAAATCAACTCTCATGTCAGAGATGTGCCCTTTCTCTTACTTGTTGATGACTGCGCACGACTCCTGGAAGTTGACAAGGAAGCCGTCGAGCAGCGGGACGAACATCTCTGCCGTGTCGGATACTACCATCATCTGGGGCTGGGCCAGGGCACTGTTCACGTTGTAGAAGTGTAGGATCTTGTTGTAGGTGACGAAGCCCACCTTCACCATCGAGCTCTCAGCACCATCCTCTCTGTGGGGGAGGAAGAGAGGAAAAAAGTGCGAGATGAATGTGTGTGTGTGTGTGTGTGTCAATAGAGGGGGAGAGAGAGAGAGAGAGAGAGAGAGAAAGAGTAGCCTGGTGTGAGTCATGAATTATAATCATGTCTAAAACACACAGATTTGGGACCAGATGGGAATTTATTTTTTTTCTAACCATGCTGGTCCTTAGAGGGAACTATGTTACAGCGTATATGAAGTAATCAAATGTTGTAGTCGTTTATCCACTTTGACATAATGGCCAATAAGCAGCAATAAGTCCCCTATTCTGAAGTGTTATTCTAAACATGATATTTTAAAAGACTGTTCCTGACATGAACGGATCACAAATCAATGTGGATACACACTGTATGCACTTAGCGGTAGCTATCAGACCTGGTTTCAAACACTATTTGAAATCACTAAAATACTTCAGCTGTCTTTGAATGAACTTTCATGGTGTAATGGAAACAATAGAATAGTCCCAAATGTGTAAACTCTGCCCATCTGGCACTCCAGGCAGGCTAAAGCAAAACGCTCAACATATTTGAAAGATTTCAAATAGTATTTGAACCCAGGTATGTTAGCTTCAGCTAACTATACATACAGTCCTACAGCATAGATAACAGCCAAGTCAAAGCTGACTTATGAAATTGCTCCTATCCTTTTGGTCCATGATTTGGTTATGGATGCTTCAAGAGGTAATGATAAATTAGAGAGCTAATGGCTTTCCCACAACTCTCCATGGACCACTCCGAGATCACTACATCAAAGCTGAGGCCCTATTTCATGCTTGGTTTGAGGACCTTTGTATATTTATTTGATCTACCAAAACAACTTCCCGCCCTATAAATCACAGTGAAGTTTTAGGGTAGGCAAACCAATGCGCTAAAAACATTCCTGGGGGCAGAATTGCTTTTTTAGGGCAAACCAAAACAAAATGGGAGAGAGTCTTATTCCGAGGATGGGCACCTCTTGCAGCAGCCACCACTCAGCTAATTAAAAGGCCCATTACCCAGGCACGCCTAATGAACTTACACAAACATCCACGGAAGAGTGGAATAACAGAATATGGGATCGTTTATTGGCAGAGGAGAGCGGGAGGAAGAGAGCGAGTGTGTTGGAGAGTTAGACTTCAGAAGGTCCTGACATTGCTTTTTCTCTAGGAGGGGTAGTGGGGTATTGAGGCTTAGAGGGGCTGAGGAGAGAGGCGTAGAGTTGTTTTTCTTCAGGGCAAAGTGCTGATAGGTGAAGGAAACAAGGGGCCACGTATGCTTTCAATTAAGCACACACACACACTTTCTCGCACATTAAACTACACCAACAATTTCCTTCTCTTTCTCTCACAAACACACACACTCCTCTCCAACCTCAACAGAAGTTCAATTACATTAATAAGAAACTGTCAATGAAATATATGACTGTTTCCCTCCCTTTTACAGATCTCGCTTTCATTTTCATGGACTGGAGAGAATTCAACGCAGTCGAGATAAAACCAACTTGTTTTGACGAGGCTAGAGGGAAGGTAGTAGAGAGAACCAAGTGTGACATAGACCAGAGCCTGTGGGACTAGTAGGTCTGTTGAACTGGGGCCTGTATCTAAAACCCTCACTATTAAAAACGACATGTAAAATCATTCCCCATCTGACAAGGGGCTTGTCTCCCTTTCTTTCTGAGCACTGCAAGAGCAATACGGAACATGTACCTCAACTCAATGTAAAGTCCCATAGAGCGGACTTCTATCAACATCATTCATAAGAACTGATAGGAGAAGCAGTCCGGCAATGCAGGCTTGTTATTGCTTGTTTTCATACCCAGTATCAATGATGAAATATTAAGATGACAGAGAGAAATACTACAGGATTTAGTCTACACCTGTTTTTGCTTTCTCCGAGCCCCGTTTCCCCCCTAACAAGCTAGAGGCAAAGATGTGACTATTTCGGCAGCATTGCTCATCCATATAAGTGTTGGGTGTCCAACATGTTTTCCATCAGTTTAAATGCAGCAGAGAGCAAAGCTTCACAACGGAGAACAGGGAGAACACTACTAGCTGTTTCGGGGGTGACGTAAGGGTTCTGTACAAATATGTCCATAAGGCTGCAGGCTAGGGGCGAGAGCAAGTTTCCAAATAAGTTATTTTAGGAAAGGCCAGGTGAAGTATAGAATCGTTTTCTCAGTGATAAATCAAAACCTTTTTTCCTCGCCGGCGACCCACATAAAACGGCCAAAATCAGACCCATCTGTGCAGCGGACTTCTTGTGTTTTGGACGGGATTCAAGGTTGGAATCTGCACAATAACATTTTCCGTCTTAGGCCACCCTCCTTCTTTCCCTCCCCCTAGCATCTCCCCCCTCCCACCAACCTACTCCCAACAACCTTCAGGCAATAATTTTCAACCGATGAGATACTTGAATACTTGGCTTAAAGCTTTTTTCTTTGCCTTGGACTTGTGGGACCTCCTTATTTGGCAGTGTATCGCAGCCCACCACCCAAATAACAAACCACCCAGCTACACATTATGGCTGATGGGGGTGTCGAAAACCAACACTTCCATAAATCTAAATGTGGTTTCTCTCTGCCTTGAGACACCAGTTAGCATGGTATCTCATTACTCATAACACCTTAGAGGGCACAGCATTGTATGAAGGATTCTGACATTGGAGACAGCTTACGTAGTTTCACTGTGACCTCCAAGGCTATGTAGTGGGTCTCAAAAGACCTCTATCACTCCAAGTTGGCAGATTTTATATAAAAGACCTTGGAGCTAGGCTGTAGGCAGAGCGATGTTGGGCCAGTTTCTAGAAAGTGCTCAAATGCAGGCAGTTCAAGGCTCTATTCCTTGATTATGAGAGGTCAGTGTTTGATAGCTTGCGTGTGTGTGTGTGCGTATGCTTATGTGTGTGTACCTGGGCAGGTTGTCTAGCAGGGTCTTCAGCTCCTCACACACCAGTCTGACCAGTCCACTCTTGATGTTGGCATAGGACACGTCGATCATGAAGATGTACGCTGGAGGACTGGCTGGCTTGTTGTTCTGACAGACCGAGAGAAAGAGCGACAACATTTTGAATTACAAATTCAATTCAACTACTGTGTTACTTCACCTTATTTCTTTTCTTTTATTTGCTCATATTTTGCTGTATTTAAAATATATTTGACTGTCTAAATGCAGTTTTAAAACCCTGAAACACCAACACAACTATTGTTGAATTATACCATAAAATCAACACAATTGACCTTGCCTCCAATGGCCAAACATCTCAGCTTGGATGTCGGCTCTTTCTCCTGGGGAAGGCCTGTCTGCTCCAAGACCTCTCCATCACGGTTGACAACTCCAGGGTGTTCCCCTCCCAGAGTGCAAAGAACCTTGGCGTGACCCTGGACAACACCCTGTCATTCTCTGCAAACGTCAAAGCAGTGACTCGCTCCTGCAGGTTCAAGCTCTACAACATCCGTAGAGTATGACCTTTCCTCACACAGGATGCGGCGCAGGTCCTAATCCAGGCACTTGTCATCTCCCGTCTAGACTACAACTCTCTGTTGGCTGGGCTCCCCGCTTATGCCATTAAACCCCTGCAACTTATCCAGAATGCCGCAGCCCGCCTAGTGTTCAACCTTTTTAAGTTCTCCCATGTCACCCCGCTCCTCTGCACACTCCACTGGCTTCCAGTTGAAGCTCGCATCATCTTCAAGACCCTGGTACTTGCCTACGGAGCAGCAAGGGGAACTGCCCCTCCTTACCTTCAGGCTATGCTCAAACCCTACAACCCAACCCGAGCACGCAGTTCCGCCACATTTGGTCTCTTGGCCATCCCAACCCTACGGGAGGGCAGCTCCCGCTCAGCCCAGTCAAATCTCTTCTCTGTCCCGGCATCCCCTAAAGTGTAGTCCTGTGTAGCTCAGTTGGTAGAGCATGGCGTTTACAACGGCAGGGTTGTGGGTTCGTTTCCCACGGGGGACCAGTATGAAAAAAAATAAAAAAATGTATGCACTCACTAAACTAAGTCGCTCTGGATAAGAGCGTCTGCGAAATGACTAAAATGTCAAATGTAAATGTAGGACAGCGGAGTCCCTGCCCATCTTTCGAAAACATCTGAAACCCTACCGCTTTGAAGATTATCTTAAATAAATCACGGTGCCCCCGACACCCCCCAAAAAAAACAGACACTTCTCTTTTCCCACTAGCACTCACTTTGATGATAAATACTTTTAGGGAAAATGTACTTGATACGATTGTGATCTTAAGATGAATGCACTAACTGTAAGTCGCTCTGGATAAGAGCGTCGCTAAATGACTAAAATGTAAATGTAAACAGATGCTGATTCATTGAATCAGACGGCTCATTCATCACAAGTTCGAGCCCTGAATGCTGATTGGCTGAAAGCCATGGTATATCAGAGCGTATACCACGGGAATGACAGAACATCATTTATTTTTACTGCTCTAATTATGTTGGTAACCAGCTTATAATAGCAATAAGGCACCTCGGGGGTTTGTGGTATATTGCAAATATACCACAGCTAAGGGCTGTATCTAGGCACTCCGCGTTGCGTCGTACATAAGAACAGCCCTTAGCCGTGGTATATTGGCCATAGTGCCAAGTGTTTACACTGAAGCCACTTATCCCTTAACCTTTGAAATTGTAGGCTACTCTCATCAAAACTACATTGGTCAATGGACTCTTCATACCTCCACCACACCCAGTACTTTATTTGTGTTTAAACGTACAGCTTGCTTGGATCTTGGAGCCGTTAGGAGGGACTATGTAACATCCGACTGCCCTCCATGTTAGGAATGTGGATGAGCATGCCATTGTTTTGTTTCCGCGGTAACAGTCTGTGACATAGCTTACCTCTGAGGCTTTCGATAAAAGCCGTCCGGGACTACATTTCCAAATATTAATAAACAGACTGAAGTAACACGTTGGCTTAAGTAGCGAAACGTAAAGTTGCTAGCCCCCACCTACCTCTACTCAGAATGTACAAGAAAAGACAACCCCACAGAGCACAACAAAATGGAGAACCTATTGAGCTCTTTTGGCTTTAATGCAGTGGTCTGGACGGAACAGAACTGAACATGCTTTTGCCTGTGCTTCCTTCTAATCATCTGGTCCTGAATGAAGAATGCAGTGTCTGCCAAGAGGTGAGCCCCTCCTCCCTACACACACACAATTTATAGACCCCCCTCAGAAAGACCACTGGGACTGGAGATCCTAATAACTTTCACTTTCTGTCCATATAAGTTTTTAGGAGATAGACTCTTGCCAAGCATTGAACGTTTTATCCATGCATTGTCACAGCTTCCCCCCCCCCCCCCCCCATGTCAATTCACATTGTAAGCTATTGGGTCTATTGGTGACGTATAAACTACTTAGAATATTGATTTAATTAACTTTTCATCCATACAAAAGTCATTCAAACTAGTTTCTACCAAGTCCTATTTCTGTCTATTTGTATAAAATGAAACCAAGCAATATCATACATACGGTTCACTAGAAAGGCAGAAAAACTGCAATAGTAGGGAATCGCGTACCTTGCAATAATCCAGGGTGGCGGCGAACTCGTAGGACCCCAGCGACAGCTCTGGCCTCTCGTAGAAGTCCACCCTTCTGCCCATGTGGTCCAGGTGTTGGAAATAAAAGGCTGGCACTGTGAAAGAACAAAATAACGTGTTTTAGCAGCAGTGACAATAACAAACCCAAACATAATATTGCCTCTGCTTAGCAACCACCCCCCTTTACTGTCTTTCTCAGGCAGTGTCCCCTACCTGAGTGCATTAGGTTCTATATAAAAGAAAGTTCCAAATTAACCCAAAGCACAGCACTGGTTGGAACTTATGTCAGAAATATTAAGAATAACCCAAAAAACTATCATTGAGATTTTGGTTACCCAAATTAAAGCAACCTATTCTAGCTTTGATCTTCAAAAAGGTTGGTCAGATCCTTAGCTGATTTTTAGCCACAGACCATTATGGCCCAATAAGGCCCCGCATCGGCTCCTTGTTATGGGTGGACGTACCTTCGTTGACGCAATTGCAGAAGCCGCACTGGTAACGGCGGCCGCCGTCGATGAACTGCATGTAGGGACACATGTAGGCCTTGCAGCGGTTACAGCGGATTGGGCCGGTCTCACCATGGTTCACGACATACATAGGAGTCTGGGCCACACAACAGAGGAGATAGTCAGTCTCATAAGACAGCTGTCACACATCTGTTTGTTTTAGAGTCAACTGTAGGCTATAGTCAACTGTACAGATAGATTATTCCTTATTTGGTCGTTCGTGTGAAATATACAGGCTTCAGGTTAACCATGATGATGACCATGCATTCCATTGCCCTCATCTTCACCAGTTTATAGAGTAGCACCAGCTGGCTATACACCAACAGAAGCATCCAGTCATTGACTGTATAATTCATATATCAGTAAACATGACCAGGATGCAAGGTTTCAGTCAAAAATGTATCTTTTATCAAACCCTTAACCCTTGTCCAACAGAGTGGGTATCTATTTGAATTCAATCACTTTTTGACAGCACCCCTTTTGCTTTGAACGAAACCTTCCATACATATTTTCCCATTGTAGAATGCCAAAACATTCAAGAGATAAAGGTGCTCAAAGTTGACCCATTTTGCATACCCCACCATACCATGAGACATCCATTTCTTCATCACTGGAAAAGATAAACGGTTGAGTTTGATATCATTTAAAAGCTTACAAAACAGTGGTCAAACTGCTTTAATACAAATTGTCATTTTTAAAACCTTTAATGTCAATTATATAAAAAACGCGTGAACTCTGATTTTTTTCTTCATATTCGTATGTTGTAGCTTAGACCCCATTTCACATTATCTGATGTTTTTGTGTTTTGCACGCCATCAGTTGAGACCCAACATGCTCTTAAACACAGTCATTTCAATCATATAAATATAATTCATAGAATGGACCTATCCATTCAGAGCACTGCAATTTAGCTGGTACACCACTGAAATTGAAATGTAAACTTCTAATTACTACCACAAAGATGACCGTAGGTCCACCCACCATCGAATGTCAACTTACAATTGTCATTTATTTTCTATATTTCTATGTTTTCAAAACGTTTCCTATGGAGGATTGACAGTATAATTTAAAAAAACATTCCCATTCAAGTCAACATTCTCTGATGTGTGGACCTCCAACCATCTCGGTGGTACCATTTGAAAGTTGAAATAGGGAGTTGTAATTTCCAACAGGCCAATATTCTACATAGTTTAGCGCAGAAAACGTGGTAATTAACTACAACGACGATAATCCATTGCGCGCCTACTTGTCCAGTCTGTGTGTTTCTTTTACACCCGCTACGGAAAGTTAGTGTGGAGCAGACACCGAGAGAAGAGACAGAAGAATGCGCGATCGAGAGGGATAGCGAGCACTTGCTTCGTGAGGTATCTCTACCAGAAAATACATGATCTAAGTGATAGATAGTTGGTATTTAGCAGTCATAAAAGTATGCATAATTACTTTGAAAAACGACTAAAACACAAATATTTTTTTCCAGACAGCAAAGGCAGCAGCTCTATAGAGATCACGTTGAATGAAATAATAAAGTAATCTAATTAAAACAAATGTAATTTAAACTTAAATAATGTGAATAAAGTATGGTTAATAAGTGATAAGCAGTAATGGGTAGTCACTACCATCATGGGACTTTTATTAATTGTTTTATTCTGTGTTACAGCATTCAACCTACATAATGCATAGTGCATTTAATGTCTAAAAACATAATCGAAATCTGATTATTTTTAAATAATCGAACCGACCTCAAAAAACACTAATCGCTCAGCACTAACACACACAAACCAACCCATGGGAACATATGGTAAAAATTGCCTCTAAAATGCTCATGTGCACAAAGTCTGTATACTCATACATTTATTAGCAAAAACTAACTGTGCGCACATGTTATATACACACACACACGTGCGCACCCAGTTCAAATAGCCTTAGTTAGAATATTTATTTGAGGGCATAAAATCTTAGAGCCAAGCCTCATTCAATGGGTTCAGACAATATATTAGCACCACAGAAGTGATATACTATCCAAAACATTGTAGCCTAACAACCAAAACATTGTCTAAAATATGGTCACTACTAGGCGTAAAGCTAATCTAAATCTATCCTGAGAAACTCCAATTAGACTTTTAACCAGGGGAAGGAACCAGTTCAGGGAACCTTGGTTTCTCCTCTTTCTTGAAGGGAGGCTTTTACATACAACAGTATATAAACAAGTACTACAGTAAGGGTTTCCATAGGCGCTCCAAGGCCATAAAACTGCAGACAGACGTCAATGCAGCCAAGTAGTTATAGTATTAGAACAGTTCATCCAAAGAGGACGTGATGTTATTATACATTTGTTTATAATAAGTTCAAGTGCGATACAAGAGTTTAACGTTAAGACTCGAGTGCTTGTGCAGTTAGGTCATTCATTTCAAACAACAATGCTAACGTGCTGATAAAATGCTAGCTCGTTTGATATGGAATCCATGCAGCTCTTTAGCATACGTTAACTTCCTACTATGGGAATCGTGCTAGCACTGTCTGGACACTGAGTGCTAACCTGAGATGGCAATGTGCTTGACATGAGTGCTTTTTTAAACCGCTTTCATCTTCTGTGGTCCCCGCATATCTTGACATTAGCTGATTAGCTCTCTCTATGAGACAGAGAGAAAGCTACATTAACGTTGCCTAAAAAGGCCCTTTGGTGCCGATGACAATGCGAGGGGAAGAATATCTAAGTCAGGTTTCCTGGGACCACACAGGATCCAAATGGAGGTTGTCCACAGGACACTATAACTTTTACAGCACTTGTACGTAAAGTATATTTTTATAAGGAATAAAAAAAGTATACGAGTCATTGAGCTTCTGAGGAAAACGAAAAGTGCTAGTGTCTCCCTCCCCTAACATTTCTACAGTATGTACCTGACGTTTATGTAGTGTTTGGGTTTAAACATATTGGGTTCAGAATTCATAAGCGGCTTAGTGGTCTGACTTTATAAAACAATGTGGATAATCTCTGAAAACATACAGAGGGCAAGGCCTACCTCATTCTTTGGCACTGTGGCGAAGGGTTTGATTATGGTGGCCAGGGGAACTTGGCACTGCTTGGCCAGGTCAGCCGTGCTGGGGAAAGAGTAGGTGGTGCAACGCATGAACCTTGGACTGGCGTTTCCTAAAGGGGAAGAAGAAATGGAAACAGAAAGTTTCAAAAATATATGTTAATTAGGTTGGTTAGAGAGTAAAGAATGTACTCGTATTCAAGAAAATATAAATAGATTTTAAACAGGTTTGCATTTTGTGTTTACACATATAGCCTTCCTCTCACAATATCGTTCAGTTCTTCCCTCATATCTTTAAAGATTCATCAGGTTGTAAATAACTTACTGTCTTTTACATAGTATTTTTACAAAGAAATAGTGTTCAGTGTTCTTATTCATATCTTTTGAGTACAGTATCAAACGTTACTACTTAAATCAATAAATGGGGAGGGACCTACCTGAACTTGTCCAATAAGAAACTCTCATTGTCGTTGCGAAAACATTTAGATAGTTTGCTAAGTTGTGCACTAATGAATACACCCCTATCATGTTCCCCATGTTGCCATTAAAAAAATAATTCAAAAGTGTATGATTGAACTAAGGCTATTACGGTGTTGTCCAAAGCCATCTGTGTCACGTTTTACTAATCCATTCTTTGGGGAACCCCACAACAGCACATTTTTGTTCAATCCAGCACAAACAAACCTGGTTCAACTAGTCAAGTAATCACAAAGCCCTTGATTAGTTGAGTCAGGTGTGCTAGTGATGGAATGGAAATAAAGCAATGTTAATGGATTTCAGTGTGAATTGCGCCGGAGAAGATGGCTGCCATTTTACAGCCCTCTAACCAATTGTACTATTATGTGTGTTTTTCCACGTTATTTGTAATTTAGTCTGTACATAATGTTTCTGCCATCGTCTCTTATAACCAAAAATAGCTTCTGGATATCAGGACAGCGATTACTCACCTCGTATTGGACGAATATTTTTCCTTCAACAAGTCGGACGCAAAGGATATCCTACAGACACCCGACAAGGCCCAAATCCCCATCATTCGCAGGAGAAAGAGATAGAGATATCGTGGACGTAGGTCGGGGTGCCTTGTAAGGATCAGACGGCGAGCGAGTAAACTGCCTCTTCCATCAATCCTATTAGCCAATGTTCAATCATTTGAGAATAAATTAGATGACCTAAGATTACGGTTATCCTACCAACGGGACATTAAAAACTGTAATATCTTATGTTTCACCGAGTCGTGGCTGAACGACGACATGGACAACATCCAGCTAAGCGGGCTATATGCTACATCGGCAGGATAGAACGGCTGACTCCGGTAAGACAAGGGGTGGCGGTCTGTGTATATTTGTAAACAACAGCTGGTGCACAAAATCAAATACTAAGGAAGTCTCAAGGTTTTGCTCGCCTGAGGTAGAGTATCTTATGATAAGCTGTAGACCACACTATTTACCAATAGAGTTTTCATCTATATTTTTCATAGCTGTCTATTTACCACCACAAACCAATGCTGGCATTAAGTTTGCACTGAATGAGCTGTATAAGGCCATAAGTGAACAGGAAAACGCTCATCCAGAGGCAGCACTCCTAGTGGCCGGGGACTTTAATGCTTAAATCCGTTCTACCTAATTTCTACCAGCATGTTAAATGTGCAACCAGAGGAAAAAAAAAACTCTAGACCACCTTTACTCCACACACAGAGACGCATACAAAGCTCTCCCTCGCCCTCCATTTGGCAAATCTGACCATAACTCTATCCTCCTGATTCCTGCTTATAAGCAAAAACTAAAGCAGGAAGCACCGATGACACAGTTAATAAAAAAAGTGGTCAAATGACGCAGATGCTAATCTACAGGACTGTTTTGCTAGCACAGACTGGAA